>NC_080202.1:19699469-20002500 GCF_030028045.1 Hippopotamus amphibius kiboko
TTTGTCTCTCTCCGGCATCCTGTCTAAGACACTGCCCAGATTAAGATAGAGCATTGGCCCAATGCATAGCCAGGAACCACTCAAGGAAAGCTGCATCCTCTGGTTGCCCCAGGAAACCATAGCTTCTCCTAGCCTGTGGCTTCAGCAGCTCTGCTTGCTCACTCCCGCCCTGCCTGCTTGCCCAGCCTCACTGTCCCCTCTGCCTCGGGATCACTCGTTAGCCCGGGATTAGCAGCTATGTCAGCAGCAGGGAGGGCAAAGCCCTGTGCCCTGGGCTGTAGCTGCAGAGAACTGTCTGGGGAGGGAGGGCTCAGCTGTCCGAGTGCCAGGCATCTGTCAAATCCAATTTGGGAGAGGATCTTGTTAAGCTTCCTTATCTGATGACAAGCCCTCCTTTTAAAAAAAAAATCGTCAGTTAAGGAGGTTTTGCAATGTCTACCAGGCACCCGTGCTCAGGTCAGATAATGTTTCCTGTCAAGAATACATTCTTTCTATCCCATCAGTCACTTGGTTCAAGGGGATTTGATTAGTCATGGAAGACTTACATACAAGCCTTGCTGGCCACCGATCAGTCTTTGCCCTTCAAAAGCTTTGGGACTCATTTCTGTGACTGTAAAGTCCAGGATCTTCACAAGTAAAGAGCACTGAGAGGATTTTTTAATTGAAGTACAGTTGATTTACAATGTTGTGTTAATTTCTGCTGTACAGCAAAGTGATTCAGTTATACATACATATATATACCTTCTTTTTTATATTCTTTTCCATTACGGTTTATCACAGGATATTGAATAGTTCCCTGTGCTATACAGTAGGACCTTGTGGTTTATCCATCATATATAATAGTTAGTATCTGCTAACGCCAAACTCCTAATCCTTCCCTCCCCCCTCCCCCTCCCCCTTGGCAACCACAAGTCTGTTCTCTATGTCTGTGAGTCTGTTTCTGTTTCGTAGATAAATTCATTTATGTCATATTTTAGATTCCACATATAAGTGATATCTTATGGTATTTGTCTTTCTCTGTTTGACTTACTTCACTTAGTATGATCAACTCTAGTTCCATCCATGTTGCTGCAAATGGCATTATTTCATCCCTTTTTATGACTGAGTAGTATTCCATTGTATATAGGTATCACATCCTCTTTATCCATTCATCCATCAATGGACATTTAGGTTTTTTCCATGTCTTGGATCAGAGCTGATTTTTAGTCCTAGCTTGTTACCCTTTCAAAACCACCAGCACCAAAAATAATAAAACCAATTGCTTGTGAGCTTGTGGTGAAACAGTACTTTCCTATATGCTGGTAGCAGCATGAGTTGTTCTAACCCTGTTGGAAAGGAATTTTGCAGAAGGCACCAAAACTCACAAAAGCATATATACTCTGACATTCTACCCATGGGGTTTTCTAAAGAGGAGCGTGGGGCTAAAACTGATTACGTATCTGTCATGGGCTAATCATGCTTATGGTGATTGTGCTATTAATTCTGCCTATCAATCTTTTGACACATACCCTTACTCCCATTTTATAGATGAGGAAGTTAAAACAAGGACTAATGACTTATCTGATGCTAAGGCATTATTATGAGAGAGAAACTGCATTCAAACCCAGTCTGCCTGAGTCCAATCCCCTGTTTCTTCCTCTGTAAAATACTGCTTTGTGAGGAGGTGCACGAACATCTTCACTGCAGCATTACTCATAATAGCAAAATGTGAGAAAAGGCAAAGTGGCTCATAACAGGAGAACGTTTTAGTAAATTATGGGAAATTAACCCAACGGATTATTTTGCCTTTTTATAAATGATAATTGTAAAGATTATTTAGCACTTTCAGGAAAAGCATATCATACAACATCAAGACAAGAGAATACAACACAAAAGTATTCCTATGTAATGACTATAACTGTATTAAAATGCATACCATATGGAAAAATTGCTCCTGGGAACTTGGAAAATAAAAGACTTTTTAAAGATATTAGTAACTAAACATAATTTCTCAAAATATCCATTACTGTTATGAAGTTGTAGTTCAAGACAGGCAGTAGTTTGGGTGGGAAGAATAATACATTCAGAATGGAAAAGACCAGAATTTGAATACTAGCTCTTCCATAGTCTAAATTTGTGAAACTCTGAGCCTCAGTCTTTTTCACTGGTAAAATAGTTATAATAATTGCAACTTTACAAGGTCAGAGGGCAAATTAAATAAATGAAAACACAGGTAAACACCGAGCCTACCATGATAAATCCATTAACAAAAATATCATCCATGATAACGTCATTAACAAAAAATAAAAATAAATTTAAACAATGGTCCTTCTTAAGCTTCCACCCCCTCCAAACTTTCCTATAAGTTTTCTGAGGCAAGACACCCCGGGAAAGGAAGTCATCTTTCAGCCCACACACGTATTCATGTTCACAGGGCAGCCAAGCGAGCGGAGTAAATAGGCGAATTCACTCCCGGCCAGTGTCATTCTCAGCGCAAACCAGCCACAGATCTGATGCTTCACCGGCGCTGAATGCATTATATTAATCCCTGGGCTTTGCAGTGAAGCCCACGTGTGAAACTAACCCTGCCCTGGTCCTCTGGGCACTTACAAGATAAGACCTTGTTACAGGCCTGACAGCGACGCTCTCTGAAGCTTCTTATAATGAATGTCCTCGCTTTATGAGACATTGTGAGCTCTTGTCTGTGGGGCTGTTGGGGGAAGTTTCCCCCAGCTTCAATATTGCTAAAAGAACAGGAGACATTCGACAGGACGAGACCTGTTCATGTTTCTACATGGTGTTTGCGGCTGTGCAATTGTACTTAAGCTTGCTCTCTGCCCTGTCCCTATTTCCAGAATCAGATGCAGGGCCAAGGGATTGGGGAATAGGAGAGAGTGGGAGGCATCAGAAAGAAAACAAACTTCACCAGGAGCTAAACAAACATGGATGGGTTCTGGCGATCAGTGGTACCCTGAACTGCAGCATCCTGGCTGCTGAATCTTCACCTGGGCTCTGAGCTACAGGCTCTAAGTGCACAGTGGCTGGTGACCCCTTCACTGGAGTGAACAATCTGCTCCCCCAAGGAAATACACTTCCTGCTTCCAGCCCCCGCCTGGGGTGGGGGCGGGGGGTGGGGCCCGGAGTGAGGAACCAGAGAGTGGTGAGGTCAACAGAGAAAAATACTATCAAAGATTTACTAAGTATCAATTCCATAAAAGTAGCATAAGCTTGCAGATCTGGTATTTACCACCTACCAGGAAGATACAGTTACCCATCATTTTAAAGATGAGGAAACTGAGGCTCCAGACTGGAATTAATTATTTGTTGGGGACTTCCTACAGTCAAGGAACTAGAACCTCTGAGGAGACACGAAAGATAGTCAGAAAAGTGAAATTTCTCATTTGGGTGTGATGCTTAGACGAAATGGCTTTTTTGGCTGGCAGGAAGCTTCCAGTCACAGGAAGAGCCCAAGCAGGAGTTGAATAGTTACCCATCATGGGCAATATTAAGAGCTGGGGCTCTTCAGAATGCACTGTTCCCTTGGGCAGATGCTCTCAGATCAAGAAGAAATTGGTACTGCCATTGTCCAAGCTGTCTGCTCCTTCTTGCCTGCACCAAGTTGAATGAAACAAACCTGGTGCCAAGATTGGGAACAGCGCTTTAAAGGGCTGCACTTAGAACAGCTCTTGGCTCCCAGCAAAAGGAGGCACACTGGGCATCCAAATCGGAAAAGAATATGTTCTGTCTGCTCTCACTGTGAGCAAGGAAGCCCTGGCAGGGCTGGGAGAGCAGGGAGAGAGGCTGCTGTCCAGAGCGCTCCCATCTTCCCAAGGAGTAGGAAGAGCATAGGATATGGAGTCAGGACACATACACACACACACACACACACACACACACACACACACACACCCTGGATTGAACCTGACATTGTCACTCATTTGCTCTGTGTTTGGGGCAACTTTCCTAAGCTCTTAGATCCTCTCTGCAGGAAAGGGTTTGGGGGAGGAGGGGGCACGAAAAGTGAGTCAGGTGTCAGGTGTAGACTACAACTAGCTTAGTGCCTGGTCCATAAGCAATGTTCTTTTCCCCAGAACAGTGTTTTCCTGTGTTGAGGACAGTGAGGGTTTGTGGAGTAAAAAAAGAGAAAGAGAGAGAGAGAGACCAAGCATCCTGAGAATTGAGTCACAGATTCAGCCTGTAATCCAAAGAGCGGAGGTACAGCCAGCACCATTCCCCAGAGCTCACAGGACAGCCACAGAGAATGGCTGAGAGCCTGAGCCAAAGGGGAAGACAGAGGTTAGGATGCAGGACAGCAAGTTAGGCTAGCGAAGCTCAACAGTTATCGTGACAACGTGAATAATTCTGTCCAACTCTGAATTTCCAGCCTAGGGCTATGTCTCATGAGCACAATATACACCCTGTGAGTACCACCTTGTAGGACTAGGCACCTCAGAGATTTCAAGGAATCCCTTAGGACAAAGAGACAGCTTCCCCTCACATGCTCATTTCAGGGATCAGTCTCCTGTAGGTCAGCACGTTAATTGGAGCCAAATCCATTCTGCTTTCATTTCAGCTCTCTTCTCCTTTAATTCTTTTGGGGCCCTAGCTTGCTCACCCCATTACATCAGTGGACAGCAGTCATGCACTGCACAGGCCAATCAATCGATCAACGATTACAGCATGCAGTGTCCTGCACTGGGTATTTGGGATGGTACAGAAATGACTGCACCTCTCTTTCCTGTACTGGATTACAATACACTAGAACTCATCTTTCCAATCACCCACTTAGTGCTGGAATTCCCTTAATATTGCCCATGATGGGTAACTATTCAACTCCTGCTTGGGCTCTTCCTGTGACTGGAAGCTTCCTGCCAGCCAAAAAAGCCATTTCGTCTAAGGCTCTAGTGCTGAGTCTAAAGACCAGTAGATTCCTAATACATACTGATTGTATGAAGGCCATTCATTGATGGCTTAAATTGGTTTTCATTGATTGATGAACATTTTTGATTCCTTCAAATATTCCTCATATGGCTTTGTTCCCAGACCTGCCCTTACCTACCCTGTTTTGGTTTTTCTCATTTGGACAGTATTCCCTGCAGAGTGTGGCATCTGGATGTTTCAGATGTTGCTTGGACCAGCGCTCTCTTTATTCTGGGAGTTATGTTTATATTAATATAGCTCAAGCAGCGCATTTAGGTGTATGCATGAACACCTGTTCCGTGCACACAGAACTATCTTGTAGGAGATAATGGGAGAAGGCTGATGGGATTCATTCCGTATGGATTTTGAAGACCAGCACTAGAGACACAAACCCAAAGAGGGCAGGAAATCGTGTGAGTCAGAAGTGGAGCACCCTGAGGTCAGCACCAAAACCACTTGGTGCAAGAGAGTGTGGAGAGTACAGATGACCCTTGGCAAAGTCGCAGAGAAACCTGTTTGACTCCGAGGCCCCTGAGCCCCTTCCTCCCTCCTGACCCAGCAGATGAGGTGGAAAACAGACCAAATTTAGAGTCGCATTAACCTGGCTTTGAATCCTTGTTCTCCCAGCCTGTGTGGTGTCAGACAAATGCCTTTCCCTCTCTGAGCCTCCCTTTTATGATCTGCATAACGGGAACAAGGATGTCTCCCTGTCCGGGTGGCTATGATGATTGAGGAGGGCAACGGAGAGGCACAGTGCTGGGAGATACAGGGGCTCAGGATGGGTTTTGCACTCCTCACCATGAGGATTCGCCATCCTCTTTAGAGAAGCCTGCTCTGAGCAAAGGCCTTACATCAGCAGTTTACACCCAGTGTGGGCCAGTGAGGCAGTATGATTCCTCCTGTGGGGGAGCTTGTCTGCTAAGGTGTTAAAGAAATCTTACGCTGCAGTCAGGGGGTGGCTGTGCTGCTGGTGGTGGCATTTGATTTTATTTCCTACCAAGCAGCTTTCATGGAGGCTCTGAAATAGCTGCTGCCCCCTCTCCCTCTCCCTCCACCACCTGCTTTCTCCTTCGAGGTGGGACTCGATGCCATCCACAAGCTCATGATTATTGTTAGTGTGTCTCACCTACAAGGCAGTATTTTCCATGGAGTGATTCAGTGAGGGATGTAGACCTCTGGGCAATAACCAGGATTCCTTATTTACTAAGCTAATTTCAGGAGATCCTATTCCAACACCTATTGTAAATGTGTGTGTGTGTGTGTGTGTGTGCGTGTGTGTGTGTGTGTGTGAGAGAACTGGATGCAGTATGGACCATCAATCTGTCAGGTTTTTTAATCCATGTATTCAACAACCTTTTACTTAACATATATTATGGCCTAAGCACTATACTAGAGGCAGAGGAGAGAAAGATGAATGAGGTCCTGTCTCTGGTGGAAGACAGAGATGTCAGCAGACATATTCTGGAAGAACCCAGTCTGTGCCAGCCAAACACATAGGTAAGGGAAGCCAGAGCACAGAGGAGGGAATGGGGAGCCTTCCCCAGGAATAGAGGAATCCAGAGGGCTCCCAGATGAAGTGCCATATGCTTGGGGCTTTGACAGATGAATAGGAGTTTTCCCAGTGTTGCAACAGAAGAAAGACATTTGAAATAGAGAGGATAGATTGTGAAAGACTGAGAGTAGTGGTCAGGCATGTCATTTTCAGGGAACAGGAGTACCTGAAACTTGGGGCTAGTGGAGTGTAGTGGCAGAAGCGGAGACCTAAGGAATTTAGGTCCAGTTTGGGAAGAACCTTAGTTAAGGAGCTTTAGCTAAAGAGGAGCGACTGCAATCATCTCGACAGAAGATGCTCAGAGAGTAGCTGTGGGGGTGGAGAGAAGAAAGGCTGGATTCCAGATACGTGTGTTAGATAGAATTTGCAGGACTGGTGATGGATTGTATAGGGGAGGAGCCCTCAAGAGGAAGGAGGAGTTGCAGATGACTCTGAGGCTTCTGGTTTTGGAGATCAGATCGACTGGATAACGTCATCATTAACCAAGATGGAGAACACAGGGAGAGGAGCAGATTCCGGGGCAGGTTAGATAAATAACAGCAATGGGCACGTCTCCCTTCAGCTTCAAGGACGTTACCCTGCTTGGGCCTTGGAATGAAAAAAGGCTCTGCAGTGCCCTTGAATGACACCCTCTAATGCAATGTCTTAGCCAGAGCCTGGGAGCATTTCCATGAGGCTTCAGGACCCTTCCTTTGGCTGAAGGCTGGGGCTTCCATGAGTCACACTAGGTATCATGTTGAGGGAGCACAGAATAATGGTTAAGTGCATATACTCCAAAACCAGGCAGTTCTGTTCAAATCTTCCCCCCCCCCCGCCGCCATCACTAACAGACTGTGTAATCTTAGGCAATTTATTTTATCTCTCTTAAGCCTCAGTTATTATCTATAAAATGGGCACACTAATAGTAACCACCTCATAAGGTACCATGGGATTCAATGAATTAATGAACGTAAGAGGTTCAGAACAGTATCAGGTACTTTGTAAGAACTCACAAAGGAATGCTGTTATTGTTAGTGCTATGCTTTTTTCTTTTTCCTTTCTTTGTAAAAACGTCATTATGATGAGGAGGAGGAATATGTATGGAGATGTCTTCAGCAGACAAGCACCAATTTCATACAGCTTCCTGTGCCTAGGCTTCTTCCAGAAGATTCCATCAAAATTGATGCAATGTAGCTATAAAGCACTACTGCCCTTTAGAGATACAGACCAGGCTCTTGGCCACTGTCAGCAGGATGAGCATCTGGCCAAGTTCCTAGACGTAGGATGGATTTGTGATGATTGCTCATGAGTTTCTGGCCAGGTCCTCTGTCCTGGAAAGGATGCCAGTCAGGGTCAGAAAAGAGAGCAGGACCGTCTGACCTGGAGGCTAAGGTCTCCTGGGCACCATGCTTCAACCGGCTGAAGCTACCTCCTCTGAATGCAGGTGAGGTGTGTCCTTACTTCTCTGAATCCTGAGTCTTCTCTGCAGGTCCCTTGTGAGATGTCAAGACTATCTGTCTTCAGTCCAGGGAATAGGTGTTCTAAGGCTGTGCTGTCCAAGCCCCAAATTACGGAGCAGCCTAAAGTGACCTTGAGCATGGACAGGCATCAGTGCTGCCCTGGCCGTATCCTCTGTGACAACCAGATGATCGTCTATGGGATTCTATCAGGTAGAAAATGATTCTTGCCCATGTCATAGCCTTCACACTGAGGGGCCAGAGGATGAGTTGCAGGAAAGATGTCTTGCTTGGAATCAGAAGAAGGTTCACCCTATAAACTGCTTCCATCTACTTCCCTCATCTTGGTCCCCATAGTCAACCCTATAGAATTTCTCCTGGGCTAGTTTTACTAAAGAAGCAAGTTTGAATCAGGGTGGTAAAGAAAGGGAGAGGAGTAGCAAAGCAGACAGAATAGAAGGACCATGGGCTTCGGAGTCAAAGAAACACTGGTTGAAGTCCTAGCTCTGCCATTTACTGACTGTGTGAGCCTGACACGCTACTCGATTCTCCTGAGCCTCTATTTTCTCACCTGAAAATGGGAATAACAAGATCTTCTTCTATATAATATTATTGTGAGTATCAAGTAATGTACATAAAAAACACTGCTTTATTAGTCCGATTTTTTTTATACCAAAATATGTGCAGTTCAACTTTTATACTTAACTTACACGTCTTACATTCCCAGGATAATACTGAGATAACCTCCTCGTTTCTCCCATGTGCCTGCAAAACCCCCATCACCACATACCCAAATAGGACCCATTCTTCCAACCCCAGCTCTAGAATCAATTCCTCTTTGAATTGCCCTCCTCCTCCTCCTACACACACACACACACACACACACAGAGGAAGAGATCACTTCCACTCTCTGAATTCCCACAGCAATTTATCACTTCTCCTGGTGGTCAATATGTTTCATCTTGCATTACCACTGTCTGTGGATTAGAAATCCCAGTCCAGTCACAAATCCCATCATGACTATAAGCTCCTGGAGGATGGGATTTGTGGCAGGTGTATCTTGAAGTCCCCCAGGGTACTTGACATAAGGTGAACACGAAGAAATAATATCCAGTGAATGGGGGAACTGATGCTCTATGCCTTCACTGCCACGACCTATCATCATTGCATCTGTCTTTCTCTCTTCTCCAGGTCCACCTCAGAATTGAGGCAACCTCACTTCTGCCTCACATGGCTTCCTGTGTACTCCTGCCCCCAGAGCAATTACAGTGTTTGTCCTAAGGTTTCTTGGGGTCCGCTCTGATGATAATTGTGGGAGAAATGGATAATGAAGTTACAAGAATATGTGGTACCCAATTTCCTGCAAAAATATGTGACACCCAACTACCTACAGGAATATACAGTATCCAACTACCTACAAGAATATGTGGCATCCAACTTCCTACAAGAATATACAGTACCCAACTATCTATACGAATATGCAGTGCCCAGCTTCCACTTGGTGTCTCATGAGAGCTATTAACTCGAAAACCAAAACTGAAAACTACTCAA
The DNA here is from genome assembly GCF_030028045.1 of Hippopotamus amphibius kiboko. Lineage (NCBI taxonomy): Eukaryota > Metazoa > Chordata > Mammalia > Artiodactyla > Hippopotamidae > Hippopotamus > Hippopotamus amphibius. The sequence continues at coordinate 19,708,908 of NC_080202.1, forward strand.
TCTTCCTACCTCTCCCACCTGCCACCTGCTCCTTCTGCTTATTTTCCAGCTTGGTGGGAATCTGACACAGAAATGTGTGTGTGTGTGTGTGTGTGTGTGTACGTGTGCACACATGCATGTTTCACTTAGATGAGATTTTGGACTTAGAGTTAATGCTGGAGCGGTTAAGACTTTTGAGGGTGCTGGGGTGGGGTGAATGTATTTTTCCTGTGGGAAGGACATGAATTTAGGGGCCAGAGGGTGGACTGTTATGGGTTGCACTGTGTCTCCTCTCAAAAGATGTTCTACACAGGGAGATCCACTCGATGATTGGTGATGACCTAGGGGGGTGGGACAGGGAGGGTGAGAGGGAAGCTCAAGAGGGAGGGGATATGGGGCTATATGTATAAATACAGCTGATTCACTGGTGTACAGCAGACACTGGCACAACAGCATAACGCAATTATACTCCAATAAAGATGTGAAGGGGGAAAAAAAAGATGTTGACGTTCTAAACCCCAATACCTCCATTGTGACTTTATTTGGAAATAGGATTGTCGTAGATGTATTAATGAAGACAAGGTCATACTGGAATACTGGGACCCTAACCCAATATGACTGATGTCCCTAAAAGAATAGGAGAAATACACAGGGAGAAGATGGTCCTGTGACGATGGAGGCACAGGTTGGAGTGAAGAGCCTGTGAGCCAAGGAATTCTGGTAAACTCCAGAAGCTAGGAGAGGTGAGGAAGGATTCTTCCCTACAGGTTACAGAGGAAGCATGGCCCTTCCAACACTTTGATTTGGAACTTCTAGCCTCTCGAACCCAGACAATAAATTTCTGTTGTTTTAAACCACCCAGTACAGAGGACTTTGTTACAGCACCCTTAGGAAACTAATACACCCACTGGAGAGCGACTAGCCCTCCTCCTCTTCCTTTTCAGCCCCCATAGCCAGCTTCATCCCAGCAACACCCCCTCCTTCCTGTCTCCTGTCTTTCCTGACTTTTTCCAACCATTAGACCCTTAGTTTAGTCTTTCCTCTCTACATACCTGCATCATTACAAAGACCTTCAAGCAGGTGTTCCTATTACAGGTTCCATCAGGTAAGTGTCCCTCCAATCCATCACGCACCCTGCCGTTGGAGAGATCTTTCCAAAGTGGGGATCTGATCATGCTTTTCCCTGATTAAACCCCTGTAATGGCGCCTCTGAGTCTTCAGGGCATTGACAAATGTGTTTGTTATCTCTGCCTAGCTCAAGACCGTTCACGAGGGCTGCAATCATATCCTGGAATCATCTCCTGCCCCCAAGCTTATGCACCTTCTTTGTTCCAAGCCTACTGGAATATTCCAACATCAAATGACTTGTCCATACGATAAGGGTCTTCACATACTATTGCCCCTGCCCCAACCTTGCTCCTCTTCTTTCCTTAACCAACTTTTACTCCTACTTCCAAATGAGCTCAGTTATATCACCTCCTCCAGGAAGTCCTCTCTGAACCTTCCCCCTCCCACTCTAAATAGGAGGCCCCTCTCTGCACTTTCCTGGAGGTCATGTCGACTCAGCACATTTCTATCACTAGACTGAGCTCTTTGGGTGCAAGAACCATCTGTCTCACCAAAGCCAATGTGATCATAGATCAGGGGCCCAACACATAATGATCCCATTTTATTTATTTTACTTATTGACTTTCAACTCTTGTTTTTATTGTGTGGGGCCAGGCAACGTGCTGAGAACTTGCATGCATCCTTTCCTTTCCTCCTCCCCCCAATCCTATCCGTTTAGCACCATTATCCTCCCATGATGATCAAGGAGGCTGACTCTCGGAGAGATGAAATCCCTGCCCAGCACATGCAGCGAGAAAGCGGCAGAGCAGAGAGCCTCAGCCAGGCATCCAGGCTCCACCACCCTGGCCGGGAGGAATGAAGGCATGAGCCAGTGAACATTGGCGAAATCTCACAATTAAAAGCTACCCCCTGCAGTTCATCGGAATGCAAATGGAAACCTCTCTAGTTCCTCTTGTCACTTCAATATCGACTTGCTTCTTGTCTAGAGAGAGAGAGCACCATTCTTCCATGGTCGAGGGAGCTCTGGTCCCCATCCATCACACCCAGCTGTGGATGGTGTCTGGGGAGGGGAAGAATGAACACAAATGTTATCGACACCAGCAGAGGCAAATGAGGAGCTATTTTATCTCCTCAGCACAGAACGTAAAACCGGAACCAGCACTGCACACTGAGCTTTATTTACAGTGTCTGGTGGTGAACGGAGTCCAGAGAGTAGAGGCACCCTCCTCACACACGCACACACACCCCCATCCCACGCCTTGTTGGAGGCAAAGACGAATTAAAAACACAAGCTGCTCGGAGAGAGATAAATCAATTTTCATCAGAGCAGCGCCCCTGACACCACCCTGACAAATCAATATATTTCTCCATAATGGAGTCACTAAAGCTGCAACCAAGTCACCGGGAAACGCAAAGCAGCCTCATAAAGAATATCGCCAAGTAATAGAATATCCAAATCTGAATTTCAATTATCTATCTTCAAGGGCACGCGGATATCTTCAGGAGGGGAGTCGATCAAAAATTCATGGAGCCTGGCTTCACTGCCCCCAGTCAACAGTTCTCTGGGCTGCCAACAGTTCCCACTGCTCCACGCTGGCAGAGATGAGTCGCACCCAGCCTACGAGAAGAAGCTAGAATCCTCTGGAATGTGGCCCTCTCCAAAGGAGATGGGAAGCTCTGAGCAGACAATCCTGCCTCTCAAGATACCCCCTGCTGGCCCTGGAACTGGGGAGATGATTCACACCTGTCTGGCTGGCTCGTTGGCTATACCACCTAGCTCAAGCCAAACTGAGGCCATGACCCAGAAACCCAATAGGAAACCTTGAGACTCTCTGGGAGTGGGAGCGGGCTGACTCTTGGGAATGGCAGCCAGCTCCGTGCAAGAATCCTTTGTTCAGCAATGGAGATGTCCCCGGGAGTCACCTTGGTCATGCACCTGCCTCTCACTCAGATCTTTGAGTCATCTTGACAGTGACAATGACCACAGAGGTTGTGCACTGGCTGAGAGCCTGGAGCCAACAGCCATGAGAGTCTAGCTCTGAATCCTGGAGCCGCCCTGTATAACCTGAGTGATCTTGCCAACCTCAGCTTTCCTGTCTATGAAATTCAACCATGGCATCTTACCTCCTAGGATGTGGTCACCCCAGCTTTTATTAAAGTCTACCTGTGCTAGGGGTCATCCGAAGCTCTTTACAGAAGCTCTTTATATTAGATCTAACTCATGTTATCATCACAACAACTTGAAGCTGGTATTATTTTTCTTGCCATTTCACAGGTGAGGAAGTTGAGGCACAGAGGTTAAGTAAATGCAATAACACGTGGAAAGTGCTTCACACAATGCCTGAAACCTTGTAGAAACGCAATGGGTGTTATCACCTGCTATCACTATAATATTTAATACACTTTCTAAGCAGTTTAAAAGCTGCTTCACGCACCTAGGCATCATTGATCTATACAGTAGCATTTTTTAAATCCAGATTACTACAGGAGTCTCACAAGTGTCAGTTGGCCCCTCCGATCCTCATTCCTTAGTGCTGCTAGAGAGATCTTTCTAAAACACAATCTGGTGATGTCACCTCCTATTCATATCCCTTAAATGGATTCTCCATGCCATTTTGATAAAGTTCAAACCTCTTAACTTTGTGGGCAAAGATCCTCTGAATCTGTTCTCTGTCTGTCTGTCCAGCCTCAGTCCCTAGTCCTCCCCACATCACAGTTTACAACTCCAATGACGCCCATAGATCTTTCGGAAGTATGTCCCATTCACTCACAATACAGGGACTTCCATGTGCGTCATCTCCTCTGCTGATAATGACCTTCCTTCCCTGTTCTGGAAAACACCTTCCCTTGCAGTTAGAGTCACTTCCTCTGCGAAGCCCTCCCTGAACTCTAGAGCAGATTTGCACTCTTGTTTCTCAGAGTCCCCAGAGAGCATTACGTGGCCTCACCACTGCACACCTGACACACCACTGCATGTGTCTGGCCCCTGTCTGCCTCCCGCATCAGACCAGCATCAGCTGGATGGCCAGGCTTTGCCGTTAGTTTATCCCAGGAGCCCAGGACCGGTCCAGGCACACAGCAGGTGCTCTGTGTGTGTGTGTGTTTAATATCATTTTTATTTTGAATTGCACTGGGGTGGGGATGATGAGACATCATGACCTTGTCCTTGATCAGGAGACAACTGAAGGTCTTAATGCGATCCTGGGGGCAATGCCAACCCAACAGAAACCTCTCCAGATAGTTTCATCAGTAAAGGAATGTAGTTGGAACATTGATGGAACCTCCAGGAGACCAAAGAACCAGCCTGAAATGATGCTCAAACTGCAGAGCCGGGCTGCTCTAGTGGGGTCTCTGCCACTGCTACCAACACTTCAGCTCCTCCTCCGTGTGATTTAATAAATGAGTTAGTGTGATCTGTAGGGAGAGTCATCCCCATCGCACCGAGGAGGAAACCGAGACGAGACAAGACAAGACCCGGAGCTTGGCTCACGGCCCCACAAACAGCCGGCTGTGGAATTGTGTTCTCAAGCCTGATGCCCCCACCCTGCCACAGGCACCTGGAAGGGAGGGGTGGTGCTGGTTGACCCTTCGTTGCAGAGGGCAGGGAGGATGTACCAGAGGCATCAGCACCCCACGGATATTTCCTCTTCCCAGGCTCATAGCTGGACCACATGTCTCAGCCCCCACCATGCTGGAGCAGGGCCCTGGAATAGAGTTTTCTGCTCAGCAGAGCGTGAAGGCAGAGAAGTGGGTCAGCTCAGAGCTGGCATATTCGAGAGCTGGTGTGTCTCCTCCGCTGTCTCGTGGCAAAGACGCAGGAGGCCCAGGGGAGGACCAGAGGCCCTGGGCACGGGCAGAGCCACGGTATAGGGAGAGCCCTGGCCCTGAACCATCATGAAGATAGTGTTCCCCAAAGCACTGATCAGACAATGAAGTTCATTTGCAGTCAAAGTCTAAGCCTGGGGGACACCGGGATCATCTGTTCAAGCTGTCAGTCTCCCCTACAGACGAACACCCAATACTAAGGGGCTGCAGCTGGGCTCAGGCACCCCACATCCTCGGTCAATCAGGGAACGAACCTGGCACCCAGAGGTGGGAACTTTCCAAGTCAGTGAACACACTGAAGCCCTGCGCCCCTCCCCACCATACCTTATTCTAGGCATCTGCTCCATCAGCTGTTTCTGAGTTCCCACCCTTTATAATAAATCAGTAATAGTAAGGAAAATGCTTTCCTGAGTTCTGAGCCATTATAGCAAATTATCAAACCCAAACAAGGGATGGCAGGAACCCTGATTTACGGCCAGTTGGTCAGAAGTACAGGAAGCCTGGACTTGGGATTGGCGTCTGATGTAGGGGACAGCCTGATGGGACAGAGCCCTTAAGCTGAGGGGCCCTGCACTGTGTCTGGTAGTTAGTGTCAGAATTGAATTGAACTGAATTGAAGGACACCCAGTTGGGGATCCTGAGAGCTGGAGGATTGGTTGGGGCAAGGCAAAACCCCACACGCTTGGTGTCCGTGCATTATGAGCAGGAATACATCAAAGAGGTGTCAGAATCACGGCGTCTCCAACTAGAAATGAGGCCTGACTATCGCAGAATCTAAGGCTCCTCGCCTTCTTATCTCCCGTCTCCCTGTCCCGCTGTTTCTGTCCCCGACTCTCGTGTCTGCTTCTCTCTCCTTAGCTTCATTCTAAACTCTGTAAAAGCAAAAAAAAAATGAGGGTCCTGGGGGTCCCGGCACCAGCTAGAAGAGCCTCGAATTTTTCTGAGCCAACCGAAATGCCAGGCTCCAGCCAATGCAGGGCCAGAGGCCAGAGTTTCAGTTTGGTTGGGGATGCAAGCCTTTCTCTCTCCAGATCGTCAACCCCACCCCATTCCCAAAGCAACCATGTAGCAATCAATTTTGCCCCACAAATAAGTAGGCAGAATCAAGAAAGAAGACATGGGATACAGGGACTTCTCTCAGCCTGAACACATTCCTTCCCCTTCTATGGGATCAGCCAGATACCTCTGCCTCCCCTGCTCTTTCTCCACCTAGATGATACTACAGCTCCAAGGAGGAGTCAGATGTCACCTGCTTCCTCCATAGGGACAATTGGACTCAAGAAAGAATGTGGGAGGGACTTCCCTAGTGGCGTAGTGGTTAAGAATCTGCCTGCAAATGCAGGGGACATGGGTTCCATCCCTGGTCTGGGAAGATCCCACATGCCCTGGAGCAACTAAGCCCTCACGCCACAACTACCGAGCCCATGTGCTGCAACTACTGAAGCCCACGTGCCTAGAGCCCATGCTCCATAACAAGAGAAGCCACCGCAATGAGAAGCCTTCACACCGTAACTAGAGAAAGCCTGTGTGCAGCAACAAAGACCTGACACAGCCAATAAATAAAGATTTTTTTTTAAAAAAAGGAAGAATGTGGGAACCTGTCCCATCCAAAGAAGGGAGCCTGACAAATGATGAAGGGTGTGTGTGCAAAGTGCAGAATCCGGGGTCTACGGGCTCAAAGAGTGTCTTGTGCTAAGGGTACCAGGCTTTGGACAAAGGTGGCCAACCCCCGCCCCCAGATCCACATTCCAATTCTGTCTTATCCTTGCTGTGTGACCATGGGGAAGTCACCCAACCTCTCTGAACCTCAGATTTCTTTGGTTCTGTAAAAAGGGATTATAATTAAATTCTATCTCACGAGGTGGTTGCAGGAATTCAGTGAGGGAAAGCTCAGGGCATGGAGGGCACCCCGACAGTCATGAACAGATCCTATAATGAAGATGATTAACACAGGCTACGCTTCACGTGGTGCCTCACACTTTGTACACTTTTACTCAGGGTTCAAGAAAGAGAGGCCAGAAGCAAAGAGAGAAGGAAGGAAAGAAGGAAATGGGTGGGAAGAGGCTCAGACTGTGGCTGTGAAGAATTAATTAACACATCCGATCTGTGCAAGTTTAGGCAGGGGTGAGGGGTAGAGTCAAACAGTCTGATCAAAGCACCCCCTGCGATTCTGCTATGCCCACCTCCCCACCCCTATTGAGAAGCCCCGCTCACGAGCTCCCAGTGACCCCTGGCATCAGGAGCCTCCTGGGTCCAGCCCCAGCAGGGGGAGGGGAGGGAGCCAAGGGGACACGCAGCCTCCCCGGGCCTCACTGTGACTGCCGATGGCCACCTGCTGTGTGCCAACTGCTTTCCCCAGCAAAGCACAGGTATTCAACGCCCTAGGAGCACAGGTGCCCGTTTATGCACTGCAGGATGCCAGACAAATCACTTCACTTCTCAGAGCCTCAGTTTCCTCACTGGTAAAAGGAAGGCAGGGATACCAGTCACTGCCTGGCAACCTCACACGAGCAGAGTCCTTCCAGCACTGGAACTGGGTGCTAGTTAACAAGTAATGCTTTATGGCCTCCAGCACTCTGGACAGGGCATCTCTTGGTGCCCTGAAAAAGTCAGAGTCTGCTTCTTTCCTGTTTCACTGAAAGCGGGGTTGAGGGGGCAGGGGACTGTGTCAGCAGAGAGGGTAGTCTGGGGGTAACTCAGTTCTGCAACACGTTGCAACTTCGTGGGGAGCTTTCAAACAAGGCCAGATGCCCCAGCCACACCCCAGAAATTCTGACTTGATTGGCAAGGGATGGGCTAGTTCTTTTTTTAACCTTCACGGGTCGTTCCTTATGTTGAGAACTCCTGGGCTCCCCAACAAAGTGAACAGTCAATCAACGGAAGGAGGAGAATCACCTAAAAGTCAGTCTGCAGAGGGATGCGTAATCCCTCCCCCAGAGCTCAAGAGCTTGTGAACTGTGAGGATGCAACATTTATGAACCTGGTTTTTAATAGCTTACATTTATGAAACACCGATTACACCATTAAGCGCTAGGCAAAGCATGTGATAGCCTTTATCTCACCGAATCCTGACACCAGCCCTATGAGGTGGGGACGGGCATCACCCCCATTTACAGAGTGGGGTGGGGGGAAGGGACTGGCAGGGCTTACCATTCCATGCTATTGATGGTAGAGCCGGCAGCCCAGCCCAGCCCTGCCTGACTCCCAGGCCTAGCTCCGGGAGAGGGATCCCTGGATCTCCCCCTGTCTTGCATTCCTGTTTTACTTTGGGCAAGACCCTGCCCTCTCTGGGCCTGTTTCCTCACCTGTACAATGAGGTCCCCAGGATGCCAGCTCAGTCATTCTTGGACCTATAGTCCTCTGACCCCATTCTATTTAAATCCACTGCCCTTTTATTTTTCTTCTCTTTCCAACTTCCTTAACCTCAAAATGTATTTGAAAGCAAGGTAACGAGCCTGGTGACCTGCTCTTGAGAGAGGCTACTACAAGATTTTGGGCTCTCCATGATTCGAAGCAGGAAATCCTCTACGTGATTTTTTTTTCTATAAAATCCAAGAGTTCTGGGGAATTTCTGTTGGGCAGATCAGCTTGAAAAATCCTGGTCTGACATAACTACCTTTGATATACACATATACAAAAAGGCTACGACACTGTTCTAACCGGCCATATCTCATGCTATTCCTGGGATGGATAATTCCCAAAAGTTTGCTCCGGAGTGTTAAAAGATTCTTGGCTGAGAAGGAATACCACTTACTACTCATCCTACTGGAGATTCACAGGGCATGCCAGCCATAGTAAAGGTGCTGGTAAGTCCTGCAGTAAAGAAATGTAGGCAGTTTTGTTTCACCCAGATTTTTCTCAGGCTTCCTTGGCCACAGAACCCTTTCATTGAACACCTAAATTGAATGCCTGAAACAGGGCATACCTGTTCCTGCCAAAGCTACACCCACCTTTTTTTTGGACCCCCCAGATCAATGCTTCCTTGAAATCTAGAAGATGGGTTGTGAGTGAACCAAGTGCAGAACAAAGACTAAAGCTAGCTGTCACCCTCCAGAGATACCACTTCCTGCCTCACAAGGTGGTATGATGAGCTGGGAGGGCTGCAATTAACAAGGCAGCTGGCCCAGTGCAGCAGAAAGCTCTGTCATCCAACAGCCAGGTGGGCCAGCTGGATGACAATAAAGCCATTGTGGGAAACTGCACCCTGTCATTTTAAGGGTGGCTGTGCAGCCTTCAGGCTGTCTTTGGGTTCGGGGGATTCATTCATTCACACATTGTAAAAGGACGAAAATAGAGACATGAAGGAAGACAGAACATTCTACCTGAGCCTGTCACATTCTTCCCGAGGTAATATCAGTTGGGGACAGTCATTGCTACCCATGACTACATCCAGCGACGCTCCATTAAGCCCTTCCTCAGTGCAGACTCTGAAGATAATGCAGTGATAAATTAGGTTCAACCACTGCCTTCCAGGGGCTCACAGCTTGTGTGGAGACAGACATGCAAACATTTCTGATACTGGATCACTGTAGTGGGAGGTGAGGGGAAGGGCTCAAAGGAGCGTGGAGAAACCAGAGGCTAGACCTGCCTCTTCCCAATGCAACACACATGTCCTGAGCATCCTGTGTGATGCTGCAGGGAATAGACAAGAGAGACCCTGTCCCTGTTCCAAAGATGCCTTTGGCCTCTGGGATGCTTCAGTGTCTACACCCCTCCTCAAATTGTAAAATATCATCTCCTCTAAACTTTGGAATCCCTCTCCATGGTGCTTGCCATCCTATAATGAATTTGTTAGAATGCTTGTTTCCCCATCAGGGCTGTAAGCTCCCCGAGGGCCAGGCGCTGTATTAGTGATGTTTGTATAACAGATACATCCCTAAGCAACTGCCTAGCAGACACAAGATGTGTCATAAATGCTTTATGAATTGAAGAGATGGGTGTCAGTGGAAGAAGAGCTTATAAATCAGTACACATAAGGCCAATCTGAGGCACATCCTGGGAGAGGAAAATGTGCCAAGATGGTCCATGGAGGGAGAACATGGATCCAATGGGGGGAACGTGGGGAGAAGGCAGGCACCAGGAGAGCCTCAGGGGAGAAGTTGCATTGAATTGGATGCTAGAAGATGAGTGGACTTTGAACAGATTCTGAGAATGAACGGTATGAGCAACGCTGAGGAGCCGATGGGGAAAGAGAGTATTCAGGAAAGAGTGAATTGCATGTGGGAGCAGAGTTTAGGGTATGTATCCTTCAGCTTCAGAAACTGAGCCTGGAAACACAGGCGATGGGGAAATGGCCATGTGACCACCACTTGAGTAGTGCCAAGCAGTGATGTGCTGAGAGCTGAGTTTGGGACAAGGCCATGTGCCAGTGCTGAATAATGGGGATGAGAGGGAGAAAAGCTGGGGAGTGACCCCTTAGACGCATCCATTCTGGGACTTCCCTGGTGGCTCAGTGGTTAGGAATCCACCTGCCAGGGGACAAGGGTTCGATCCCTGGTCCGGGAAGATCCCACATGCCATGGAGCAACTAAGCCCTCATGCCACAACTACTAAGCCCATGTGCCACAACTACTGAAGCCCACATGCCTAGAGCCCAAGCTCCACAAAAAGAGACGCCACCACAATGAGAAGCCCTCACACGACAACGAAGAGTAGCCCCCGCTCCCCGAAACACAGAAAAAGCCTGAGAGCAGCAATGAAGACCCAATGCAGCCAAATATATATATAAGGTAAAATTAATTAATTAATTAATTTAATAAAAGAAGCATCCACTCTGAGTCAGCCATCAGTTCCCTAAATATATTGCCAGCCCCCAAGCTCCACTGCCCAGACAGTCCTTCTCCCCCTGGGATAGCTCCCTCCCCTTTGCCCAATCAGGAACTAGAAATAGCCACATAAAGGTCCCTGCCCCCAGCTCAGCCACTAGGACCTGAGCCTAGTGGGACCAGCTCTGACTCAGCCCTGTCTGGTCACCCCATTGTCCCTTGGGGCACAGCCAGCCTGTGGGCCCTTGACAGCAGGGGCAGTGGTCAGCAGGAACTGCTAGCCAGTGGCATCTTCTTGCATCTGAATCCTGTCCCCAGACCCCCGAGAGACATACATCACACTCTACCAAAAAACCAAAGGAGAAATATTTCAGTCTGTGGCTCTGTGTGCCTTTCCTTTAATCCCCCTTGGGGTCTCATGGGCAGGAGCCACGGCCAAGGAAGATGCCAGGTGAAAAAGAAGCCCGTGGAAGGTATGAGAATCTGGAAATGAGTGTCTGAGAGTCTGTGTTCTGGCCCTTGGGTGAGTTACCTTGGGTCTAGTGTCTCTATTCCTCTCTGGGGAATTTAGAGCCCTTGACGCTCAAGGGGGGTATTCAGGAAACTTTAGTGCCAATGGTGGGTGCTGTCCTGGAATTTGAAGTACCCTATCCTGCACCCCAGAAGCTTGAGGCTGGGGCTCTCTGAGGAAGGAGAATCCTAATACCTTCCGCAGAGGGACAGGCATTAAAATCCACGTGAGGGATGGCAAGTCTGGCTGACCTCTGTGGGGATCTTGACTGTGCCACTTGCCAGGGCATAACTTGGGGAAAAGCCCCTTATCCTCCTTGAGCTTGAACTTCCTCATCTGCAGAGCAGGAGTAACCCTGACTGTCCCACCACTCTGCATGGTTATCACGCGGTGAGTACACACATGAATGTTCTCTATAAACTGTGAGGGCTCCAGGAAAAGTGGCCATGCTTCCCCCACCCATCCTGGAAGCCCTGCCCAGCTGGCCTCTTTAGCTGCAGGGTGGGGGGCCCTCGAGAAGCCAGGGCCTCCCTAGAAACACACCCTCTTCCAAAGGGAGGCCTAGGCCCCCGATCTAAGCCATCAGGGGCCTGACTGAGGCCACCACAACTTACTACCTGCCTCCCTCCTTCCTTGGGAGAATGAACTGAGATATCTGTGTAAAAGGAGAAGAGGATAATACCAATCAATCAACTTATTTACAAAACAGAAACCGACTCACAGACATAGAAATCGCACTTATGGTCACCAAACGGGAAAAGGAGAAGGGAGGGATACATTAGGAGTATGGGATTAATAGATACACACCACTATATATAAAATATGTAAACAACAAGGATTTGCCGTGTAGCACATGGAACTGTATTCAATATCTTGTAATAACCTATAATGGAAAAGAGTCTGAAGCTGTACACCTAAAACTAACACAATATCATAAATCAACTACGGTTTAAGAAATAAAATTTTTAAAAAATTAAAAAGTAGAAGAGAACCACTAAATAGTTACTACTAATTTATTATATACCAGACCCTGGGCTGGGCATCTGCTATCTGATTTAATTAAATGTTCATACTAACTCTATCACATATATCAGGTATATAATATGATACAATATATGAGATATATATCATACGATAAATGTGATACACATATATATGTGCGACATACACATCTAGATATACATATAGATAGCAACCGAGAGATATTTTCTCATTTTAGAGGCAATGAGAGGATATGAATTCAGGTCTCTCTGTCTCTGAGGATCTTGCTTTTCTCTTGGTGATTTTCTACTCTTCTTTTCATGGTGCAGGAGAAGGGGAGACTTTCTCCCAATCGATGGTGTAGTGCCGTGATAATGCTCAGACAGTGCCAGTTGTCTCCCTTCCCTTCTCCTAAAGAAGATGCTGCTGGGAGGAGCCAGCTCCCAGGAATCCCCAGGGCCCTTAGAGTGGGCCCTGGCGGCCTGGTCCTGTTGAGTTGGCAACAAAACATCTATTCATGCCCCAAGGAGCAGCTCTGGCTCCGGGCTGTGGGACAGAAGCCCAGGAGGCCGACACCCACATGCCTGGCCACAGGCCAGGGGACCAGAGGTGCCCATGAGCCTGGTGCCTACCTGGCTTGGGGAGCCTCGCAGGGCCAGGAACCAGCAGGGCGCCAGGGGAAGCTCTTCCTGAGAGGCAGCCAGGGGAACCCACAGCCTCCCTGGGCCTCACTGTGCTGTCACAGGCCATCTGCTGTGTGCCAAGGGCTGGCCCCTGCAGAGCACACTTATTGACATCTGAGGACAACCTTTTAATCCGGGGGGTGGGGGGAGGTTCATCCCACTTTATAGATAAACCAGCGGTTCTCAACCAGGGCCCATTTTGCCCCACAGGAGATACTGGGCTATGTCCAGAGATATTTCTGGCAGTCAAAACTTGGCAAGAGGGGAGAGGCAATACTGGACAGAAATACTGCTGAACATCCTACAGGGAGGAGGACAGCCCCCAGCACAAAGAAATATCAGGTCCCAAACATCAATGGTGTCAAGGCTGGAAAACTCTGAGATAAGAAACTGAGTCTGGCAGGTATTTACCAAGTTCACATAACTGCTGAGTGCTGGAATCAGCGTCTAGGTACTGATTCCCTGATTTCAAAGCCAATGCTCCTTCTTTGTATCTGTGATGGGGAGACTCGGCCCAGCCAAGGCCAAGGAAACTGAAGGATGGACAAGCCTGCATCCCAACAAGCAGACGAGTCAGGAGCACCCCAGGCTTCTACTGAAAAGCCCTCCTGAAGCCTAAAATGACCTGAAGCTTCCTAGGATGAAGTTATAGTTGGTACCAGAGTTTTGGGAGTTGTAAACCACGATTTATTTGCATTTGGAATTTTATAAGTGGTCAGTTTCCACTGTGACTGCCTACTTCTACTCCCAGGTACATCTGTCCTTAAGGGCCAATGGCCTGGGTGAAATTCCCAAGGTCCAAAAAAGGGACCACATTGCCTTCTCACCAGAACTGGACACTTTGATCAGGCCCCTAGGGGCAGGTTAGACAGCTGCGCCGTCCTCAAAGACAGGTAATATAGGTCAAAGCACGAGCTGTAGTAAGTGCACAGTGAGGGAAAGAGAGAAACAGGCAGATGCGCCAAGAGCTACCATGGCAGAGATGGGGCAGGAAAAGCCAGCTTGATGGGGCCATGACGGACATGAAAGCTGATAAGGGGGCCCCTGCCCTGAGCCCTGTGATCAGACATGGTGAGCTTCTAAGTCAGCAAGAGACCTGATCATTTTCTTAATGCCAGTTGGCACCATGTACCCCAGAAGCTAAGTCTCTATTCATGAATTAGGTCTGACGTCAGTAAGGAAACCCTGCTTCTGATCTCTCTTGTGGGCAGTCAGACAGCCAGTCAAAGGGCAGCTGAGTGCCCAGCTCCAATCTTTACTCTGAACCCCTGCATCCCCCACCTCACATCTGCGCAGTACCTTCCAGGGTCCCTCCAGTCCACACCCCTCACTCTGGCAAAAAGAATAGCACCCTGAAATTTGTAATCCCAATCTACTGCACAGTTAGAGCCAAGCACAGACATCACAAGAGATTGGCAACCACCCAGTGACGTTTGAGACCCCATAGATAGGCTCATCAGGGCTCAGAAGCCAAATGGGATGCTTTGCCTGAAATAAAGGTTCTTCCTATTGGGGAAGCTGGAAAACCCTTCATCAATAATTCCAAGAGCAGGACCTTACAACTTCAAGTTCTGGCCAGCAAAGCCTCGGCCAGCTATGACCTGGCAGGCCTAAGCCAAGAACTGTCTTCCAGGGCCAAGCAGACACAAGCAGGCCTGCCCATTGATAACTGGAACGCAAGAGCAGGAGGAACACGGTAGGCACAGGAGATGAAGCTACAGACAGAAAGTGACTAATGACCAGGGCTAGGGGTAGCATCCCTGTGGGAGAAGACCAGTCAGCAAACCCAACTGGGTTTTGCTCCCAGTTCTCCAGGCTGCTAGTTCTCTTGCTAGTAGCTTTTAAGCTTGAGCATTACAATTAATCTGGTGAGCTTTGAAAAATTCTGATGCCCAGACTTCAACCCAGACATCTCTGGGGTGGGACCCAGACATCAGTATTTTTTAAAGCTCCCTGAGTAATTCCACTGTGTGGCCAAGGCTGAGAAGCATAGACTTAAATCTTCTCTTAATGCCTTGATTAATTCTCTTAGCACATGATGATGAAGGTTTTCACTGCCTGAAGTATTGTTTACACTCTACACTCAGTAATTCACACCAAAAGACTTGAGCTCCACAAAGATATGATTAAAAACTAAGAGTCCAATACAGGCAAGACCCTTATTTTTTTTGGGGGGGGGAGGGGATTGTCACCTTCTATTTATTTTTTAAGGACTTTTATCAAGATATCATTGACATACAATAAACTGCATATATTTAAAGTGTACAATTTGATTTTTTTTCTTGTTAGTAATGTATATATGTCAATCCCAATCTCCCAACTCATCCCACCCCAACTCCCCCTCACTTTCCCCCCTTGGTGCTCATAAGTTTGTTCTCTACATCTGTGTCTCCCTTTCTGCCTTGCAAACCAGTTCATCTGTACCATTTTTCTAGATTCTGCATACATGCGTTAATATACGATATTTGTTTTTCTCTTTCTAACTTACTCTGTATGACAGTCTCTAGGTCCATCCATGTCTCTACAAATGTCCCAATTTCATTCCTTTTTATGGCTGAGTAATATTCCATTGTATATATGTATCACACCTTCTTTATCCATTCATCTGTCGATGGACATTTAGGTTGCTTCCATGACCTGGCTATTGTAAATAGTGCTGCAATGAATATCGGGGTACATGTGTCTTTTTGAATTATGGTTTTCTCTGGGTATATGCTCAGTAGAAGGCCATTATTTTTTAGGTAGCAATAATAACAAAACAATAAAACAGAAAGCCGACCTTTGTAACCTCTTTCTTAGCTAAACCATCCTCAACTGGGATGCTGTCAAGCGTGATTCTTAAAAAAGGAAAATGGGATCATGTCACTCAGAACCCTCAAGAGCTCCCTAGTGCCTACAACACTTGGGGTCCCTCACAGCCAGGGAAGGACTAACTTTGCAGTATTATCTCCTGTACCTGACTCTACCCAAGCATATAGTTTGCAGGTAGTATCACTGGCACAGTTCCTTGGTCCTGGAATGTACTCACTTGTCAAAATTCTACTCCTCTTGAGGGCCTAGCTAAAAGGCTACCTTCTTCCCAAAGTCATTCTAATCCCCCCAGTTGGAATACATCACTCCCTCCACGCTGTCCCCCTATGCACAATACAGACAATTCTCTCATGACAGTTCTAATTAAAAGTATGTGTTTACCTCTCTGTATCCCTCTAAAAATATAAGATGCCGCAGAGAGTAGGGGACGTGCTTCATCCATCCTGGTGCCAAGCAGGCCCTTGGGGAATACAAAATGAATGAATGGGTGAATGAATGAAAGAGCAGACAGCAGGTTGAATGAACTACACATTGTGGATATGCATTCGGTCCTGCACCACTGAGACCTTAGTGAGATGCTCTCCCAGCAAACTGACTGAATTACGTTTTCCCAGGAAGGTAGCTTGAAATCCATCAAGTGAAATCATCATGACCCCTGTTCCGTGTTAATCCTCTGGGCTCGTTAGCATGCCAGAGAGTCGGCGTCCCTGCGCAGGCGAGGCAGAGAGCAGGATGCGGAGAGGAAACGCTGCCCCTGTTTGTGTACTATTGGCCCAGGGATGCAGGGTAAGGGACAGAGCCATGGTGCCAAGGGTTCCTAGGGGCAGGGTCAAGCCTGCATTCACTGGGTGCCTCTCCCCTCTGTGAGCCCCACCCTGCTCCATTCCCTTTGCACCCAGAGGCCCCTCCCTCAGGCTCAAAATCAAATAGCCATGGAATTATCCAGTTATCCAGGGAAATACAGGCTGGAGGAAGGAGAATGCCAAACTGCCCCCCGTGGCCCCTCTGTCCCCTCCTGGGAAGCTCTTCGTAGACTGCCTGGGAAGGCAGAACAGGGGAGTGAACGAGACCATGAACCTAGAGACCTCGGCGATTTCTTTCATCTCTTGCATCTCAGTCCTCATGCACAATATGAGGAATAAGAGTACCTCCCTCCTTGCATCACTGGGAGGATGAAGGGCATCACTGGGGGGTGCTTTCAACACCGTCTGGCACATGGCAAGTGCTCAGCAAATAACTAGCTCTCAGCCTCTTTCCAGGTAGTTTAATTAAATAGAATCCACATGTGAGATGTCCCTTTCCTATCCCACCTCCTCTGTTCCCACTGAGGAGGGATGCTGCATGAACTCCCTGGAGACAGGTGCAAGGCAGCACACACATTGGGCATCTCCTGGGGAGGCTCCAGCGAAGTGAGGAGATACCAAGAGTCAGGACAAATTATTAGCATCCCTAATTTTACGACCTGTCTTATGCCACGTGGCCAGTGTTGTCACGGCCCTGTTCCACCATCCCTAGTGCCTGCCACCTCTGTCCCAGGCCTGCCCAGGCATAGAAGCAGTGAGAACCACGTCTGAAAGATGAAACCCCCATCTTAGGACACCAGGGGATCTGGAAGGAGTCTGTGGTTGCCTTGACTACGGCTGCATGGACTCTACCAACCTGCCCTCTCCCCTCCCACCCAGTTATTACAGCAGTTATTACACCAACTCTGTCCTCTGGAAACTGGTAATTAAAGAACAAGAATAAGCATTTATCCTGCCTTCATGGGAGGAACTCTAGTTGACCCCCAGTTGGTGAGGGAAAGCTCTTCTTTACAGAAGAATGTCAGCCAATAAATGTCGAAAGAACTGAGACATCACAACTTTGCAAACCCTAATGAACTGCTAATTCAGGTTCAAAAATGATGGCAAATAGAATATTTACAGGGTACCAGAGTATCAGCACACAGATGATGGCAGATAATTTGATGAAGGGAGGTGATGCAATGGAGAGATCCCTTGCTACTTTAATCAAGGGATTGAAACTAACATCTCTAAGAGTGGGACCATCTCAGAGTAAGCTCCTCCTGCTATGATGCAATACAAAGTACACAGCTGCATCCATGGAGGTCTCTTGCCGAAAACATTCACCTGAATCTCATCAAGTCTTTAAATCCAGCCCCAAGTTTATAAGAACTACAGAGGAGGGAGGACCAGGTTAAGTGAAATCACCAGGAACTAATCAGACAGATTCATAACACGGGATTATTGTATGGGACCGCTTGGTATTGACTTTATTAAGTCAATACTAAAGGAAGTGTGAATAGCAGCATTACTCATAATCGCCAAAAAAATGGAAACAACGCAAAGGATGAAAAGATAAAGTGTGATGTATCCATACAATGGAATATTGGGGGGGGATAAAAGGAAAAGAAGTACTGATACAAGCCACAACACAGATAGACCTTGAAAACATTACGCTACACAAAAGAAGTCTGTCACAATATATATATTATATAGTATGTGATTGCTTTAGCATGAAACGTCCAGAATGGACGAATCTACAGAGACAGAAAGTAGAGTAGTGATGTACTAGATTGATGGAATTTGGAGGCCATGGGGACAAAGGAGGTAACAGCTAATGGATCCAGTTTCTTTTGGGGTAATGAAAATGTTCTAAAATTCACAATTCTGTGAATGCACTAAATCTACTGAATTTTCTACCTTATATGGGTGAATTGTATTATATAACAATCATATCTCCATGTACCACAATGTTCATTGCAACACTATTCACAACAGCCAGGACATGGAAGCAACCTAAATGTCCATCAACAGATGAGTGGATAAAGAAGATGTGGCACATATATACGACAGAATATTACTCAGCCATAAAAAAGAATGAAATTGAGTTATTGGTAGTGACGTGGATGGACATAGACTCTGTCATACAGAGTGAAGTAAGTCAGAAAGAGAAAAACAAATACCATATGCTAATGCATATATATGGGATATAAAAAAAATAGTACTGATGAACCTAGTGACAGGGCAGGAATAAAGACGCAGATGTAGAGGACGGACTTGAGGACACAGTAGGGGAAGGGGAGGCTGGGACAGAGTAAGAGAGTAGCACTGACATATACACACTACCAAATGTAAAATGAATGGCTAGTGGGAAGCTGCTGCATTGCACAGGGAGATCAGCTGGATGCTTAGTGATGACCTAGAGGGGTGGGACAGGGAGGGTGGGTGGGAGGCTCAAGAGGGAGGAGATATGGTGATATGTGTATACATATATGAGTCACTTTGTTGTACAGCAGAAACTAACACAACATTGTAAAGCAATTATACTCCAATAAAGATGTGAAGAAAAAAAAAGAATTGTATCTCAATAAAGCTATTTTAAAAAACTCTGTGTGTGTGGGTAGGTTTTATTATAGTGGGGGGAGCAATTTGATTAAAGAGACAGGATAACAAAATGCAATGGATGAATCTTGATTGTATCTTCAGTGGATCCTGAATTTTTTAAGTTAACAAGCTGTAAAAATGTCTTGAGCACAACATGGGAAATAGAAGGCAGCCGGGTAGCAGCCAGAGCACAGAAGTAGGGCTTTGGGGAGAGACAGAAAGATAGCCCAATGGGGACTGGGCCCTTGCAAAGAGGCATTCAGGCAGAGCAGTAGTCTGTAGGGATAAGAAGATGGTCTTCATCCACAAGAATGGAGCAGGGACTTCCCTGGTGGTGCAGTGGTTAAGAATCCGCCTGCCAGTGCAGGGGACATGGATTTGATCCCTGGGCCAGGAAGATCCCACATGTCACGGAGCAACTAAGCCTGTGCACCACAACTACTGAGCCTGCGCTCTAGAGCCCACGAGCCACAACTACTGAGCGCATGTGCCACAACTACTGAAGCCCAGGCACCTATAGCCCATGCTCCACAACAAGAGGAGCCATCGCAATGAGGAGCCCATGCACTGGAATGGAGAGCAGCACCCCCGCTCGCCACAACTAGAGAAAGCCCACGCGCAGCAACAAAGACCCAGTGCAGCCCAAAATAAAAAATATACATAAATAAATAAATAATAAAATAAATCTTTAAAAAATAAATAAATAGAACTAGAGCAAGAAATCTTATGATTTGTATGGAAACGCAAAAGACCCCGAATAGCCAAAGCAATCTTGAGAAGGAAAAATGGAGTTGGTGGAAACAGGCTTCCTGACTTCAAACTATACTACAAGGCCATAGTGATCAAGACAGTATGGTACTGGCACAAAAATAGAAAGGAAGATCAATGGAATAGAATAGAGAACTCAGAAGTAAGCCCACACACATACGGGCACCTTATCTTTGACAAGGGAGGCACGAATATACAATGGAAAAAAGACAGCCTCTTCAATAAGTGGTGCTGGGAAAATTGGACAGCAACATGTAAAAGAATGAAATTAGAACACTTCCTAACACCATACACAAAAATAAACTCCAAATGGATTAAAGACCTACATGTAAGGCCAGACACTGTAAAACTCCTAGAGGAAAACAGGAAGAACACTCTATGACATACATCAAAGCAAAATCCTTTTTGACCCACCTCCTAGAATCAGGAAAATAAAATCAAGAATAAACAAATGGGACCTCATGAAACTTAAAAGCTTTTGCACAGTGAAAGAAACCATAAACAAGACTAAAAGGCAACCCTCAGAATGGGAAAAAATAATTGCCTATGAAACAACGGACAAAGGATTAATCTCCAAAATATACAAGCAGCTCATGAAGCTTAATACCAAAAAAGCAAATAACCCAATCCACAAATGGGCAGAAGACCTAAATAGACATTTCTCCAAAGAAGACATACAGATGGCCAACAAACACATGAAAAGATGCTCAACATCACTCATCATCAGAGAAATGCAAGTCAAAGCCACAATGAGGTATCACCTCACACCAATCAGAATGGCCATCATCACAAAATCTGGAAACAACAAATGCTGGAGAGGGTGTGGAGAAAAGGGAACTCTCTTGCACTGTTGGTGGGAATGAAAGTTGGTACAGCCACTATGGAAAACAATTTGGAGGTCCCTTAAAAAACTACAAATAGAACTACCATATGATCTAGTAATCCCACTCCTGGGCATATACCCAAAGAAAACCATAATCCCAAAAGAAACTTGTACCATAATTTTTATTGCAGCACTATTTACAATAGACAGGACATGGAAGCAACCTAAATGCCCATTAACAAATGAATGGATAAAGAGGATGTGGCATATATATACAATGGAATATTACTCAGCTATAAAAAGGGATGAGATGGAGCTATATGTAATGAGGTGGATAGAACTACAATCTGTCATACAGAGTGAAGTAAGTCAGAAAGAGAAAGACAAATATTGTATGCTAACTCACATATACGGAATCTAAAAATGGTACTGATGAACTCAGTGACAAGAACAAGGCAGCAGATACAGAGAATGGACTGGAGAACTCGAGGTTTGGGAGGGGGTGGGGGGTGAAGGGGAAGCTGAGACGAAGTGAGAGAGTAGCACAGACATATATATACTACCAACTGTAAAATAGATAGTCAGTGGGAAGTTGTATAACAAAGGGAGCCCAACTCGAGGATGGAAGATGCCTTAGAGGACTGGGGCGGGGAGGGTGGGGGGGACTCGAGGTGGGGGGAGTCAAGGAAGGGAGGGAATATGGGGATATGTGTATAAAAACAGTTGATTGAACTTGGTGTACCCCCCAAAAAATAATAAATAAATAAATAAAATTATAAAAAAAAAAGATAACCCAAAATAAATAAATAAATAAATAAATAAATAAATAAAATTAGAAGTATCTGTGTGAACTGGTGGTTTTCAACATAGATGCAAATATACCTGCAAATATCCTAGCTCCGTCCACTGGGAGGGCCCGGAGCAGTGACAATCTAGCAGCAATGAGTGCACCCGGCACCCAGATCTTGGTTCTAAATCTCGTTTCCCACTAAAAGGAACCAGGATTCACTGGAGAAATATCTAGTTACAGGACTGAAGGAGGAAAAAAATAGATGAGCCTTCTGGCTGGGCCAGAAGTATTTAAAGTGCTCAGGAGATACAGGGAAATGTCAAAAGGACAGAGATAACAGATGGAAGGGGTTCCCAAAGAAGGGAGATTTTGAGTTTCAAAATCATGATATTGACAGATGAGAACCCACTGAATAAAACAGAAATCAGAGTCTACAAGGATATAAGTAAATAAAGGAACAAAAAGGGAAATGAGAAAGCTCTTCTGTGTTTTAGAAAGCCCACTGATAAATGTAGATGGAAAGATGGGATTAGAAAATCACCATTTGGCAAGCATTATGGTAATAATTCAGGCAAGAAAAATCAATGGGTGATAAAACCAGAGGGTGAAAGAGGAATGAGAAATGGGGTTTCACATAGTCTCAGAGCATCTCCCCGGAAGACACCACGTTAATCAAGTGATAAAAGTTAACACTGTAAGTATTGGCACAAATAAAGATTGTGTGCCTCCAGACAGGACACAATGAGAAGAGTCCTGCATCCATCCTGTGAAATTCAGCCAAAAATTCATTATCTGGGTCTAATCACAAGGGAACATCAGACAAACCCAAACTGAAAATCATTCGGGAAAATGACTGGCTTTGAATTATAAAAAATGTCAAGGTCATGAAGGTCAGGAAGAAACTGAGAAGCAGTTCTCAAACAAAGCAGACTCAGAAGATTTGACAACTAATAGCTCCTGGATGGGATCCTTTGGCCAAAAAGGACATTGTTGGGACCACTGGAGAAAGGATACTTAGGAACCCTTTGCACTAGCCTTACAACGTTTATAAGATTAAAATGGTTTCAAAAGGGAAAAGTGAAAAAAATTATTCATATCATCTCTTTTTGGAAGATTTTTAGAGCCTACCCTGTGTAGCCTTGTGCAAACTTTGGTTGTTACACATAATCTGTTTACTGCTCAGCCTCCCCTCCAGGCTGTGAGCCCCTTGACCTTCTAGACTGGGCCTTATTCATTTTCATTTCTTTAGAGCTTATCCCACAGCATAGGAAGCACTCAGAGGATGTTTTTTGAGCCAGTGTGCTGGGCAACTCATAACCCCTGAGATTGGCTGGTATATCCCTGGACATACTGACTGTTGGTAAATTCCTCCAGGTAGGAAGCAAGCTGAAGCATGCCTCACTACAAACCCTGAGCATCTACCTGCCCTACAGCAATGAGCTATGTGTCCTGGAACAGTGTCCTGCTTTGCAGGGGCACGTTGCCTGAGACCACAGGCTCCAAGGAGCAGCCTTCTTGCCTCATTGCTTCGGGAAGAACAATGGTCCCTGTTTGTTTAATCCCAGCCCATTGTGGCAGCCCTGACTGCACAGAGCTCGCTTGTGATTCATGTGAATGTCACTCGGGCTCCCAGAGGTTTGCAGCCATAATTCAACGTTGGTTAATAGCCACTTAGAATGTCCCTGAAATAACTAACAGGCCCAGGGGATAAAAGGTGTCCTGCTAAGAAATCATTCTAGGAAGACAGAAGCAGCCTTCACCCCAACTTTAGAAGACACTGTTATTTCCAGTTCATGGAGATGCTTCTCTCACATTGGCAGCCTTCTCACACTCTAGAGAGATGGACATCTCTCAGGACCGCCACGGAGAAAGCGGGAACTGAAATTCCCTACATCATCATGGTGGACATGCTAAAACATCTTCCCCATCACTCCTGCTCCTGAGACAGGTCCCTCGATTGCCACATCCAGTGGGGGAGGAGAAAACAAAAGACAATCCCAAAAGAAAGCCCCCAGGTCAAAGAACCAAAATGAGGAGACAGAAAAATGTAACACTGAATTAGAAGCCAAAAAGTTGATGTGTAGATGGAGATGGAAAGAGGAAGGAGGATGAGAACTAACTCACAGAGATTGAGCTCTACCTTGCTGCACAGTTTACAAGTTATTCAATTCTCCCAAAATTGAATTAAATACCTTGCCCACAGTCATCTAACTGGTAAATGATTATAGAATTTCAATCAAGATCGTCTCACTTCGGAGCCCTGGCTCTCAACCACTGTGCTCTACTGATGCCTGCAAATTTGTTCAGAGCACAGCGTGGACTGGACCTTCAAATTCATGTCACTGATTCGGAAGCAGAAGCTCTCAATGCCAAGCTCTCACCACCTGGTTCCTTCAACATATCTGTTTCCCGCGAAGTTATCATTTCTGCCACCAGAGTCGGATTTAAAATGGGCAAGTGGAGGTAGAAAAAGCCAGCAAGACAGAACCCAATGTACATCCAAAACTGATGCTCATTTCCTAATGTCAGACCCTGGAGCACCCCAGTGGGCAATTCGGAGAGACAGCAAGTGTCACCCTGGTAAGAAGAGACTTCTCCAGCTTCTCCACTTTCCTAAAGAGAGAGCTGTGGAATTGCTTGGCCCTCCCTCCTGTGCATTCCTGAGCAAAGAGACCAGGCAGGAGAGAACAAAGGATCTGATGCAGATGTGCAGAGCTGAGAGGTCAGGGGGATGGGGTGCTTGCAACAGACAGAAATCACGGCCACAGGATCCAAAGCCCACCTTCCCCTGAAAAGGGAAAGTCAGATCACAAAGCTGATGCACAGTGCCGTGCCTGGGCAGCCCATGAAGCCAGCTGCACCAAGATGTATGACATCAGCCCAGAAACCACCTGCATCATCAAGGGAAAAGGTCTGGAGTGGCCATCCCTCAGGACCAGTCATGTGACTGGATCTGCGCTCCTCCTCCTCCTCCTCTAAGGCTGCAGCTGTAGCTGGAAAGGCTTGTTCTGGAAAGTTGGAATATTCTCTTGCAGCACAAAACCCTCAACTGCGCTCTGGTGCAAACTATTATATTTATGCAACAAGGATATACAACAAGGTCCTACTGTATAGCACAGGAAACTATATTCAATATCCTGTGATAAACCATAATGGAAAAGAATATGAAAAAGAATGTATATGTATGTATAACTGAATCAGGGTGCTGTACAGCAGAAATTAACACAATGTTGTAAATCAACTATAGTTCAATAAAATTTAAAAAAAAGAAAGCTTCATCTGGCCTTCAGTCACAGAGAGCTGGGATGCCTTTGCCTCTTGTCTCAGTTTATCCGTACAAAGGTGAGGGATGCAGGTGAGAGCTAGAGGGCTACGTGGACAGCTGGGCACTACAGCTTCAAGCTGAGGCTTCCCCTGCACCCCACTCTCCTGCTCTGGTTCCGCTCTGGTAGCTGCCAGGCTCCTGGTTCCCAGGAGAGGATACAGAGGCATTGAGGGAAACTTTAGCCTAAACTTCAGACCTTTTGAGCTGAAGACTTGCAGGTGAACAGCCTGACTTCACTCAGCCCCACACAAACAAGCTTGATGTCTTCACAGAGATCCCCAAAGGGAATCAGAAGCCATAAACTCTGATCCCCAGTGGTGCCACTTCCTTGCTGAGTGACCTTGTGTCAGTCACTCAACATCTCTGAGCCTCACCTATGTTCAGCTCTGAAACAGATGCACTTTTTCCACTTTCAGAGTTATTGTGGGGATCAAATAGCATCTTAGAAAGGAATCCTGGAGGGTCTGGAACCAGAGTACCTGGTTCAAATCCCACTTCCACCAAATTCTTAGCTAAGTGACTTCAGGCTTGTCATTTAACCTTTCTGAGCCTCAGTTTTTTCCATACCAATAAACAGTTACACATAGAGACTGAATTCCAAGTAAAGAACAGGGCTTGAGATACAGCACACACTCAGAAAATATTAGCAATTGTTAATAGGTTTTGTAAACTACATAGTTTTGATCTAATGGGAAGAATTCTATTTTTGACATACTCTGGGTGTCTGCAATAGCTTATAGCAGGAGCTGGGTGTCTGGCTGGTTTGCAGCCTTATCCCCATACTCTTGGGATTTGCCGATGTCGATACAGATTTCCCCCCAAATCCTGTGCTCTCAGATCCCTTGTCACTGTTTTATCACCAGCTCATCTTAGTAATAATAAAAATAACAGGGGACTTCCCTCGTGGTCCACTGGTAAAGAATCTGTCCTGCAATGCAGGGGACACGGGTTCCATCCCTGGTTCCATCTTGGGGAACTAAGATCCCACATGCCACAGAGCAACAAAGCCCGAGCGCCACAACCAAGATCCCGCGTGCTGCAACTAGGACCCAACACAGCCAAAAATAAAATTAATTAATTATTCTTAAAAAATAAATAAAATTAACAAAATACTGACACTACATCTAGCCCAATGCTCAAAGTTTCACTTCTATTATTTCCTTCAACTGCTGCACACCATCCTATACAGTAAGTACAATTATGACTATTATTTAACAGGGGAGGAAACGGAGGGGAGGTTAAGTAATTTGCACAAGGTCATTACTAAGATCCATTTTCTTAACTCACAGAACAGTTCACTTCTGACACCAAACATGTGGGTTTTCCTCTCATACCAAGCAATTCTGACACTAACTACCCAGAGTTAGGACAGACCCTATAGATTAAAAGTTCAGTCCCGTAAGACTGTCCCCACTTCAGATGCCAATCACCAAGCCACCTGTACTTCTGACCAACTGGCTATAAATCAGGGTTCCCATGACCTGGTTCTCAGGATTGATAATTTGCTAGAATGGCTCACAGAACTCAGGAAAAGTTTTCTTACTATTGCTGGTTTGTTTTTGTTTTTTAAAAAATATATTTATTCATTTTTTACTTTTGGCTGTATTGGGTCTTCGTTGCTGCACAAGGGCTTTTTCCAGTTGCAGTGAGTGGGGGCTACTCTTCATTGCAGTACTTGGGCTTCTCATTGTGGTGGCTTCTCTTGTTAAGGAGCACGGGCTCTAGGCGCATGGGCTTCAGTAGTTGCGGCACGCAGGCTCAGTAGCTGTGGTGCACAGGCTTAGTTGCTCTGTGGCATGTGGAATCTTCCCAGACCAGGGATGGAACCCATGTCCCCTGCATTGACAAGTGGATTCTTAACCACTGGGCCACCTGGGAAGTCCCCTTGCTGGTTTATTTTAAGGATACAACTCAGGAATAGCCAGATGGAAGAGATGCACAGGGCAAGGTCTAGCGTAAGGGGGCGCCCCAAACTTCCACACCTTCTCTGGTTATGACAGCCTCCCAGCACCTCCATGGGTTCACCAACCCACAAGATCTCCAAACCCCTCCATTTAGAGATTCTCATGGAGAGGTCCCTTTACATAAGCAGGATTGATTACATCATCAGCCATTGGTGACTAACTTGATTTCCAGCCCTCTAATCATGTGGCTAACAGCAAACAACCCCCATCCTGAAGCTATCCAGGGGCCCAGAAAGAGTCACTTCCTTAGCATAAACTCAGATCTGGTTGAAAGGACCTTATTAGGAATAACAAAAGATGCTCCTCTCACCCAATCCCTCAGGAAATCCCAAGGGTTTTTCAAGCTGTGGTACCATGAACCAGGGATAAAGATCAAATATACATTTCTCATTAATCAAAAAAAAAAAAAACCACACTTATGCAAGCCTGGATCCCACACCTGTCTGGCACTGTATTCCATGACTGGCTAAAATATCTCATTCTATAATTATCTCTGGTGCCAGAGCCCCTTCAACCTCCCCATAACGCCCTGGTGCTCCTGGGCAGGGCATTCTCCCAGCCAGATTAGCCTCCTTCCCAGCCCCTATAACTGAGTATATCTCTAGCCCCATCCACCCCAAAGTTACCTTTAACTGGAGGACCTCTCAGTTTCTCCAGCCCCCACTGGAAACCAGGCCAGGGCCAAGCACATCCAAGATTTGCCCTCTAGGACTAGAGCTAGTGCTCAGAATTTATGACAAATTGCCCCGGGAACTGCTTCTCCAGGAGCTGTACATACTCCTTTGAGGAGGCCAGGTCATTTCACAGCCACTCCAAGCCCTGGCGACCACCACCCACACACATTCTGCACTCTCTGGATGAACTGAGCTGCTTCCGTCTCCAAGGATTCTCCAAGAGCATCATTCTGAAACTCTCAGCCTCAAGGCTACTCAGTATTGGGAAATGAGCTGGTGCTGCAGGCTGGATGTACTAGCTTGCATCTATTTTCAATTCTTCCCAAAGCCATCTGTCAGCGGCCCTCACCTATGACCCCAAATATCTGTTCCAAAGGAAATAAATCAAAAGATGCTCAGAGTTGAAAGTAACTGCAGAGGTCATCACATTCCACTGTTTACCTGATGTTGATCCACCCCTACAGCACCACCAAGAAGCAACTGTGTGCAACAGACATAGCTGATGATGGGGCACAGGCGGTCCCAGGAGAGTTCCTTCTAAGCAGCTGATACCCACCTCTGCGAATGTCTGCCCACCCATGGGTACCAGCGCTGCCCTCTGGCCTCACAAAGAGAAAACCTCACCCCTCTTCTCTACGAGGGCCTTCTAAGTGTGTGAAGACAGCAACCACCCAGCCCTGAGCTACCCGCTTCCCTTTTCAGGCTAAACAGTCGCAGTTCCTCCCTGCACTCCTCATCACTCACGGTTTCTGTGACATATAAGGAGCATCACCCCCGGTCAGCCGTACATTTCTCACTGCCTCCTGCTTTATAGATGAGCCCGAGCCACTGCCAACATCAAAGGCAGTCGCCTCCTCCCTGTGGCTTGAAGCCAGACTGAGGCCCATCCAGGAAGAAATGGCAGTGAAGGCTGGGAGGAGGGTGAGAAAGGGATGCTTTCAGAGACAGCAGAACTGGGAAATGATGAGAAGGCAGGTGTTGGTAAAGGTGTGAGCTAGAATGTGAGCAGCCTGGGCAGGGGGACAGGGGGATGCAGGAGCTGGGAGAATAAGAATAGCTCAGCCCTTGGGACGTGGGCAACTTTGGGAAGGGCTTTCCTCGGACAAAAAAGTTCCAAAGAGGACCAAACCAGCTGAGCCTAGAATTGTGGATCCTAATCAGAGAGATGCTCATTTGAAAGATGAAAAGTCTCCTTTGGTAACGGTTACAGGCCCTAGTGGAGGGCACATCTAGAAAGACTGAGGCTTCCAAGACTTTTGAAACGAGTATTTCCTTCTTTCTAAGCCAGACATAGGTCCACATGCCTAAGTGATTCTCCACGCTGTCAAACAGAGGGAGAAGCTAGAACTAATCAATACATAGGTTGGGTTTCCTAGCAGAGCCCGGGATGGAGCTTCTCGTCCTCGTGATTTACTGAGGGAATGAGCTCAGGAAAAGCCTAGAAGGGAGCGAGGCATGAAGGATAGGGCAGGGAGAAAAGGTAAGCAAAGACATGGTTTCAGAAGTCTAGCTCAGCCTGATCCCATGGAAAGCTCTGGAGTGTAAACTGCACCATCATTTGTTGGGTCTTGAGGCAAGAGCCTGGCATTTTGTGCTCCTGTGTCAGTCAGTCGCTGGCCCCTGGCTGCCCCCAGGCGGTGGGGAGGTGCATAACTTCTCAGATCTCTCCAGGAGAGGCAGTGCCAGTCAACTGAGGACCAAGGGCATCCTCCTATCTCAGTGCAGATACGAGCCGTTGTCAGGAGCTGTAGCCCCAGCAGCAGGAAAGGGGATCCGGATGGAACAGCAACAGCGTCTTTCACAGATGCCCTTGCTAATTTGTACACAGACCCCTGCTCACAACTGCAGGACCAGTATGATGGAAACTTTCAGTCAGACCAATGCATTGCAGCCAGACACACACGGCTCGTGGACAGAGCTTTGACGGTAGGTTTCTGTGCCTCCCTATCCCCACGACAGCCACTCCGTGCATCAGGGTGTCTTTCTTTCCACTGTACAGCTCTATCTGCACTACACGAACCAATAAATAGGTAAATATATCTGGTTAATAAATAACTTCAACTCCCCGCCCCCAAACATAAATTAAAGTTTGCAGTTCCAGGGAAATGGGAAATCAGAAAATAAATTCTGATTGTGTTCTATTGCCTTAGAGTTCTGCACGTTGGCAAGTTCTTGAGAATCACGGAGTTCAACCCCCTCCTCTTACAAGTAAGGAAACTGAGGCCCAATGAAGCTAATTCCCTTGCCCAAGGTTGGGCCACTCCATCAACAGACGTCAATAAACCCAGGCAAATATGTTTCTCCTCTTGCCTCATGCTTTATTTCTCCTGAGTATAAATTTCCGTGGTCAGTGAGGTCATCAATACGGAATGGACCTGAGTCATGAGAAAACAAGTGCTGGGAGATGGGAAGATGCTTTAGCATCCAAAGGATGACCTTTTTCAGAATGTTCTTCCCAAATAAAACCCATCCTGATAAATAGGTTTCTATCACAGGCTTCCAGTAACCACTAAGCCCCATATGTATGGACTGATTTTAAGTCCATTGCATGGGAGGAATATGATACATGGAATCTCACACTTGCAGGGGTGTTGTAGCCCATCAGTTTCAGGTCACAATAGGTCCTGTGTCAAATAGCCCTGCTGGTCAAGTTCAATATGATGAGAAAAAGCCAGCACACAGCACACGTTCAGATGTCTCTAGACCCAGGTAGCATATTTTTGTTCTGCTGGAGAGAATGGGATACCTGGTACTTTGAAATATGAGTTGCTCAATGGAAACAATGCCTCTGACAACAAGCTTGGTGCTAAAAGCTACCAATTCAAAAAAATTAAAAAATAAAGACATTGGGGTGGCCAAAAAGTTCATTCGGCTTTTTTAAGATGTTACTGAAAACACCGAACAAACTTTATTGGCCAACCCTGTAAAAGAAAAAAGAAAAGCTACCAATTCAGTCGTTGGGGGATTCCCCCACCACACACACGCAGGATCCCATTTCAGCGCTTACTCTAGAAATCAGTAGCAAACCAGGATTCAGAAACTTTACAGAAAATTGTCTAGAATTCATCTCTTCGTTGAGGGAAGAATTTTCTATAGAGAGGAAAAGGGAACCTCTGTAGAGATGAGGAAAGAATCAATTTCCAGTTTGGTAATCTTGCAGGTAGTCTTCTTCCATCAGCTATTCTGGAGGTCTAAGAGCTCTCAGGGACAGAGATGCAGACATTTAGCAACTAGGCACCAGCTCA
The DNA here is from genome assembly GCF_030028045.1 of Hippopotamus amphibius kiboko. Taxonomy (NCBI): domain Eukaryota; kingdom Metazoa; phylum Chordata; class Mammalia; order Artiodactyla; family Hippopotamidae; genus Hippopotamus; species Hippopotamus amphibius. Next base: position 19,739,506 of record NC_080202.1, read on the forward strand.
GTGACCTGCTGCTTTTCTTGGCAAGCAGATGATGTGGGCCATTATAACAGTCAGCTCCTAGTCAGGGTCCTAGCCCTTCATCACAACAGAGAGAAGGCAATACACCCCTGAAAGCCTTACTTCCAGAGAGCCATGACCTAACATCCTGCAAACTAGAAGATCCCAACCAGAGGCTGGTACCATGGAAAACCACTCACACAGCTGGGCAGGGGTTGCCTCTCCAAAGACATGGCAAATGCTCACAAAACTTTCAATCATCTTAAGAAATAGGCGTGACCATCTACTTTGCATTCATTGCAACCTAGACCATTTTAACATAGAGCCTAGAAATTTCCCAGGTGAGGGAGAGTCAGGGTCCATACCATGTGCTGAGATATGCAGGGATGGCCATGCAAGGAGAACCTCATGGTCTTCATGGTCCATGGTCCTCACGGTCACGCCAGGAACAAGGTCAAGCCTCAGTCAGAAGATCTAGTTTGGTGTCAACAAAACACATCTATCTATGGTTCAGCCCAACAAACACACAACAAACAGGACCAAGATGGCTTCAGGTAAACGCACAGCTGGATTGTCAGTAAACTGCCACCAAAAAAGAGTAACTGGCATTCAGTTGTGAACCTAAAATCCAAGGAAGCTGAGTTAAGAGGGGCAGTTACCACTTCCTCCCACAAATTATCACTGGATGCTCCTGGCAGATAAGACAAAATATAACCCACCAAAGTGGTATTGTTCAGACCCAGGGAGACACATCTTTGGATTTTATTTTTACTCTAAATGGACCATTGAGGGAATTTCTAACACCCTGGACACTATTCAGGGGACCCAGAAAAAAGAAAGCAAGCTGACATTGACTGAGTGTGTACTGCACCCCAGACAAGGCATCAGATGTATAGATATGTGACCCCAGGCATGACCAAATGGAGCTACTGCCCAAATACCAAAATAATGCATGTGATTATATCTAAGATGCTATTATAGGCAATGTTTTCTTCTTCTTTATTCTTTCCCATACTTTGCAAGTTTTCTCCAGTGAGCATGGATGGCTTCTATCATCAAAAAGTGTATTATTAAAATAATAACAATAATTAGACAAGTCATCCCCAATGCAGATGGAATCCCAGGTCCCTATACCGAAAAAGGAAGCCAAACATGGCTATTTCTGTTGATATCAGAGTCACCTTACATTTGAAAAGCTTCAAACCCACTTCACACACTCTGATGACACATTGTAAGAGCTTTGCATGTGCTAAGCAGTTCTAAGTCCTGAGAATATCAAGTTAGAAAAAACATACAGGGAGGAGAGACTGAGATGGGCAATGTATAAAAATTATTAGTGGTTAAAGAATTCAGGTTTAAATTAAATCATCTCTAAGGTCCCTTTTAGCCTAAACACTTAATGAGTGTAATGCAAGGAAAAGTATAATGGCTATTTTAGCAGAGGAGTAAGCCAAAGTCTGTTTCGAGGATAAGGGAGGAAGAGATTGATTCAGATTATGATATGGAGAGAAGGAATGGCAGTGGTTTCCTGGAGAAGGCCACAGAGATATTAGAGCTGGATTTTAAACAATGAGTAGGATTTAAATAAACAGACAGAGAGAGAGGCGAGACATGTAAAGAAGTAAATAAGAAAGGCCCGGGAGCAAAGGACGCTGGGTCAGTTCAGGAAACAGCAAGTGACTATTGAATCAAAAAAAAATCTTTGCTGGGTATTTACTGCGGGCAGACCCTGCATTCAGGATGAAGGATGCAGAGAATGTAGTTGATAAGACAAGATTCCTGCTCTCAATAAGCACCCTCAACCAGAGGGGATGGGAAATGAGCTGGGAGCTCTCGGATGGCAAGGATCTGGTCTAGCTCTAACCCTGCTATGTAGGAGGTGCCCTGTTTGATTAACAAAGAAATGGATGTGCAGACACACAGCACACGTTGTGATAAAAGATGCAGGCCTGGTACCCAGGCCACTTGGCTCCTGACAGGGGTGGGGGCCACAAGCTTCTTAGGCTGAGGTTAGTGGCACAAGCTGGGCATGGAAGCCAAGATGGTAGGTAAGGAGAGGACGTTTAGGCAGCAGACCTGATATGGAAGTACTGAGAATAGGGAATGTTGGACATACTATGAGATTTAAGAATCCCACAAACACAGCAGGTGCCCATGCTCCAAAGCCGTTAGTGGGTCACAGCATGGAAGAGTGGGAAGGGCATCGGCCTGGAGTCAAGAGAGCCAGAATCCAACTAAGGCTTGGTCCGTGGGATGCTAAGCAAAGCATGGGGCCTGGCCCGTATGAGGCATCCGCCATGCGCTAGCTCCTGGCATCCTTGGCCTCCCCGAATCAGTACAACAACTCTGAGTGGCAGGTATTATTGTTCCTAATTAGCAGCGGAGAGAGTTAGGTTAAGAAATTTGCCCAAGATTACACAGCGAAGGGGGGGTACAGTTGGAATTCCAACTCAGATCTCTCCCCAAAGCCGACATTCTTCACACACCTGCTCCTCATGTGATAAGAAGTAATAAGCTTAGCTATGGACCCACTAGCCTGGGGCAAGAATTCCAAATACGTGAGCTTCCTAAACCCTCCCGTCTACATCCCTATAAGGCTATGTGATGTGGATGACTAAGAGTCACAGAAGTGTCTCTAACAAGATCCCATTGTGGAGATACCTTTCTTTCCGTAAGAAAAGAAAGAAATGCCTTCCCTAAGAAATCTCAAGTTTAAAGTAAACACACACACACACACACACACACACATGCACACACAAGAGCAATCAGGTTGCAAACTGAGGGGTCATTTGCATTCCTGAACTTGGAGGCAGATGACCTCCAATGTGATCAGCAGAGAAACAACATGAAACAGTCACGTGCTAGTCACAAGCAGTGGGGGTGCCACCTGTCTGCAATAGTTAGCTATTGAACCCAGCTGTGACCGCCACGCTAAGAAACCCTATCTCTGGGATGCTAGGCTTTAACCCAGGGCTCCACGCAGACAAAGCAGCAGCCTCCTCTCTCTCCCTGGCCTATCCTGACAGCATTACTCATCCACTGACTCCTCTGGTGGGCTGCAAACAGGGCAGGTAGGCTGGACAATAAAAACCCTCCTACTAATCTTGATAATAATCCCGCCTTACATCTGCAGAGTTGTCACAATACACAAAAGGACTTTCACATGTATTGTCTCACATAATTCGTTCTCCCTGTGAGTAACCCAGTCACATGTTCCTATCACATGTTCCACGAGAAAGTCGATGCCGAGAGAGGGTACAAAATACAACCCAGGGAACAAGCTTGGAAATGATGGAGCTGGGGTTCGAACCTATGTCTTCCTACTCCTAATCTTCACTTTGGCTCATCCAATCATAGCCAGAGACACACCCCCTGGCCAGCTCTCTCACCCCCATTCCTTTCCTTCCACTGTAGGTCAGCGGGGCACCCTCCACTGAGTAGACACTATCGAATCAAAGCCCTCTTCTCCTTTCCCAGGAAGGAAAAGGATGTGCCTATCTGAAGTCAGCTGGTCCTAGGTGAGGGCTAAGAGTGTACCTGTCCAAACACGGTTCACACCTTTTTATATGGCAGTCGGAGTCCCGCACCTGGCTTCTGGGACTTCTAACCTCCACAGACAGTCTTTCACTCTGCTAGAATCATGGCTCATTCGCTAATTAAAGGGTATTATGCACTTCATTGCACACCAGCTAAGAACTTGGAATGAGGAAGCGTATGCAGAAGCATTAGCCCTGGAGATGCCACTAGGTACGCTTGGCAGAAAAACAGGAAAAATGATCCATCTGGGACAGCCCCTCCCCCACACTTCACTTCTCTAATAAGCGAGCCATAGCTCACAGGCAAGGAAGCCACCCAGTATAGGACAAACCCAGGGAGAACCCAGTAAATTACCCAAAGGGAGAGGGATGCTCTGTAGAGAAAATGAATGAGGGAGAAAGCTGGTGAGCCAACTTCTCCCATAACCACCTGTGAGCTCTCGCTCTCCTCTGGGGCACTCCAGGCCAAAGACAAGCACACCTGCACCCCAGGCCAAGGGGCCAGGGAGACAAGGGCGAGTGGGAAGGATTAGCCCTCACTGCAAGGTCTTGGAACGAACTTGGCCCCATGTCCGCCCCTTGTAGCATGGCTGCTCTTCGCAATCAATGGATGAAAAAGATCAGCCTCCCTTCCGCCTGGAGTCTGCTCCGGGTTTCCTGGAGTGGATGCCCTTTCGGACACTCCCCTGAACAGCTTGACAAGCCAGCCCTGAGACCCATCCCCTTTTCAATGCTAGGGGAGGTTATTCATGGAGAGTCAGCCCAAGGAGGGACACTCAACCAGATCAGTCTTGAACCTGGCAAAGATGGCAGATAATGACATGACACTTCCTAAGTCATAAATTGTATCCACAGGCGGCTTCACTGTTTAAGAGACAACCTGGAAAGCTCAAAGGGTCGGGTCAGGTTTTACGGCCAGATCTTTGGCCTCTTGGCACCCCAGGGACCCAAATGATAGGCTAAATACAAAACTGCAGCCCAGGATCAAAGAACCTTTACTTCCAAATGGAACTTGGTCGTGAACTGAGAGGAAGCCACTAGGTGGACATGTGGTTACGAGGATGCTTGAGAACTCAGTGCAGGGTCTGCTACCGACTGCGGTTGCGCTCGGTGCCACCCTCTCTCTCTCTCTGCTGTCTGCGTGTTCCATGTGTGTTCAGGCAGACAGAGGAACAGCTGAGCGCGTTTGCGAGCTGCGTGTTGCAGTGGTGAAGCTCAGTGTTGCCACGGCACTAGAAAGCATGAGGTGGATACAGGGATGGATGGTTTCAGAGGCTTTTTCCCCATCTCTCCCCAAACCACCCAAGACATCATTTGTGCATGACATGTTTTAGGATCCTGTTTGCTCCATTTAGAAAGGCTTCCAGGACTGCTGGTCCCTTCCCCCAGCTCAGACCGGCTTCCTCTTTAGCGTATGTACACCACATCCTGATTTTGCTGGGCTCTTTTGCACAGTGTTTCAAACGCATAATACAAAACAACTCCCCCAGGAAAAAGAGCTCTACAGGATGCGAGAGGCAATGCCCCCTCCACCCCTCCATCCCCCCACCAGGCACTCTGGCTTTGCCAGAATCAGACAGCCCACAGCAAGCACAGAAGCTGTGGGCAGAGACTGGCTGTAGCATTAAAAGAAACTCAGAGCAAGAGGCTGGTAGGCAGTAGATCTGAGGGCAGGCGGGGAGTGGCTGCACCATGGAGAAAGGTAGGGCACGTCTTAATTAGGCAGAGGACCTCAGAGAAGAGCTGACGATAGCGTCCAGTCTCTTCGCAGTTGCAGTACCTGCCACCCCGAACTTACAGTTACAATTTGGTTCAAGGCTCTGAGACTCAAAAGCTCTCTGTTTTCCCTCAGGCAGCTTTGGGAGAAGCAGCCACACTGGGCTTCTGGAGGGTCCCACAGCCCCTGATATCCCAGACTCGCCTGGGAGCAAGGAGGTGTCAGCAGCTGCAATCAGACCTGTTATGCCACGTTCTGCCTAGCAGCCCACTAATTAGGCAGACACAGAACCCCGGCAACCACAGCTCTCCTCCCATCCTTCCCCTGCCCCTCCAGGAAGCCCCATCCTGAACGGGAGCCACCTCCCCCTCTGCTTTTCCTCTTTACTCAGCTCCTCACGCCTCCTCCAGGCTCTAGGATCTCATAGCTGCTCGCCCCCTCCCCACACCACTCCTCTCGTATCCACGTTGTTAAACGCGTAATGACAGCAAACCGAGCCTTTGAGTTTCAAGCTGAAACTCCCAGAGCAGCCAGCCTGCAACGTCTCGCACCTCACGGGCATCTCACTGACCATCCTGCGCACAGGGCCTCCACCTAGACCCTCCTCTTTAGCCCAAGCACCCTGGATATCTCTTTGCTTTTGACCTGCCAGCAGACCAGACAGAGACCCGGGTTTCTCCTTGCCTCTCCTCTCTCCACACAGAGCTCAGAATCCACACAAGAAAAGGGAGCAAAGAGACTTCCACACCTTTGCAGCATCACCTGCTCCAAAGCCACTGGAACCATCCAGGCTGCCTGGGGCCCCACACCCCCTTCTCTGGGAGCTTTAAGCTCCAGCCCAGCCCACAGGATGCAGTGCCTGATGCCACTTCCGAGCAGAGAGAGAGAAAAAAATGCCACCTCGTCAATGACAAGCTGTTCCAATCACACAGCTGAGACACCAAGTGCCCTGGACCACGGACAGCTCAGGCCTCCTCCCTCTGGGTGGGTGGAAGGCAACTCAGCTCCTCTGGGGTAGCCAGCCCCCCTGCTCGCCCTGCACATCTGACCAGACAACAGAGTGCCAACCCACCAGGCAGACCTCTCCGACCAGTTCCAACAACTCTGGCCAACTACCCTCTGGGCCTTCAACTGAGGCACTGTTCTCTCTCCTGCTCCAAAGCACAGAGAAACCTCGAACCAAGCCAGAGACCACCAGCGTGTCACTTCTCAAAAGGACCAAGCACAGAAAAAAATGAACTGAAAGCCAAGTACTCACTGTGGTGAAGTCCTGGTGGCCACACTCCTGCCCTTTGAACTTGCAGTAGAGCATCATATCCTTCAGGTCATGGCCTACGCGATGCAGGAACTCCAGCATGCTGAACTGCTTGGGTTTGTAGTGCTTGAAGTTGGCCTTCTGCCGCAGGGCCTCCAGCACCGTGGGGTCGGCCAGGTGCGGGTCCGGGATCTGCAGGTTGACATCCAGCAGGGCGAGTAGCTCCCCGGCGTGGTACAGGTCATTGGTGGTGAGCCTGGAGAAGCGGAAGCCATTGAGGTTACAGAGGGTCACGGCCGGGAAGACCAGGCTTTGGGCCACCACCTCGTCCACCTTGGTGACGTGCTGGTAAGAGAAGTAGTAGGACACCCTCTCGGAGCTCTCCACCAGCAGCAGGCCCAGGGAGCCCACGAAGGCCACGGCCCAGAGCACACGCCGGATGGTCAGCGGCCCGTACACGAAGATGTGGCGGATGCCGTGGAGGGTGGAGGTGTTGGCGAAGATTTGGATGCTAGAGGGCTGCAGGCTACCCTCGCTGGGGCTCTCCTTGAGGTCCATGGGGACCCTGTGCAGTTCCGCAACTGGCTTCAGGTTGAGCAGATTTCAGGGAAGAGTTCCCAGTCCTCAGGCTCTGCTTAAACCTTGACGTTCAAGGGGGGGAAGGCAAGGCAAGCATCAGGCCAGGCGCCGTGAGTTTATCCTGAGAGCCCAGCCGCACGCTGCCAGGGGTGAGTGTTTATATAAAACCCATTCAAACTCTAGCTCCTGATTTTTTCCAGGCGATAAGGAGGGCTGGTTTTATTTAGGGAGACACCAAGGTGATGTGGAAAAGATGTGGGTGGGAAGGGAGAGCTTAGCCAATGGAAATAAAGTCCTCCCCCCTACACACGCCACTAGAGACAAGATTAAAAGCGAGAGCGAGGGAGAAAATGCTTAAAACAAGTCGCTCAGCAGCTAGGAGCCTGTTAACCAGTGCATAATGCCCCGTGGTAACCATCCCGGGGATGTCAGGGCGGCCACGCTGATGCACTGCGGGCGGGCGCAGCGGCAGAGCTTCAGAGCCGCCGCCGCCGCCCCGGCTCCGGTCCTCTCCTCTCCCCGTGCTGTTTTGGACTCCGGATTCCGTCTCTCGCCGCCGGCCTCCGTCCCTCCTCTCCTCCTCCTCCTCCTCCTGCTCCTCCAGGCCCCCTTTTTTGGGCAGAATTCCAAACGCAGGCGGGCCGCGGCTAGCGCCTCGGAGAGGAGGCAGCGCGCGGCGGCGGAGAGGCGAGGACCGGGAGGCTGGGAAGGATGCTGGGGTCTCGGAAGCGGACTGGTCTCTCCCCCACCCGTCCCCCGCCGCCTCCCCGAGGAAAAGCGAGGACCCAGAGGGCACCGAGCGACCCGGCCTCCCTCACCGCCTCCTCCATCAGGCTGTTGGGAGGGGGGAGCCGGCAGGCGGGATGGGGGTTGGGGAGAGGGCTGCTGGGGGCGGGGGACCCGGCGAAAGTTTCTTTTCGGTCTTTTTTGGAGGGAGCTAATGGGGGCTTCTTGCCCAAGGTGGAGAACCAGCCCTGCGAGTAAGGACGTGACACCCGCCCCCGCAGATGGCAGGAAGGCGCTTGATAAACTCCCAGGAGCCAGGTATGAGGGTGAAGGCAACATCGCTTTGCACCAATGTCGGCTCCCAGGTCAGACTCAGCCTGGGGTCTCCAGATGGGAGATGCTGGAAGCGGGGAAGGAAGGGAGCCATGGAAAACAACAGTGCCTCTGCTGCCGGCGGGAGGGGGACATCCCAGGGAATGAGATGCCCCTGGGAGCAAGAGCCAGGAGCCCCTTGGAGACCAGAGAAAGAGCAACAAGTAGCCCCCACCCCATCCCCCACAGAGCTGTCAGGAGATTCTGCATCTGAAAGAGAGAGCCAGCTGGGGTTCCAGGTAGGGCTGGCTGCCTTCCCTTTGGGCTGTGTGTGTGTGTGTGTTCGTGTTCGTGTGTGTGTGTGTGTGTGTGTGTGTGTGTGTGTGTGTGTGTGTTCTGCCCCAGGATTTGCCAGATGGAAACACAGCTGGAGCTATAGGTGGGAGAGAAGGATTGGGCTTTCAGCCACCTACCTCCTTTTTCCTGAAAATCCACTGGAAGTCAGCCCCCCACCCACCCACAGCAGGTGGGTGTGGCTTGCCCAGTGCCAGGGATTAAATGGCTGGAACCTATAGAATCAGTAGAACCTATAGAATCCTCCTTCAGGAGGAAAGGAACAGAAAGTTCCAGTGGCCAGCCCAGTGCACACAGCCAAGCTGGGGCAGAGCCACATGGAGCCTCTGTGTTGAGCCAGGCTGGTGTCCCCAGGGCATGCCCAGCTTAAATAATGCTCCTTGAGAAGAAGGCAGTTTAGGAATGTCCCTCTTGGTTTGTATATACTCTGAAATATTTTTGTATTCCATCTGCCCTCTCACTAAACCAGATCCAAACTGGGAACAGCATCTGGATGTACACTGAGGCAACATGTGGCATTAAATTGGTGGTTTATTGATCCTGGGAGTTCAAAGAGCAGAAGCATCCTGAATAAGCACAAATGACAGAGGCCAGTTCACCTCATGCGTGTGTCATCCCAGAAGTCCCAGACCCCTGCCTTCAGGCTGTCTAGATGGGGACAGGGTTTCAAAACAGGGGTGCCGAAACTAAGAATCTATCATGTGTCAGGACAGGGTGCGGATGTCATTGTTTCACTTAATGTGTTCAACCACCTCGACAGGTGTGTGTTATTTTCCTAAGTACACACTAGGAAACAGAGGTTCACGAGAGTAAAGTCATACAGCTCGTTGGTGCTGGAGCTAGGACGTGAACTCAGGCAAATTTGCCTCCAAAACACAGGCTCAAAAGCAGAGCCAAGACACTCCTTCCCAAATTTAGGAAGGCAAGCATTTCTACCCCACCTCCCCCATTACACACATACACTCTCTCTCTCTCTCTCACAAACTCACCTTGTATTCAATACTACACACAGACCAGCTCCTCCTTCCACAGATATGAAGCAGCCCTCCTCTTCCTCTTCACCAAGCCACATTCTTGTTGTCCAAGTTTTTCACAGTGCCAGGCCCTCCTCCTACAGGAAGACTTCCCTGATGCACCTCTGTGGTCTTTGGCTCATCAGCCTGTTCAGCAAGTCTGTGGATCTCTAACTCCACACCGGACGCTCTATTGGTTTTGGGGAAACACAGAGGGACGGAACACCTTTTCCACCCTTGATAACTCAGTTCAGCAGGGCTGGAGGCAGTGTTTGCAAAGTGGTCCTGTACACACGGAGGACAGGGAGAGACCGAAGAAAGAGGCAGCCGCTCCAGGTTGGTCGGTGGCAGGTTTAATAAGCAAGAGAGCTTACACATGAGGCTTGTCTTGGGCGCCGCAAGAAGACTAGATCTCTGCACCTGCCGCTAAATTGTAGAAGTTGGTTTAGAGCTCTTAACTGGGCTCAGGCACATATACCATCCCGATGGTCTCAACACCACCTTACTCTCTCGTGGCTCCATCCTTGGGCAGCATCTAGCTCGTGAAATGCACAAGCCCGTTCCAAAGACAGGGAGGAAATGAGGAAACCCTGATTGCCCTGGTCATGTCCCCTTGATGACCTCCCCCAAGACTCCACCCCTCCTGATCTGCTCTATTTCACACGTGCCCCCTGCGCCGAAACGTGCCCTGAAAGGTCAACCTCGGTTTCGCTAGCACGGAGCTCGATAGACAGCTATCTGGCTACGTTGGAGGCAGGTGCCACAGCAATAATACAGGCACATGCAAGAGAAAACACAGGTGAAGACAATAATTCTCAAATCAATGTTTTACACCAAGAGCCCCATGATTTGAACCACTGGTTTTTAAGTCCCCTAAGCTGCGGGCTGGAACACTCAGGACATTCACTGCGTCCTCATGTGATTTAATAAACAACGCAATAGCAGACAGAAGACTCACCAGGTATGAACACTCAACATTCTGTTTGGCTAATGGCAGAGGTGCCTCCTGGCGAGGCAGTGATGATGTCCGAGGCCATCCTATGTTGGAGGACAGCTTTTCTCATTAGAGACATGTCAGTGTTCAGTAAGGACAGGCTTTGTTGGCCTTCATTCAAGGCTTGCTGGGGGGATTTCGTAAGGGCCTCTGTGTGTGCTGCAGTGTCCTCCAGGCCAACGGAGGGGACAAAGACGGTGGCCAAATGATGGTACCGGTGGGAAACAGAACATATCCCTCTGGCCTCTAGGAGAGGGAGGTGGCAGCTTTAGGAAATCGCCCTGGTTGTGCACCCTGTACATCGTGGCCGGGGGAGGCAGCACTGTCAGGTGTGAGAAGATGGGCTGGGGGCGAGACAGGCCAGACCAGCACCCCACCTTCTCCCCTCCAAGGTGCGTGTTTCATTCCAGGTCTAGTGAGTTTCCACAAGCCCATCTTACAGCAGGACAACGGGATCCCAGTGGAGACTGAGTAGTTCTTCCGTACCCAGGGATGCAAAGCAACCCACCCATCCTGGTGGGACGTCCCATTGCCAATTCCAGCAGATGAAGCCTCTCCCAGGCGTGATGGGGCTTGGTGTTCTCAGCCGCACAGCAAGTTGATCCATGGTGAGACTCCAGGCAACAGGTGTTTCTCACTATTTCCGTCGCGTTACGGGATCAGGTACCGCAGCAAGGGTCCCCAGTGTGGCATATAGGGCAACAGGCCCTATTAGTTGATCATTCAAATGTATCAAAGCCTGGGACAGCACTTCAGTCCACCTGGCCAAGGTGGTTTTACCTGTTAGTAATTTAATCTGCTGCTTTAATATCCCATTTTTCCTTTCTACCAACTCTGCTTGCAGATTATAGGGAAGAAGGAACTTCCGTTCACTGTCATTTCTTTTGCCCTGTCTTGTACATCATGACCTTTGCAAGGTGACCCCATCGCTATCTATTCGATGATGGTATCCATCCTCGGTACTCAGCCTCTCTAAGCCCCTGGTGGTGGCAGCCTTGCGTGCATGGTGGCAGGGGAAATCTTGGGTTAAGCCAGACGCAGTGTCCACACAAACCAGGGCATATTTAGAACCCTCACCCAGCAGGAGGGGGCCAATATAATCAATTTGCCAATCTCTCACCAGTGGGTACTCCAGTGGTCGGCCCCACACTCCTCTGGCAGTTGCCTTGAGTGTTGCTTAGAACACACAGGACATGCTGTTACTACCTTAACCAAGTCACTGTATTTCAAGGGCAACCCAGTGTCCTTGGCAACACACCATCCCACCTGAGCACCACGTGTCCACTCCTCCTATGCACCCAATCAGCTGTATCCACTGAAGGATCAGTTTCCACGGCTCCTACCCAGGCTAGGGCATCAGCTTCCTGATCGCCGAGGGTGTCAGTGCCTTCTGAGTCAGGACATGGAAACAGTGAGGACTGCCTCAGGCTCTTGCACGTGAACCCAAATGTCCTTCCACCTATCCTGACCCCACAAGGGCTTGTCCGTGATGGTCCGCCCCTAGGCGTCCCTTTGTCCAAGCCTTAGATCAGCCCAACTGTCAGTGCAAAGGGTTAACAGCCGGGCCACACGAGAGATCACCAGCCAAATCACTTGGAGTTCAGCCCTCTGGCTGCTGTGCTTCATTCCTGTTTCCAGGCACCTATATATGAGGCATCAGAGGGAATTTCTCCCACTCCCTCCTTACAGGCCGCAGGAATAGCGGCAGGTGCCTTTGGAGGATGTACCTTCTCTACAGGGCCTAGGAGCACCTACCTTTCTAGAGACAGTGGGCTGGTGGACCAGGTGCCCCCCTGCTACAAATACATGTGTCACTTAGTCAAAGTGGGGGTTTGAGCTCAGACAGAGGTGTGTAGCTACAACACATTCGCAACCTACCCCTTGATAGGAAGGGAAGGTTTTACCAGGATGTGCTGTTCCTTTGTGAGACTCTACCCCGAGGAGCGCTGTGTACCCTGCTAGGACCCGGTGCTCTACAGGGGTATATCAGGTCTCCGCCCCCTCCCAGAGCTGGGACCAAAATCCTAGAAGTTCTCTCTCCTCTGCTGTCTTTGCCTCAGTAGCCAACCATACCTCTCGGGGTCCCAGACACATCTAACTCAGATGGTAGCCCTGCTGGGAGATGCCCAGAGCTTTCACCTGCTTCACTGGTATTTTCGCCTTCTCAGAGGCGGCCCGCTGCTCTGATCCCCAGTCCCGCACTTTACCAAGTGGTTTAGGGGACAGGTTGGGAATAAAAGTCCTCCCAGACCCCCAAATCCCTACAAAGGCTGGCTCGTCTTTCATGTTCTTAGAGATTGGATAGGCTTGCACCGTATCAACCACAGCTTTTGGGACAATACACGTCTTACCCAACCAAACAACCCCAAAAACCTCATGGCAGTGCCTGGCCTTGTATTTTTTGTATATTCACTGCCCATCCTCTCCTCACAGATGTTCCAGCAAAGTCTGCAGAGGGTCCTGCTGCAGAGGCAAGTCTTCACGTGTAACATTCTATCATCAACATAATGGGCCCGTCTTACTGATGTGGGGAAGGAAAACAGGGACAAGTCTCGGGCTACCATCCATGACGTGTAGTGGGCTGTGCCGTAGCCTTGGGGAAGGTCCTTGAAAGGTGCATTGTTGCTTCTCTCACATGAGGGCAAATTGATATTAGTTATCAGAAACCTGTACTTATCAGAGCCTTTCAGGAATCTTCTTTAAAATGAAACGTTTGAGAATTCCCTGGCAGTCCAGTGGTTAGGAATCCATGCTTTCACTGCGGGGGGCACGGGTTCCATCCCTGGTCCGGGAACTAAGATCCCACATGCTGCACAGTGGCCAATAAAATGAAATAAAATGAAACACATTTGCAGTAACACTTTTGCAAAAGCATGAGAGTAAAACAGTAATTGTCTGTAGACGACAAAAGACTTAAAAAAGGCCATGATTAGAAGTTTGAGGAGAGTCTGTTACAGTGCAATTGACAAGGAAATTTGTTTATTTCTGTGACATACATTTTAAAATTATGGCTGACAATATTATACCAGGACATATCAGATTTTTATAATTTCATACAAATATACCATAAAGAAAGTTTAGCATTACTTATTTGACAGTGCTTCCCATGTAATTTAACATGTATTTTTTAAAAAGCCTACTTAGTTTAATATCCCTCTTTTATAAGGAGAAAGAGCACATCTTTTGAGACATTCCAGGGGCCATCTGGAAAATCCCAAAGTTAGTTCAAGGTCAACAAGAAGTCATTTAAAATTTGATTTTTTTTCAGAAGTTTGTCAAAAATATCAAAAGGTTTTAAAACCCTGGATTAAATAGGATCACAGGTCCCTGTGAGACAACACTTAGTGATCCATTTAACCAAAGTGACAATTAAAGACTTCAAAGGCAAATGCAGAAAGTTACATAGTTGTAAAAAAAACACAAACAAAAAAACACTTAGCAGTTTTAATAGAGAAAACTCAAAGTTTCTTAAGTAATCAAAGACACAATAAAGACAACATAAAGCACAGGAAATTATTTTGATAAAACACAGAATCTTTTTTTTCTAGGCAGATTATTTAAAAGGGGAGGAAAAACCTTTCACAGTTCTATCTTAGCTTCACATTAGTCTAAGAAAACATCATTCTTCTAGCATATGAAAGTTAGGTTTTAGTTTTACATAAGTATATTATTGATATTAAAGTTTATTTTTCTTTAAGCCAATTAAATAGAGCTCATTTTACAAATTAATTTTGGCAATACACTCCAGAGGTACAAAAAAAATCACATATATATAACATTTATTTATAGACATACATAAACACACAGACAGACACAGAGACCCCATAGTTTTCATTCCAAAATTTTAGCCATGGCATGACAGTGTGAAACTCAACAGTTTATAAATAACAGTTGAATCCAAATTGTGTCTCTGACAGACAGAATAAGTTAAGTTGCTATCTCAAATGGCTAAAGCTTTTTACTATTTGCGGAGAAGACTTCTAAAATTTGTATTTGCCCTTGACAAATACTCTTATCGAGGCTGTGGACTAGACTTTGGGTAACGGACTTTCTATAGCAGTCTGTATTCTTAAAAGCCTGTTCTGGGCCCTTCCTCCTCCCCATCCCCACACCCTGTCCTTTTATTCTTCAGTCTCAGGCAATTGTGAGCAGTGTTTACATTTCAGATACATGATGAGATTTGTAACTTCAAGGGACAGAGAAAGAAGCAAGTTTTCTCTTTTCCCAGGGATTCTACCTCTTACCAAATCAGGCTTTGCCACAAGCACTCAGACCTTAATCTCTTGCTCTTCTAGCTTTGCAAAACAGCATGCTATGTCTCCAACTTATTATTCTGCTCTCCCACCTTGTCTGCAGCCCCAAAGCTAGCAGAGTAGTGGACACCTGCTTGTCCTTCTCTGACCTCAGCTCTTCCTCCAACTTTCTAACTTCAACTTCAACCACTAGCTGGGCATTGGAGGCCAGCTCAACTGTCCACAGTAGGGGCCAGCCATCTGTTTTTGTTCTTTGTCACAGGCCACTATGTGCAGTGCACCCAACAACCACGTTATAGCAGCTGGCACTTCCTGGATGTCCAGATTTCCCCTGTGGATACCTCTTTCCAAGACCCATTTCTCTGGTTTCCTGGCTGGCTCGCCAGTTGTTGGTTCTCAAAATGGCCCCCATACATGGAAGGCAAGGAGATACCAAGGGAAGAGGCAGTCACTCCCAACTGGTTGGTAGCAGGTTTACCAAGTTGCATAGGAGGCTTGTCTTGGGTGGGAGCGGGTGAGGGGGGCCGTGCTGAAAGATGAGTAGATCTCCCCTCCCACCTGCCAAATCTTTTTTTCTTTTTAACCTTTGGGATTTGCTTTTACTCAGTCGGCTTAATTCCCTGGAAATTCATCCAAATTGCATGCATCAGTAATTCCTTTTTTTCTTTTAAGAACTTTTATTGAGCTATAACTGACATACAATAAACTGCATGTATTTAAAGTGTACGACTTGATATTTTTCTCTTATTAGTAAGGTATATATGGCAATCCCAATCTCCCAATTCATGCCACCTGAAATTCCCCCCCACCCCCGCTTTCCCACCTGCCAAATCTTAAAAATTTATATACAGCCTTAACTGGGTTGAGTCACACCACCTTATTCTCTCAAGGCTGCGCCCTTGAAATAGCGCCTAGTGTGGGAATGCTGGGTGAAACACACTGTCGACTTAAACAAAAATGCACATGTGAGAGTTATGAGTTACGTTTTATTGGGGACAAAATGAAGACTGCAGCCCAGGAGACAGCATCCCAGATAACTCTTAGAAACTGTTCCAAAGATGCAAGGGGGAAGATTAGTATACATGTATTCTTGGTAAAGGAGGAGTACATGCAATCAAACCTTTTTTGTAAGGGGTTTCTGCGAGTCACAAGGGGCAGATGTCACCATATAGGGATTTAGTGCTTTTCTAGGTAAGAGGAGATGCAAGTGTTGGGCTCATAAAATCAGCCCCTGAAAACAACTAACTATCTGAAGACCTGTTCTGTCCACCCATTTTCCAAAGCACAGAGTGCCTCATTCCTGGTCTCCACCCTGAATTCCCTTCAGGGGATATTGAAGGTCAGCAGCTGCAGAAGCTCAGTGAGGTTTGATCCTTGTAGAGGCAGAAGGCAAGTGCCCATGGCAAGTGCCAAGTTATAGTTGTCAATACCTTCCAAGGACAGGGAATGTGTTAGGAGTCTCTAATTGCCTGGGTCTAGCTGACTGGGTCAACCAACAGTCATGACTTCTCAGTGACCTCCTCCAACAGGTAGGGAGACACAAGTCCCAGGATAATACACATGGTCCCTTCTCTACAGCAAAGAGAATGAGAGAAATGGGTTCCTTGTCTAGCGATGCCCGGCTGGAAACCAAGTTCCTCCATCCCCACCGTGTTCCTTCCACCCCCACGCTCACTGTGCTGCCTTCCACCCTCCCTCCTCCCAGCTCAGATCTGCTTCTCCCCATGAAGCCTCTTCTTTACACAGAATCCTATTTTCTCTCGGTGCACACCCCAGACATACTTTCTCTCATGTGCAGAAATGAATCTCCGAGTTGTTCTAACTACCCTCTCCCCCATTAAAACTTGTTCACTTGTTAATGTCCCCACTGGTGTATTGTGACCCCTGCAAACGTAACACGGCAGCACCACGTGGCACAGTCACACAGAGTCACCGGGAATTTGTCTCCAATCTACTGTGGCCTTTATTGTTCTGTAACCTTGGGGAAGTTATTAAAATGTTCTGAACTTTAGTTTCCCCAGCTCCGAAATGGTGAGGATTCTAATAGCTCTCTCTTAGCATCTCTTGTGTGAATGTAATGAAATATAATTTCTAAAGTCTCTGATACAATTTAGACACTTAGCAATTGCCTCTTGATGATTATTCAAGAAAGGTTCTTTCCACGTGGGTGTTTCCTTCCACGTGATTGGGGGACCATTTAGAGCTCTCAAAAGTGTCATTTTCCTAGAACACTATATACCTGAAGGTATCACCATCCCTACCAGTAGGTCGAAGTGATAGGGATCCTTTCTGGTCAGGGTCAAACATTCTCCTCATTCTGTTCTGCTTCCTCTTCATTCCCTCAAGGTCCTCTCTATCTGCTGAAGTAGCTCTTGACCAAAGTGTTCCCAAATGGCCTAGGCATTTGGGGGTACAGTGGGAGGATCAGGGGAGAATGGCCATGATGGTGGATTTCATTACCAGCACTCAGCTCTGTACTTGATACTGTGTGTATATTATCAATAACAATGAAGGAGCAGTACTCCCAAACCCATTTTACAGATGAGAAAGCCTAGTGCATAGAGAAGATCTACCTTGCCCAAGGTCTCACAGCTAAAAAGTGGCAGAGCTGATAATCAAACCCAGGAATGTCTGTCCAAAAGATAAGTTCCATGACCCCAATAAAAAATGCTTCCACAAGGTCTCAATAGTGCAGACCATCATGAGGCCAGCTCTGAATATGAAACATCTAAGTTATAGAATATCCTTCAAGAAATACTGCTGTACAGTTTCCTGGCATATATAGCAATTCAACCTGATGGCTAATAAAATGTTGCTACATGGCTCTTGTTAAAGACCCTCTTTAATGGATAAGACTTATTTGCAATCAGCAGTCTGGTTTATATACAAACATCAGATAGTCCAAGAGCCTTAAAAATGCTTTTGTGGAATTCAGTTGGTTAAAGATTTCTCTCTTCAATCAGAATTACAATGCCTATTCGCTTAGCACTCTGGGATGTTTAGGGGTATGTGGGGATTGGGTTTAGACTAGGTCTACTTGGCCCAGACTTTCATGCTCTCCCTTTCTTTTGTGTAATGACGGTCTTTTGGATGCAGGCAAAATAAGTATGACTAAACACTTAAAAAATTTTCCAGATAAATTTATTTGCAAATAAAATAAATTTAACTCCCTGATAGACAATGTGCCCAGATTTTTACTGTGGTAAAGGTATTCACTTATGAGTGAATAAATGAATGCCTGGATGAATTCGCTTTCCCTGACCCTGAAGCTACTTTTCCGAGATGCAAGGAGGGGGACCCTTTTCTGACCCTGGGGAACCTGGGGTCTGTCCAGAGCCAGAGCCTGAAGCCCAAGGAAGGGGAGGGTACAAAGTGCCACACACACACACACACTCCCCCCCACCCCCCGCACCCCAACCCCAACCCCCACCTTCAGCCTCCTGCAAATAGTGACAGGCAATAGCTTGAGGAAGCTGAGATCTACAATCAACTTGAATACTAATTTGCTACTTGATATGTGCTGGATACAAGTGGCTGCCACCATCACTCCCTAATTAAAAAAAAAAAGAAAAAGATGCATTCCTTTTTAATATACAGATGGCATTATTAATTATTATTTCAAACTTGGAAGGTCCTCAGTATACAACTTTTTCTCCTGGTAAGCCATTGCCCTAAAGAAAGATTAAAGACCCATTACCATAAACCAAAATGTTTTTCTGCTGTTGGTTGGTTTATAAATAAATACCTCATACAACACACATTCACATTTAGTTACTTCAGTGTACACTTAGCAAGTAATTTGTCATGAAGGGTATACCAGGCAGGGGCATTAAGCAAAGCTGGGCATAAGTTTATTGAGATTTTATTTATAGTTGCTTTATTTTTGTTTTCTTCCAGGTGAAAACTACAGAAGCCAGGGCACACAGAGTGGACTTTGGGGGCTCAGCGACCAGTTGATCTGAGCCCTGGAATGGATGCGACCTGTTGTGTGATATCAGAAAACCACATGACATCTCTGATCTTCATTTGTGCTGTTCCTTCATTTGTGCTAAATCACTGCGGAGGCCTCCTCCTGCACCAGCTTCTTCTGCTGCTGCAATTTGACACAAGCCCTGACCAAATCATAAATGCCTATTAATGGGATACGAATGAGCTTGAATCTGGAATTCTGGTCATTAGCCCCATGTCACCATCTGCTGGAGCCGTGGGATGACAGGGCCAGGTGAATTCCAATCACCCAACACTTGTTAAACATGCAGATCCTGCAGATTCCTGCTTCATTCCCTCTCCCACCCCCTTCACTCCTCTAAATCAGAATCTCTAGGGGCGGGGCCTAGAAGGCTCTCTTCCCTTAAGGGGACCCCACCCAGACCCAGCCAATTCCCAGGAACTCTTCCTCTCTATCAGGCAAGCCAAGCTGGTTTTGCTTTTGCATTTCTCTCTGCCTGGGCAGGTTCCCCCGTGGCTGTCTTCTTCTCATAAATCACCCGATCAGCGAAGCTGTGGTTGGCCTCCTGTCTCCACCCTCCACCCCACTCTCTATGCCATTACGTGCTCCCTTTTCTTCTCAGCACTCATCGTTTTTCTTGAAATTCATCTCATCTCCTTGTGAATTATCTGTTGATCCTGCTGGAGCATAAGCCCCAAACAATCCCACCCCCACACCAGCTCAGAGACCAGACCCTGCCTGGGTTGTTGGAGGCTGTACTGCAGCATGAGGGATGTGGGAGGGGCTTGTTAATATGAGAAATCCTGAGTAAATGAACACTGGATGAATTCCCTTATCTCTGATGCTAATGCTGTTTCTCTGAGATGCAAGAATGGGGACCCTCTTCTGACGGCAAAGAAACTGGGACCTGCCCCGAGTCACGTTCCTGAGGAAGGTGAAGGGCAGCCCCTGCCTCCCAAGCCTGTTCACTGTGTCCCACGCACCCCGGGGGAAGATCTCAGGGGAGCCAGAGCCCGTGCATTCAGCAGGAGTCTGTGCACCCAGAGAAGCTCAGTTGGGGTTCTTTGACCAGGAAATTCTGACTTCAAGGGTATTGACTAAGTTCTCCTTAACTTCATGGTCTACAAAAACATGGGTCCTAGTGAAAGTTGAGGTCAGGTGCGAACTGCCTGCTAGTTACCAAATCGTATTAAGAGGTTATTCCATCTGACCCCACCCCTGACCTTGACACGTCCCATACAAACTTCTCTCCACTTTCCTAATCAGATAGGATAATGATATCATGAAGAAATAACTAAACAATAGGTGTTTAATAAATGTTTGCCAGCATGAAATAAGGAAGACAATCACAAGAGGACCCCTGAGCACTTCCTTACCCTCCATCAATTTTTGGATAACCAAAAACTAGTTTGTAATGAGTCCTCGCCCCTTTGTACAGGATCAGTGCCTGTTTTCTCTTATTTAGTTTGCTTTCAATGTGACACACCGACCTGTGGTTCCTTAGTCACTTCCAGTCTGCCCCTCCAGGTAGGCTGAGGAAAACTCCAGACCATGCTCATTTTTATCCTGTTTCAAGACACAAAAGTCCTCTCTCATGTAAATGAAGCAGGCCTGGCTCAAATCTACCCCATGGGGAGAAGAAGTTACCCAGGTGCCCAGGCCCAGATTTCTGCTTTGATTTCATGTCATTTTCCTTCTCCTCAGGGTATGAAAGTCCACCCCATCCCACCTCTCTCCTGTCCACCCTCTGCTTTATGCTTTTCTTCTCTAGGTCTTCGTTATTTCATGTTTTTGTTTTTATTCATTCCCCTCTGAGTCTGCCTCTGCTCCTCTTTCCCCTGGGAAGGAAATTGGAGAAAGAAATCATCGCTGTTTGGTTTTCCTCTGTCTCTCCATCCCTGGAGCCAACTGCTTCCCACGTAAGGACAAAGAAACAGAAAAGCCCTGAAATCAACAAGCCAGGCTTTCAACAAAAACTTTATTTGCATCACTCTGGCCTTCGGTGAGCTGGGGAGCTACAGAGGACCTGCCAAAGAAACAGAGGGCCAAAGAAGCTGGTCCTGCCTTGCTGCTGAGTGGAACTTCCTCTCCCCCTTGTGGTTACAGCTGCTTCTGATCTTCGGGAACGAGTCATTCATGGTGGTGGTATTTTATCAAAACTTGATCACTTTCTTATTTCACAGCCTCCTTGACTCAACAGCCCTCTCGCCCACCCACCTACTTTCTTATATCAGTGCCCCCCCCCCCCCCCCCCCCCCGCTCACCTCTCCACTCATACATCTGCTCTTTTCAGAAGGGTTTCCCTATGTATGCATCAGGGTACACTTCACTTTGGCACCTGTTTGCATTTGATGACTTGTCTCCTGTATCTTTTGTATTCATTTCCATTCCACGCATTTACTCCCTGGCTCTTTCATAAAACAACATGAAATCAAAGCAATGAACGAGGAATAAGAAAGAGGTAAACAGGATTGAGGAAAAGGGAGCAATGCATCTATATTTATTGTCACATTCAGCTTTTTCTCTGCCTCTATATGCGTCCCACTAGATTCATTACACAGGGTTTAGCGTGTCCAAGCCCGCGGTCAGCTCTTCAAGGGAATAAACAAGAGGTAGAAAGCATAGCTCTGCTCCCATGGAACTTTTCATTTCACGGGCAAGGCACTAAGAGTGTCATATCTGTATCACACTTGATGTGAAGCTCTCATGCAGGCATTTCCCCCTGATTTCTGTAAGCAGAAGAGGGCCATTGTTTCTGTGATAGGAAGGGGAAACCTGAGGCTCAGAGAGTGGAAGGATCCCGAGAAGATAGTAGGAGGATCTGGGGCTCAAAGCCCAGTCTCCTGACGCCAGATTTCATGTCCTTCCCACTCTGCTGTTATTCTAACCAAGCTCCCTCCCCTGACACGTCCCAGAGCAATGACACAGTGAAGCCGTGTGGCTGTGCCATGTCGACTGGCCATGACAGGAATGGTAGGCTCTGGGGAAAATGAAAGCCATGACAGCTGCAGAGAGCGGCAAGGGAGGATGTGCGGGAGATGGAGTCTGGAGGAAGATAACAGGACTTGGCTAGAGGGCTGCACTGGGGAGGTCCTTTCAGATTTTGTGTGTCCTTGTGTGTGTCATCCAAAGAGGAGCCACCAGAGAGGCTGAGTTTTCAAAAGCTTATTGTAGAAAGAGTAAGAGAGAGGTAATTGTCTTTTCCCTTCATCTCTGTTTGTTTACGCAAATATAAATGTATATATGTATCCTTTTTCCATGTCTGATTATGCCTTCAATTAGCAAGGATTCATTGCCTGCTAATTTGGTCCAGGCACTTTGATAAAGCCTTGTGGGAGGACACCAACAAGTAAGAAACACCATTTCATTGTTGTTGGAGGTAATTGACAAGGCGTGACTGTGACTGTTGGTTGACCTCAAGCTGGCCCTGGGCAACGAGAGCCTCCTCGCCCCTCCCCTGTCCTTGGAATGTACATTTTGCCCACTGCTCCCACAGTGGGGGCTGGTTTCAAGGACACAGGCATGAGAGAGCAACGTGTTGTTGAGACCATCTGGATGGTGTACGTGACTGAGCCCAGTTAAGGCCTCTATACAAACTTCTAAGATTCTGGTGGGCGGGTGCAGAGATCTACTCAACGTGCTGCGCCCAAGACAAGCCTCCTCTGTAAGTTCCCTTTCTTGTTAAACCCGCCACCCACCAGTCCAGAGTGGCTGCCTCTTTCCTCGGTCTCTCCTTGTCCTCCGTGTCCAGGGACCAGTTTGTACATTAATGGCTGTCCCCAGGGAGTGGGCAGGGCAGGGTCTGTGCATCACGCAGAGAAAGCTCTGGGTGGTGGGATGTTGGGGGTGTGGCCTTGAAATGTCCTACTAAGTTCTCTGTACAGATACGATTTCCATGGAGGGAAGGGAATCAGCACGTATTGGGAGCCAACATCTCATTTCATCCTGTGAGGTTATTCTGCCCATTTTACAGACAAGGAGATTGAGGCTTAAAGGGGTGAAGTAAACGGCCACAGTTACACTGTTGGTGTGGGAATGAGCTTCCAGCGAGGGTCCGGGGTCACTGAATCCTGCTTCTGCCCGTGTGCCTCGAGAGGCCATGGAGCACTGTGGTCCAGGGTTCAGACGCTGGTGAGGAACGGCTAAGTCCTGGATCCACCACTCGCTAGCTCTGTGACTTACAGCATGCGCTTGAACATGTCTAAACCTTGATTTGCTCATCTGCAAAATGGGAATAATGCTGGTACCCACCTCCTAGGGTTGATGGGAAGATCTGATGAGTTGAAAAGTGTAAAGCACTAATAAATACCTTAAAAGTAGATCTGCCATCATTCACACCATTATTATCATTACTGCTGTTGTCAAAAGGAGACCCAGGTGACTTGGAGCCACACCCCGTGGACTTGTACTCTTTCTTTAGTCCCCATGCCACCCACCCTGTCCCCATGCAAAATGGGAAGTGTGTAGTCAGGAATCAGTGTTTAAACATGAGAGCAGACAAGCAGGGTGACATCAGTATTCATGAGCCAGGGTCCAGGTAGGTCCTGCCCACAAGGAGAAAACTCTCAGAACCAGGTTCAGGGCCATCTCCCCTGAGATGGGTGGGGACACTGATAGGGTCATTTATACCTTATTATGCACTGCTTGCAGGTCTCCCTACCCTAAAAATGCTGTGATTTTGAGCTCCCCTTCCTTATGGGAACATCACAACACAAGGGTCTGCACTTTAAATCTTTGTCTAGTTAAGCCCCTAAAGAGCCTCATAGAGAATCTTCTTTTGCTTTCAGAAGAAACAGGGATCAGGTGCTCACTGGGCTTCAGCTGTTTCCACATCCATTTTATCCTGACATACAGCAGCTCTGCAGGAATTATGATGCTTATCTGATAGAGGAGCCACCTGAGAAGCATGGAAGTTAATTCATTTGTTCATGGTTTTGATGGAATTCTGAGCATTAAGAAATAGTGGGTGGGTGTGCACATGTCAGAACTTCTCCTAAGGGGTGTGGGATGTGGTTGGAGAAACAGAGAAGGTTAGAGGGATCTGTGTGTCTGAACAGGAAGTGAAAGAAACATGGAGATTTATCAACTTCCCCATCTCTGAGTAAAACCTAAAATCCTTTCAACATCCTGCACTGATCACAGTGTAAAACTCCCATATCTCAGGACTTCCCTTGTGGTGCAGTGGTTAAGACTCTGCACTCCCAATTCATGAGGCCTGGGTTCAATCCCTGGTCAGGGAACTAGATCCCACATGCATGCTGCAACTAAGAGTTTGCATGCTGCAACTAAGGAGCCTGAGTGCCACAAATAAGGGGCCAACAAGCCTCAACTAAGGAGCCTGCCTGCTGCAACTAAGACCCAGTGCAACCAAATAAATAAATACATGTTTTTTAAAAACCCAACATTTCTTCTGTTACTTATTTCTCTCTTGTATTGTCTGCCTCCCCAGCTAGAATGTGAGCTCCCAGAAGATAAGAATTTGGAGGCTGTCTTATTCACGCCAGTCTCCTGACATCAAATCCAGCTCCTAACACATGCTTGAGACTCAATCGATATTTGCTGAATGAATGAATGAATCTTAAAACTAACTACTGTGCTTTTTGATTTTCCAGAATTGTTCCTGGGCCCTGTAGTCTTCCATATAAACAGAGGTATCCAATGGAGGTGGAAGAATTTCTTTAAAAAATAACAGTCAGATAGTCAGTGGGAAGTTGTTGTATAACAAAGGGAGCCCAACTCGAGGATGGAAGATGCCTTAGAGGACTGGGGCGGGGAGGGTGGGGGGGTCTCGAGGCGGGGGGAGTCGGGGAAGGGAGGGAATGCGGGGATATGTGTGTAGGAACAGATGATTGAACCTGGTGTACCCCCCAAAAAAATTAAAAAAAAAAATAAATAAATAACAGTCAGGCCCATAGTGTCTGACACCCTTGTATCAGTTTCCCCCTCTCTGTCAAACAGAAGAATTGCCCCCCCTAACTATAAGCTCTTTGGGGATGCAAGACATGTCCTATTGTGCATTAGATCCTCAAGGGCTAGCAGAAAGCTTGATACATCAAAGAGGCTCAGAACTATTTAGGAAAAAAAACCATGGCCTCAAAGAAACAGGCCTTCACGACACATTCACACTTTTCTTCAAATATCCACTAATTGACTCCTTGTGCTAGGCTCTTGAGTACCATCTACACACAACATCATGGCCCCCACCCTCCCCAGGCTCAGTCTACCTAGTGCTTCTGCACCAATGAGTTTCCAATAATCACATATTCTCTGATGTTGCAAGATAGACTGCAGGCCCTTAAAAAAAAGAAAGAAAGAAAAAAAGGGGGGAAAAGGCTTAACAATTTCACTTCTCGTGTTTCTTGCTAACATGGACCAGAAATGCTAGCAATTATGTCGAAGCCATTGCTGCAAAGCCAGTTTGCTTCTGGAGTTACAGTTGCTCTCCAGGAACTTGCATTATACCCTAGAGAGGTCATTACTTGCTGAAGACACGTTATTGAGGGCACTGGTGTCCTTTCCAGCCCGGGATGCCCTCAATCAAGTGTGATAGCAGGAAATGGGGGTCAAAATAATTAACCTCGTGTGATTTTGGTTGGACTTGTTACAAAATCACCCAGATGCACTTAGTGTTTCTTCCAGTTGAATAATATAAACGTACCCACTTTTTTCCCCAAAGGTTCTTCTTTTCCCACAGCCCTGCCTATTTTTTTCTAGCTCTCAATCCATATACCTTTTGATTTGCTCTCTCTCCTCGATTCCCTCCTCCACCCCCAGCCCCCATCCTCCCACAGATTCTTCTGGTGATAGTTTTGCTGGGGTTTTCAGCCCTGTTCTCCTCACACCAGATCGTAACTGTCAGGAGAAAACCAGAATTTCTCACTTGCCAAGGCTTTTCTTGACTTTGTTTCAATTAAATCACTTTCCCAGGCCTCCATTAACTGTACTCACATCCAAGTAATCCTTTAAACCCCTCGGTGACTAAGGCTGCAGCATCCCCTTTGCATCCCATCTGGCCAAGGACCAGTGTGGTTTGGGAAGGCAGCTCTGGGTTCGAAGACTGTTTCCACCATTTGCTACCATGTAGGGACCCATGTGAAACGAGGGTAACAATATTTACCAGATTGTGAGGAATAAATTGGATAAGTGTTGGAATTTTCTCTCAGTGTGTGGATTTCAATGCGTTAATTCCATCCCCCAGCCAGCCATCCATCCATCCATCCTCTCCTTTCAACAAACATGTACTGAAATCTAACTACATGCAGAGAGCTATGCACCATGTAAGTTTTGAAACCAGTATGATCTATTTTGCCAATTTGGGGTACAATTACAGTCACATGTTTTTGTTATTTTGAAGTGAATCACTCAAGCCCTTTCTCCTAAGCAGCGTGAAGTCCAGAATCTTCCTCCCCCTTGATGTTATTTTGTTTTCCCCTCCCTCTCTCCCCACACAGTTAGTCAAGAACTCCAGAGCTTTATCTGTCTCTTGAACGTGCAGTAATTGCACTACAGGTAATTGCTCCTCTTGCAATTGCATTACAGGTGCAATTGCTCCTCATCACCACAAGAGGTCACTGCTGAAGAATGGTCTTAACGTAGGTCCAGAGACCCCCGCCTGCCTTGGCTAAGATGATGCCGCCCATGCTGGGCTAGATCATTGTCCAGGCCGAAGTGGGGACCCACACTTAGGCCAAGGCTATCGTTCTACTAGTTCACAAGCACACATGCTCAGCGGTTGTCTGCAGGTAGGTACACCATGTCAGGGGTGTCAGGTACTAAGAAGCTTCCAGACTCAACCAGCTTCAACCAGGTCTCCCTGACCAGTCTGCATGGCCCTTTCTTCCAGCCTGGGTGCTTGCTGAGGGCCACTGCTCTCAACTTTGCTGATTTCCCTCATCGCATACCTCTGGGATTAGAACGACCATCTCTCCCAGGATTCCATCCTGTGGGCCTGCAGGATCCCTTTGCAGACCAGTCCACACCTTCCCAGTTCCCTGCATGACAAACAGAGAGACAGCTTCTGCGAAGTCGCCAAAAGTCCTCCAACAGTACCCACCTCCCAACAACACACACTCAAGGTCCTGTCACCAGCTTCCCCAAAGCACGTGAGTATCTCCCATCAGAGAAGGTCTGCTCCATGCTGGCTGCTGGGTTCCCTTCACAGAGAATGGCTACAAGTTTTTTCCCTACAATTGTGGTTGTATATGCCCAGGTGCCCAGTCTCAGTTTTTAAAAGTTCAAAACAGCATAAAACAGAGCACTGCCCTTGAGGCGCTTACAATCCAGGGAAGACATCAGTTCACCCCTAGACCACTCCAGGCATAACGGAACTGCTCTATTCTTTTAACCAAATCCCATCCCATCAGGAATGCCTTCAGGGAGACAAAGACATCCTACGTGCCTAAGAAGTGCAAGGCGAAGATGGGCACTGAGGCATATGCAGGGAACGGCCACCTTGAGCAGCCCAAGACTATTTTAGCTACTTCTGCTGTCCTCCCCATCCTCGCTACCCCACCAAGAGACAGCGCTGAATTCACAGAGTCTCAAGAGGGTGAGGCTTAAGAGCCAGACAGGCTGTGGATAGACCTGGAAGAAGTGCCAATTTCTAAATCAGTCTCCCCTTCCCATCCTTCACACACTGCTGGTGAGTAAATGTAGAATTTAGGGAGTGAGGCGATTGGTGCCAAGGACCACACCCCCCCCCACCTTCTAGTTAATTCCCTGGGAAATGCAAGGCCTGAGGCACTTCAGCCTTAAACTGTGTTCTCTGTCTTTGCTTCCTTTCCAGGAAACTCCACCCAGGTGCTGCCGTGAGGTCCACACTCCAGATCTGGGAGAATGTGAGGGGGAGGGGTTAGCAGGCTGGGAATAAATAAAGCAGATAAGGCTGAGCAACGGTGGAAACAGGAAGAAATTGCTTCCAGCAGTTTCGAGTCACGGCTTGACTCACAATTTAACCTTGAATATAGTTTTCAAAAATCATGAAGTCCCTAAAGCCTTCATCTCTAGCAGTGATTAGCCCTGATGCAGTAAACAAGAAGTTAATATATTTATGTTGAAGGAGGCAGGGAACGCATGAAAAATCTATTCATTCTGAATTTGCTTACTGACTATTTACGGCTTGCTCCATTACAGGCGCTGTGCAAAGTGCCGAGAGACACAACAGTGAACAAGCACAGCCTCCTTCCCTCCAGGGAGCTTACAGTCTAATTTCAGGAAGGGACAAGAAATCAGCGCTTATGGAACACCTGCTGCATGCCAGAAATCCTGCCAGGAACTTTTGCCCCCATTTGCCCTCATACCAACCGTACGATTTTCTCTATTTTACATATCAGTAAACTGAGGCTCAGAGAGGTTAGATATTTTACCCAAAGTCACGTGGTTAAAATTGGAAGATCCAGAATTCAAACCATAGTCGAATTCCAAAACCTGTACAATGACCACTTTTTCCAAGAGCTAAACAGGAAGAAAGGCCATACCATCCCCTTCTGTACTGAGCTCTGTTTTCCTGGTCTGCCTATCTGTGTAACAAAATGGTGAATGCAATGTTGCTTAGACGTAAGCAGGCCAGGGTATTCTTCCAAACAACATGTGAAGAGGTGTTTTTAAATTTAAAATTATAATACAACAACTAAAGGGATGGGATGAAACTGTCAGAACCCTTTCCCCACACACAAGAAAGATAACGGGGAAATAATATGCAAACAATGGCTATAGTTATTCTAGCGCAAACCTATCACCGTCCTTTTACAGATGAGGAAATTGAGACACAGAATAGGTAAGGAACTTGCCCAAAGTTAGCTAGCTAGTGAGTGGAGGAACTGGAACTTGACTCCAGGATCCAATCTGTTAGAATTACAGGCAGTGTTTCTAATGATGATGGTTAAGATAGGGAAATACGGAGATAGATGGATGGAAGGCTAGATGGATGGATGGATGGATGGATGGATGGATGGATGGATGGATGGATAAATAGATAAAGACATTCCTCAGAGATATTTCGGGTTCCATTCCAGACCACTGCAATAAAGCAAATATCGCACGGAAGTTGTCACACAATTTTTTTTTCATTTTCAGTGAATATAAAAGTTATGTTTACACTATACTGTAGTCTATTAAGTATGCAAGAGCACGATGTCTAAAAAAAGCAATGCACATACCCTAATTAAAAGAATTTTCTTGCTAAAAATGCTAACCATCATCTGACCCTTCAGCAAGTCATAATCTTTTTGCTGGTGGAGGGTTTGAAATATTGTGAGAATTACCAAAATGTGACACCGACACACAAAGTGAGCAAATGCTATTGAAAAAGTGGAGCCGATAGATTTGCTCAAGACGAGGTTGCCACAAACCTTCAATTTGTAAAAAAAAGAAAAAAATACAATTTATCTGCAAAGCGCAATGAAGCAAACAGCAAGAAAATAATGTTGCCTGTTTAGATATAGATAGATGATAGATAGATAGATAGATAGATAGATAGATGATAGGTAGATAGATAGATAGATGGATGATAGGTAGACAGATAGATAGATAGATGATAGGTAGACAGATAGATAGATAGATAGATAGATAGATAGATAGATAGATGATAGATAAGCAGACAGAAATGATCTGAGTTACACAAGGACCTCAGGGACTTGGTGAGGAAGAGGAGCCCAAGGGCCAGGTCTCCAACAGAGCTCTCAGCCTGCAGCTCTGGCAACATAAAGTCTGTGTGGTCCCCGTGGAAATGACCCCAGTCCTTCCCTTCCACCAGCGGGGGATGGTTGGTCATCTCAAATTATTTTTTTTTTATCCAGGAACTCATGGCTCTGCTGGCTGCCCTTAGTGATCCTGGAACCCTGGCCTCAGTTACCTGACCAGAGGCAGAGCAAAAAGCAGCTCCCAGT
The DNA here is from genome assembly GCF_030028045.1 of Hippopotamus amphibius kiboko. NCBI lineage: Eukaryota > Metazoa > Chordata > Mammalia > Artiodactyla > Hippopotamidae > Hippopotamus > Hippopotamus amphibius. Next base: position 19,769,077 of record NC_080202.1, read on the forward strand.
TGCTTGCTTTCTGAGAAAAAAACTTACCGGTGGGACCCCGGTGGGGCTGCATCCCTGTTGGTCCTTTGTACCTTTCACCACAGAGGTGGGAGGGGATGGGGAAGAACAAAACTTCAGTATTACAGGGTTTTCTTTGCCTCCAAAGATAAGAGTAGTTTACCCTGAATTGGTTAATTGTAGATGTTCTTACCCACCTTACTTCCTAGCCTGTGGCACCCAATTCTGTACATCCTCAAAACAATGGATCACTGCCCCTTAGTAAAATAGCTAAGACTGTACGCAGGATAACCATCTTTAGCATCCAAATCCTGGATACCTTTGAAATGGAGAGAGGGCACTGTTCATAACAACACTGGGACAATAGGCTTAAAATGAGACTGTCCTAGAGGCATCAGGATGTAAGGTCACCCTACTTACATAGACCCATTTGCATGGCAGGCACTGTGCTAAGGGCCACACGTATATTCATCCATTTCATTCTCACAACAGCCCTAGGAAAGAGGAACTCTTATCATCTCCATTTTACTGATGAAGAAGCTGAAGTTCAAAGTCACATGGCTAGAAAGTAGACTTGGCTCTTAATCTCTGTGCTATAGTTTCCATTCCTTTCACAGCACCCAGCAATGCCTGCTCCCTGATGCTGGCACTAAGCTTGGTCTCTGCCAGAAGCTTGGGGAAGAAGCTAGAGGAGGAGAAGGAGAAAGAAAAAAGGTGGGTGGGGAGGAGAGGAGCGTATGGATAAAAAAGGTCACAACAGGAAGCTGCAGGTACACAATGTTTCTAGCGCAAACCTCCAGTCACTTTACGTATGTTTGGAACTCTCAGGATTGGCATCTGGGGCCTCGAGCCTTCAAAATGAATGATGATCCTTACTTTCCTACACCTGCTTTGGGGGATAGCCCTGTGAGAGCCAGAGGTAAGGATAAAACAGGAAGATTTATGCATCTCCGCTACCCTGCCCAACTATCCTCCCATATCTCCCCAAGCAACAGTTCAGTGAAACCCAAGAAGCTTCCCAGTTGCCATGGAAATGGCGAGGATGTATCTAATAGGAAGTAGGCATGGAAGAAACCGTTGTAAATCTTCCTCAGGCAACCCCTGAGCAATGACCCTTTGCATCCAGAGTCAAAGATGTCTCTGGGTAATAGCAACAGCCCTGCCATCTTCAATGTCCTCAGATTGGCACCCAGGTTGCCACACTTTCCCCCAGCTCTGTTCCAAGTTCACTACACAGAAGGAGCCAGTTCCCCCTTTTTGGCTTGATGCCTTTTGTGAGATAGTCATCCTGAAATCAGTCGTGAAACTGGACCAGGAACAAGGAAGGGAGTTCCCCCATGATGATACAAAACCATCTGCTGCAAACTGACCTCGGAGCATCAGTGCAAAGGGCAGGGGGAGAGGGCGCACGGGGTGCTTACCCACTCATCTTTCCATACATCTAGCCAGCACCCAGGGAAATCAAGATAACCCCGCTCACGGAGGGATCGTCTAAGCTGCCAGGTGGACTTCAGCTCCTTTCTACCTAGACTTACCACCATTAGAGGGAATCACGTCTCTGAGAACTAGCTTCACAGGGGGATACAGGAAAATCTAGGAGGAAAATGGGGGATCACAGAGAAGAATATGGGCACAGAGAGAGAGCAGAAACATTGAAAATGATGACATTGAAATGGGAGCAATTCCCCACTTTCCTCCTGTCCAGAAGGCATCAGAAACGCCCAGAGAGCCTCAGGTTCTCATCTCCGAGCCTTAGGCTCTAAAAGACATATTTCAAGGATGCTTATTTCCAAGTTTTTTTTAAAGACTACACGGTCCTCTTTCCCCACTGTGTGCTAATCCCAAACTCCCTCATCGTACATTTAAACAGTTTGCCTAACTGTCCAACTCTTAATTAGGTGTGTAATTGGGGAGGCGGAGGCAATGTGTAAATGAGCAAAGAATCCCCAAACTTCCTATTCGCTATGACTCCCAGCTCCCTCGCATAAATGATGAGTACCCGAACTGTATTTTTTTCTCTACAATCATTTCCTTTCCCACCTCGTTTTCTAATCCAAAGGCTTGAGGGCCAAACACTGAGGGTCTTATTTCGAACACCAACTGGAAGAGACCCATTGTCCCTACACCTTAGCAAAATATAGGCTTGAATAAGAAACATACACGCAGGTGGACATACAGATTATTCTTGCATAAGATTCCACGTTGAATTTAGCTTGAGCTGAGAGTTCCATTCTGTCCCTTCATCTGTTTCTGTTATGACAGCAAGAAAAGAGGGATCTGGCTTCTAAATGTGCTAAGAAACCCAAGCTTTTCACTCGAAGTGTGTGGTTAGAGACTTTTTGTTTGCTTTGCTGCCGCAGAAGCCAGCCCGGAAGATCCAAAGACCATGTTTCTGGGCTCTCAAGGACCCGTTCAAGGTCATTCGAGGGCCGCTAAGAAGGTGCCCCCTCCCCTACAGCTCTGCCCGTGATGTCTGAGGCCCACAACTGACTGGAATAGACCTTGCTTCATCTGTTTGTTCCCCAGGGTGCAGTGTAAAAGATTCATTTGTCTACATCATCATTTATTATCTTTCCAAAGCTTTTGATACAGAGCATAGTGAGACGGGTGATATCATTTTATAGAGAACACCAAGGCGGAGAGGGGAGAGGAGAATCGCTCAGGATCACACATTGACACATCAGAGCTATAACTATTTTATTTCATTATTATTATTATTTTTTAATTTGGCCATGCCGCGCGGCTTGTGGGATCTTAGTTCCCCGACCAGGGATTGAACCCCAGCCCTCGGCATTGAAAGCGCGAGTCCTAACCACTGGACCGCTAGGGAATTCCCAGAGCTATAAGTACTTTAAATGCAAGTTTGACCCCCCACCCCACCCCCCATGTTCTTTAGCACTCTTCGTCCAGGTTTTGGGGTCCTGACTGGTGGGTAGGAGAGGGCAGGGAGTGGGGATGGAGTCGCAAGTGGGTCAGGGGTAAAAATATACTAGAGCAAGGAAGGTTGCTTACTCTACTCTGCAGTGTTTCCTCAGCTCTTCTTTCTTTTCCTGGCTGAGAGCATGCATTATTTATCCCTCACACAGAATTTTTGCACTCATGATAAAGGTCACAGTGGGAGGAAAGAGTTATCTAAATCCACAGCTATATTCAGGTGCACTTAGAACGACATATTGTGTCTAACGGAGTCCATTTGGAAACAAAAGAAAGAAACGCGTTTCACTGTTTCTTCCTTCTTCCCTTTATTCTTTTCTTCCTACTTTCTTTCCTTTATTCTTTTCTTCCTTTTTTTTTCCTATAAGTAAAAAATTGACAAACAAGTTTATATGCCTCCTGGATCTGTTCTCCCTTCCTCCCTCCCCTGACCCCAGTGCTGTTTTCATGCATAAACTCAGGAATCTGGAATGAGTGATGTGACCCTAATTCTCTCTGGTGTAAGCTTTCCCGCTCTGATTTCCCTAACCCCCTTGGATGTCTTAAATTTTCTCTTTTGAAATCCTCAAACCTATTCACTTTAATTAAAACAATAAATATGTGCTCTGTATCATTTGGAGGGAGTGACTTTGGGGATATCAAGGCATAAAAGCAAACAGATGGGATGTCGCAATTCCAGAAAAGATGGAGCCCCCAGGTTGGTAGTTGGCGGTTCTGTGATGCACTTCTGCCAGCCATGGGGACATTCCGTCATTGCTCACTGACCTTCCTGTGCTCCTCGTGTGACAGTCCCTGACCTGATTTTCAGTTACATTCAGCCTCTGTGAGTCCTCAAACCTGGTCCACTCACATTAGAGCTGGACGACTTGCTGCTTGCACAAAAGATGTCTGAATGTGTAGCACATTCATTTCTTCCCCATCTCATGAAGGCAGTGAAGCTGGTTCCATAGAAGAGGTTCAGAAGATGTGTGTTCCACGCTCATTCCTGGAGCCCCACCGAAAAAACAACAACAAAGATACAATATTGTTTTAATGGCTGAAGCAAGAAAAAACCCAAAGCCTCCGAACAAAAAATTATTAATTCCATCCACCAAATACTGTCTCGACGGACATGAGGAAACCTCTTGGGAGACCACGCATACCGCCTCAAATCTCTGGTAGGATGAGGATGTCCCCAGAGTAAGTGTCCCTGTCCTGAAGTTAATACCCAGGGAAGCTCTGAGTGTCTGGGGTCAGGGTCGTCCACAAGCTACAGGAGAGATGAGCAGACACTGAAGAGAATAACTTCCCATCTGTGGGAGTGAGAGGATGGAGGGGACTTAAGAAAAACGATAGCCATACATATTTCCAGATTTACAGCTAATGCATACGTTACACTATAGGGTTACTAAAAAATAAGTTTGCTATTAGAGAAGGATGAAGAGAAAAGGGAGAGAGAAAGGGAAGGAGGAGAAGGAAATGAAGAAAGAAATTCGAGTTCAGGGATCGAGAGCAAACATTATTGGAGCATCTTCTTTGTGCCAGGCACTGTGATAGGTAATTTAAATATATGTATTGTTTTATTTTGTTCTTGAAATAGTGCCGGCTAGAGATGATTTTCTCTATTTTATATCTGATTAAATTGAAAGTTACAGAGGTTAGGGCATTTTAACAAGGTTAAACAACTATCATAGACACTTTCACTCAGGTGTGCTGATGTCAAAGCCCATGCTCCTTTTTTTTAAAATTAATTAATTAATTTTTACTTATTGGCTGTGTTGGGTATTCATTGCTGCATGCAGGCTTTCTCTAGCAGAGAGCAGGGGGTACTCTTCATTGTGGTTTCTCATTGCAGTGGCTTCTCTTGTTGCAGAGCACGGGCTCTAGGCACGTGGGCTTCAGTAGTTGTGGCACGTGGGCTCAATAGCTGTGGCTCGAGGGCTCTAGAGCACTGGCTCAGTAGTTGTGGCACACAGGCTTAGTTGCTCTGCGGCACATGGGATCTTCCTGGACCAGGGCTCAAACCCGTGTTCCCTGCATTGGCAGGTGGATTCTTAACCACTGCACCACCAGGGAAGCCTCCCTGCTCCTTTGACGACTTCACCATCACCATCACTGTTGCCATCACTACCATCATCTTCATCTTCATCATCACTGACTTGCAGTGGGCACTGACATGTCATCACACTTGGAATATGCACATTTTTTTCATTTAATTGTCACAACTCCATTTTGTAGTCTAGTAAGCTGGGGCTCAGATAAAGCTAAATAACATTCCCCAGATTACGCTGCTGGTAGATGGCAGAGCCCAGACCCATCTGACCTACTGCCTCCCACCACATCCATGAAGGATGTGACCTCACTTATTGGCTAACACTTCACCTTTTCTCTCTTGGACTTGGCTTCCTCATCTACCAAATGAGCAGTCTGTGCTACCTGACTTATTATTCCTTGCCAGTCTGATCTGACCAACTAATCTAATTTCAGAGCAGCCGGAGGAGGGAATGTTTTCAGAGTTTTTATTTTTGAAATAATCTGTCTTCTCTCTTCCCAGGAGAGCAGCAGTAAGTATAGAGATGGACAGGGCACAAGAGTACCTACAAATCCTGTAAAATGAAATCACACGGAAAAATGTGATTATTCTGAGGAATAGGATAAAACAGTCCCACAGGCAGTTTTCTGAGCCTTTTCACTCAGCTGCCAATCAGAGGTACACCCTAGCGTATTTTCAGAATAGCTGCTCTATTCAACCCGATGATCCAAGCAGACAGTTTGCAGATCATCACGGTGACATCCCATGGCCTGCATCCAGATGTACAGGGTGGGCCTCCTCCCACCTACATGCACCCAATCAATCACCAAGTCACATTGATTTCACCTCTGGAATAACCTGCAATCACCATCTGATTTGCCGTGCTTTCGTCCAAGGTCTTATTATCTCCTCCCTTGACGAATGTAGTAGCTTCCTAAAGACCTTGGTACCTACAAGCCATCTTCCACAATGCTAGTAGAGCAATATTTTTCAAACAAAAATCTGATCATGACACCCTCATATTAACCATCTTAAATAAGAAACTTTAAAAAATATGTTGGCATATATTAAAAGGCCATTTATAGTCTGTCCTACCCTACACATCCACCTTCATCTATCTCTCAGGCCATTCCCTTATGCCTCAAACATGCAGGACCACTCATCCTTCTTAGACAGGGAATGAATTCCCACGCTCTCATGTCTTGTTTTTCCTCACACCCAGAATGCTCCCTAGCATCTTCCCGACTCCTGAACTCTACAGGCTGGAAAACTCCTACTCATGCTTCAAGACCCAGCTCAACTGTCAACTTGACTAAGATATAGCCACCTCACTGTGGTTTCTCAGCTAGAGTTAATCACTCCTGTGGCTCTAAGACTCTGGCACTAAAGAGAAAACATCTTAGATAGCTGGTTTTGTGTTTACTGCCTTTATTGGACTGAAGGCTTCCCAGGGAAAAGGAAGATGCCTAACTCCTGAGCAGATGGCACAACTTGCAGAGTGTGTGAATACCTATTTAAGACTAGACTAAGCTAGTGGCTTTGCTAGGTGAACTCATAAATACCTGAATGATTTATGCAAATAAAGTCAGAAGCTAAGAAGCATCCACCCCAGAATATTTGAGAAAAGCATTTGATAAGGTCATTTAGCAACAGTTTACAAGATCTATTCAAGAAACACACACTAGATGTTATTTGCCTACAGGTTGCCCTAAAATGAAACAGAAAACAAAAGAATTATGTGACAGACTCCTTTTCCAAAAGTCACTCTCGGTTTGGTAGGAAAATCAATATTCATCGCCATGAAATAATCAAAAAAGAATTCACTCTGCCACAAATTAAATTATGGGATTGATAAAACCCAAATCAAAACTCCAAAGGGATTTTTTTTTAATCTTGACAGATTGAAGTTCATTTGGAAGATCCAAAACAGACAAGAGCAATCTCAAATAAAATCCCAGCAGTTTTTTGTGTGGTAATTGGTAATCTGATAGTAAAATGTGTATGAAAAGAGGAAAGGACCTAGTGCTTTCTCTAAGGCAGTCTTAGAGAAGAACAAAGATAGAGGGTTTATATTACCAAGTAGTAAGACCTACTTGGAAGTTTTAATAATTAAGACGTGGTATTTGTTCAAGATGTATTTGCACAAATTGATGAACAGAACAAAATAGAAAAATCACAAACAGTCATACATATATAGGATTTCCTGATTTATGACAGGCAAAGGATCACATTTCCTGCCCATTTTACGTCTGTCTTGTCTTATTCAGCTTTGCGCTTGTGAGATTCATCCACGTTGTTGAATGTGGTATGAAATTGTTCATGCTCGTTGCTGTGCTGTATGCCTTTGTGCGGTGTTCATCTCCCAGGCAGGGGAGAAAAGACGTTCATTTTAATAAATTGTTCTTGTGCAACTGAATATCCATATGGAAAAATGTATTTTGTCCACCCTACCTTACATGACACACAAAAATCAATTTCAGATGGATTGTGTATCTAAATATGAGGGTTAAAACCATTAAGATTTTATAAGAAAATATATTTGTGATATTTGAGAGGGCAAAGTTTTCTTAAACATGTTATAAAAAGTGTTAACCAGGGGCCTTCCCTGGTGGCACAGTGGTTGAGAATCCTCCTGCCAATGCACGGGACATGGGTTCGATCCCTGGTCAAGAAAGATCCCACATGCCATGGAGCAACGAAGCCCGTGCACCACAACTACTGAGCCTGAGCTGTAGAGCCCGAGAGCCACAACTACTGAGCCCATGCGCTGCAGCTACTGAAGCCTGTGGGCCTAGAGCCCATGCTCTGCAACAAGAGAAGCCACTGCAATGAGAAACCCGCGCAACACAATGAAGAGTAGCCCCAGCTCGCCACAACTAGAGAAAGCCCGTGTGCAGCAATGAAGACCCAACGCAACCAAAAATAAATAAATTAATTAATTAATTAATTAATTAATTTTTTAAAAAAGAATTTAAAAAAAGTGTTAACCGTGAAAGAAAAAAGCAATGCAGTAGGTAGCATTAAAATTTTAGTGATGTCACCAAAGGACATGATTAAGAGTGAAAAGGCACCCTAAAGAGTACAAGATGATATTTGCCATATACATACATGGCATTGAACATGAATCCCAAATATATGAAAAACTCCTGCAAATTAGTTTGTTTTTAAAAAGCAACCCAATAAAAAGAAGGCAAAAGCGTGGAAGAGACAGCTAACTAGAAGGGATATTCAAATAACCAACAAGGCTACAAAAACACGTTCAGACTCATAAATCACCATGGAAATGGAAATGTATACCTCAATAACACTCACACCAGAATGGCTAAATAAGTAAGGCAGAAAATACTAAGCGTTGACAAGAGTGCGGTTAACTGGAACCCTGATACTTTCTGGTAGGATTGTTAACTACTACAGCCATTCTGGAAAGCTACTTGCCAGTATCTACAAAAACCCAACATACACTAACTTTATGACCCAGTAATTCCACTCCCAGGAATAGACAAGACAGAACTGCATACATGTGTATGTGCACCAATGAACTGTAAACATATGTTCACATATGGTACTAGAACATTTACAACAGCATTATTTGTGGTAGATCCAAACTTGGAAACTACTCAATTACCAACAGGAAAATAAATAAATAAATCATGGCATGTTCACACGAAGGACTATTAGACAACGGCCATGAACAATTTAAAACTATATTCGACAATATGGACGACTCGCACAAATGTAAACTTCAGTGAAAGGACACAGACACAAAGGCAGGCAATATGATTCGTATTCTATACAGTTCAAACACACACAAAAACCAATCTTGATCAGTGTCAACACAGCAGTCACCCTTAGAGGCGACAGCAGCGGGAAGGGAGCTTGGTGAATGGTGACTGGTGCTTCTAGGATTCTGCCATATTCTGTTTCTTGATCTGCCTGCTGATTAGGCAGATGTGATTAGTCTGTGCAAATTTACTGGGCCATTCACTTATGACACGTGCACTCTTCATATCTATATTGCACTTCAATACAAAATTAGAAACATATTAAAATGTTCATAAGGAAAAGTGTGATTAAAGGAAATAGATATCAAAACACATCAAAAAGCTACAACAATGGTATTGGTACAGACTAGGAATATAGATCATTGGAATACAGTAGGAAGCCGAGAACTACACCTTGGCACATATAGGAATTAATTATATGATTAAGATGGTATTTTGGGGACTTCCCTGGTGGTCCAGTGGTTAAGGCTTTGCCTTCCAATGCAGGGGGTGCAGGTTCAATACCTGGCTGGGAGCTAAGATCCCACATGCCTTGCAGCCAAAAGCCAAAACATAAAACAGAAGCGATATTGTAACAAATTCAATAAAAACTATAAAAATGGTCCACATTATAAAAAAAAAAGATGGTATTTTGGATCAATGAGGAGAAATTATTCAACAACAGTGTTGGGATAATTTTTTAACTAGTCAGAAGGGAAAAAAACTAAATACTTTCCTTAAACCAGTACTAAAATAAAGTCCAGAAGAGTTCAACATATATACATATATTGTGGGTCTTTAAATTATTTGCTATATAAAAGTAATTATATAAACATGAAATTATAAATAAGAGGAAAATGCAGGTGAGCCTATTTCATAGTGAGGGATGAGGGAGATTTTCTCATTATAAAAGGCAATGAAAAAACTACAGGTAAAGCATCATAAGTGAAAATAAGATGTAAATTAAAGATTGGAAAAGATGACCTACAATGGCAAAGGACTAATTAATGTCCTTTAAATATAAAGAGCTCTTTCTTTTTTTTTTTAAAGAGCTCTTTCTAAATAATAATAATAATTATATAAATACACTCCAACAGAAATATAAAGTACAAAAGTATACAGTCTACAAAGTGAGAGAAATGTCTAATAAACTAATAAAATTATTTTCTCTCAGTGGTAATTTAAGAATACTAACGAAGACAATAACGAGATACCGCTTTTCATATACCAATCCCACTTTTAATGATACAACCCAATATTGGTGAGGATGAGATGAAATAACAGGATTCTAAATTGTGCTTCCGTTCTGAAAGATAATTTGGCATATACATAAAAGTCATAAAATACCTGTACTGGTTGACCAGATCATTCCATTTCCAGGATTTATTCCTAAGGAAATCATTAGAGATGTCATCAAAGAATTATATCAAAGAAGATAAATTGCAGCACTGGTTATGATTATAAAAAAAGAGTTGAGTGCCCTGCTTTGGGGCTATGGGGAAGTGGGCAGGATCTCAGGTCAGCCCCCTCCAGCTCATGACACGGCCTTTTCTTGGGAAGCAGATAGGGAGCCGCACTCAGCAGCCCCCAGCTGTCCCCCAGGAAGACCCTGGAGCCATCCTTCAAGCCAACAAGATGCCCCTGGGCTTGAGCAGAGAGCACGTCAGAGCTCCGGGGGGCGTGGCCTGGCCCAGCCTGATGGGAATGCCCCCCTCCCCCACAGCTGCAGCCGACCCCTAGGACAGTGCCCCAGGCCTGGAGTGACCTGCCTGGAAGCTGTTCTGGGTTTCAGCAATGAGACTGCCAGGTCCTTGGGTTCTGCCTTTAGCCTGGACCCAGAGGCAAGTGAGGCTCAAGACCTCACCCGGCTGGGGCAGCGAACCTGGGCAGCCATCACGGAAGCAATAAAGCTCTTCCCCGAAGGAAAAAAAAAAAACTCTGTGCAGCAAGAAGAGACTAGTTAAATGGCATAGAAAAATGGGCAGCCAGTCAAAGTTAAAGAGAAACAAAAAAAATGTCAAAGCCCTTTTGGGTCTGGAAAAGGCCACCAGGACTACTGCCTCCCCCAGAACTTTGGGGATTCTTGATCAAACGCTGCTGCGCCATTAGGGGCATTTCAGTGGGAAAGTTTGGAAGCTCTTGTAGTCATGGTGATCTGCCAACACGGGACTTTTAAAGCCCGGGGGAGCTGTTTATGTGCAGAATGTTCCATTTACAATGTTTACATGGAGAGTCAATGTGTAAAAATTACCCATTTTAAAAAGAGAAACCCAATTCTCCTTAAGCCTTTCAGCTTAACTTGTAAGCCCTTTTTTTGTTATCAATAAACCTAATAATATAACCCAAATAGTAAATACTCAAGAATCATATTTTTAAAGCTAATAAATGACATGGGAAAATAGGCTGTGTTAAGGAGAAAAGACAGGACATAGTATATGTACAGTATATTATGATACACGCATACCTTCCACGATGTTTATAAAGAGTAATAAGATTAATGGATGATTTTCAATTTTTACCTTCTCTGTTTTTGAATTGTTCGAATTTTGAAAAACGTGTAGATGTTACTTTTATAAGCATAAAACCATAAAGCTATTTTCATTTTGAAAAGAAATTAAGCAGAAATAAGAACGATGTGACAATCATGATTTCCTTTTTAAAGATTATTGTTGGTAAGGGAATGCCTTTTCAAATGAAATCTTACATAGGTCGTGAGTACAGTTGCTCCCCCCCACATTTGCGGGCTCTGCATCTGTAAGGAACTTGAGCATCTGTGGATTTTGTTACCCGCAGGGGTGGGCGGGTCCTAAAGCCAACCTCTTGTGGATACTGAGGGAAGACTGTATTTACTCAGCCATAAAAAGGAATGAAATTGGGTCATTTGTAGAGAAGTGGATGGACCTAGACACTGTCATACAGAGTAAAGGAAGTCAGAAAGAGAACAAATATCGTATATTAATGCATGTATGTGGAATCTAGAAGAATGGTATAGATGAACCGGTTTGCAAGGCAGAAGTAGAGACGCAGATGTAGAGAACAAACATATGGACACCAAAGGGAAGGGGTGTGGGGTGAATTGGGAGATTAGGATTGACACATGTACACCTATATATATAAAACACATAACTAATGGGAACCTGTGGTATAGCATATAGAACTCTTCTACTTCACTTCCCTGTACTGTAGAAACTAACACAACATTGTAAAACAACTACACCCCAATTAGGAGAAAAAAAAAGGACAGCTCTGTTGAGTAAGAGTGGCATATGCAGACCTCACCTGTTTGGTCTCCTTCTTGCCCTCCACCAGACACGCATCTTCTCCCTTACCCTGGTCCCCAGCACCTGAGACATTCCCAAAGAACCCCAGTGCATCACAGAACTTAAATTAAAACTCTTACGTGTGATGAGCATTCATTAGTTCAGTAAGCCTTTCACAGATTACTCCTAAATGTTAAAAGTAAGTTCTAAGGGACTTCCCTGGTGGCACCATGGTTAAGAATCCGGCTGCCAACCCAGGGGACGCTGGTTCAACCTCTGATCTGGGAAGATCCCACATGCCATGGAGCAACGAAGACCATGCGCCACAACTACTGAGCCTGCACTCTAGAGCCTGTGCTCTGCAACAAGAGAAGCCACTGCAATGAGAAGCCTGTGCACCACAAGAGTAGACCCCGCTCACCACAACTAGAGAAAGCCCTCACACAACAATAAAAACCCAACGCAGCCAAAAAAAAAAAAAGTTATAAAAGAATTTTTCAAGTGAGACCCCATTTTCTGAAACTCCCCATATACCACATAATTATATATACATCTAAATAAACATATAGGCACTGAAAAGTAGTAGAAAGAAATACACCAGAGTATAAAATCCTGTTATATCTGAATGTGGAACCAAGGCTGTCTTTTATTGTTACATTTCTTGTTCATCTGTATTTTCTAATTTTCCTACAATGAACATATATTTCTTTTATAATAACAAAAAAGGCAATTTTTAAAGGGTGAGTAGGAGTTGAGAGAGTGATTTATTTTAGATACACTCTACTGTTATTTTTCTGTCAGTAAGAAATCCAGGTGATATTTAAGAATTATGACGTTAGGTCTAATGACTTTCGTTAAAAAAAGGCAGCAGTACTTTATTCTGGCACATTTTATGTACAATAAAATTTTCAAATCCAAACTGTAGAGCTGGATGAATTTTGGCATAGATATACATTCTTGTGAATGGAATTACTTTTGTTGTTGTTCTTCTTCTTCTCTTCAACTTTATGTCTAATTCTGGATGCTGCTTTAAAAAAAGTTTTATTGGGCTTCCCTGGGGGTGCAGCGGTTAAGAATCCGCCTGCCAATGTAGGGGACGTGGGTTCGATCCCTGGTCTGGGAAGATCCCACATGCCACAGAGCAACAAAGCCCATGTGCCACAACTACTGAGCCTGAGCTCTGGAACCCATACTCCGCAACAAGAAAAGCCACCACAATGAGAAGCCCGTGCACCACAGTGAAGAGTAGCCCTTGTGCACCACAACTAAAGAAAGCCCACATGCAGCAACAAAAACCCAATGCAGCCAAAAATTAATTAATTAATTTTTAAAAGTTTTATTGAGGTAAAACTTACAACAACCTGCACATTTTAAAAGCATGCAATTTGATCCATTTTAACATGGAAAGGAGGGTCAGTTATTCCTGGATTGAATTCCGGATCTGGATATTTCTTGACCTTGGATAAATTATTTAATCTCTTTGACCTCAGTTTTCTCACCTATGGCTCATATACTTATCTTGCAGTGTTTTTAGCTATGTAGTACACCCCCTGGCATACACTAGGGGCCCAATAAATAATGGCTGGTGTTGTGGTTCTCACACATTTATTTTCCAAATAGGGAATCTGAGACACAGTGAGGTTAGAAATGTGCTTATCACTATGGAAAACAGTATGGAGGTTTCTCAAAAAACTAAAAGCAGAACTACCGTATGACCCAGCAATCCCACTACTGGGCATAGACCCAGAGAAAACCATAATCCAAAAAGAAACGTGTACCACAATGTTCATTACAGCACTATTTACAATAGCCAGGACATGGAAGCAACCTAAATGCCCATCAACACATGAATGGATAAAGAAGATGTGGCACATATATACAAGGAATATTACTCAGCCATAAAAAGGAATGAAATTGAGATATTTGTAGTGAGGTGGGTGGACCTAAAGTCTGTCATACAGAGCAAAGTAAGCCAGAAAGAGAAAAACAAATACCATATGCTAACTCATACATATGGAATCTAAAAAAATGGTACTGATGAACCCAGTGACAGGGCAAGAATAAAGATGCAGATGTAGAGAATGGACTTGAGGACACGGGGCAGGGTGGGGGGGTGGCATGCAAAGGGGAAGCTGAGACGAAGTGAGAGAGCAGCACTGACATATATACACTACTAAATGTAAAATAGGTAGCTAGTGGGAAGCTGCTGCATAACACAGGGAGATTAACTTGAAGATGGGTGATGACTTAGAGGGCTGAGATAGGGAGGGTGGGAAGGAGTCGTGGGAGGGAGGGGATACGGGGATCAGCTGATTCACTTCATTGTACAGCAGAAACTGGCACAACAGTGTAAAGCAATTATATTTCAATAAAGAGCTTAAAAAAAAAAGAAATGTGCTTATGGTCACACAGCTGAGTGGAGAAGGCAGCTGACTGCCCAATCTGACTCTTCATGTTGGAAACCTTTAAAGTTGCCTTCACCTGAAGGGGTCCCCCAAACCGTGTGAGAGTGAGCCTCTTGACCAGGAAGCTGGGAAAACAGTGCCTTTGCAGTGTTCTGCCTCCCTTGGCTGCAACACTGGCTTCCGAATGAGTGATGGAAATCAACCTCCCAAGTTATTACCGAGTCCAAGCTCCTACTGCTCACCACATGACAGGTCAATAAATCAGGAGACGAGGTGTTGGGGCAGGGAACAGCAACTTCAGCTGGAAAGCCAGCAGACCAAGAAGAAGATGGACTAGCGTCCCAAAGAACCATCTTCCCTAAGTTAGAATTCAGGCTTCTTTTATACTAAAACGGGGAGGGGAGCACGATTGGTTGTTGCAGACTTTGTGGTGCTGGAATTCTTCGTTCTTGCAGTTGTTTACATAGATCTGGTCATGATGTTCCTACAAACCTCCAACAAGACAAATGTTATTCTCTGTTCTGCAACTTTGTAATGGAAAAGTGTTTTACCTTTAAGGGTCAGAGCCTTGAGAATGTATATTTCAGGCTACAGACAACATTCTTTTACAAAAGATGCAGATCCAGGGAGACCAAGCACAGGCAACAGAGCACAAGGGTTAGAGCTAAAGGAGTAGATGCAACACGGAGTCAGATCTTCTCTGTTACAACGTTGCTTCAGGCAAGTTGTCCAAACCTCAGTTTCCTAATCTGTTAAAAGGAGAAATGAGATCAATAATGGTCACCTTTCGAGGCGCCTGTGGCATCAAATGAGATAACAGATAAATCAATATTTTTAAGCTCAGCAAATGTGACAAAATGGTTCAACATAAGTTCCTCGAGAGAAAAAGAGTTGAAATTTCACAGCAGGAAGGACCTCAAGAATCACCGTGTGCTAAGTGTCTCGTCCTCCTAGTGCTGTAATAATAATAATATTCATACTTATCGATAAAACATCTATCATATGTTGATGGCCTACTAGGTACATTACCAAGCAGTTTTTCCAATATCTCTTCATCTAGTCTTCACCACACCAGGCTAGGTAGATAGTACCAACTCCACTGTGCAGATGAGAAAACAAAACCCAAGAGAGTTTAAGTAAATTTTCGAAAGCTTCTACAACAGCATTCATCAAATTATTTCAGAAAATAAGGAGAAACAATTCCTAGTTCATTTCATGAGCTCAGCAAAACCTCAATACCAAAGCCTGTTAAGAATACTATAAGCCGTGAAAATTATAGACCAAAATTACCCATGAATACAGACACAAAAATTCTCAAAAAAAAGGCAAATAGAATCTAGCAATATATTAAAAAATGATAATACATCACAACCAAGTGAGGTTTATCATAGCAACGTAAGGGAGTTTCAGCATTTAAAAAATAAACTAATTCCCCACATTAAAAAAGAGAGAGAGAGAGAGATGTGATGATCACCTCAAAATATATGAGAAAATCATTTGATGAATTTAACATCAGTTCGTGGGTTAAAAAAAAAAAAGGTATCCAAAAACTCAAAAGAAAATGGAACATCTCAATCTGATAAAGGGTAATAATGATTTAAAAACCTACTAGTAACAAAATACATAATAATAATAAGTTAAATACTTTCCACACAGACTAGAACCAGAACAAGGATATTTGCCCTTCTTCTATAAGATATTGCATTGGCTGTCCTAGCCAGAATGGTAAAGAAAGATAAATCCATAAAAAGCATATAGATTGGAAAGGAAGAAACAAAGCTTTCTTTATTCACAGATAACATGATTTTTAACATACAGAATCCTAACGAATCTATAAAAAATGAGAATTAATAAGTGAATTCAGCAAGGACTCAGGATACAAGATGAATATATAAAAATTATAACTCTGTATACTAGTGGCAACCAAATGGAAGATGAAATAAAAAGAATATCATTTATAATAGCATCTAAAGGCATAAAATACCTAGGGATAAATTTTAGAAACTCTGTGCAAGACATCAACACTGAAAACTAAAAGAAACTGCAAAGAGAAATTAAAGAAAACCTAAATAAATGGAGAGCTATACCATGTTTGTTAAATAGAAGCTTAAAACACCAGCTCTGTCGAAATGTATCTACAAATTCAATGTATTACAGCCAAAATTACAGCTGGCCTTTCTATAAAAACTGATGAGCTGTTTTTAAATTATTTGAAAATGTAAAGTGCCTATGTATAGTCAAAACAGTTATAAAGGTAGATAGTTTCAGTACCTGATTTCAGGATTTAGTGTAAAACTACAGCAATCAAGATGATGTGGTGTGATATATGCAAATATATCAGTGAAATAGGATAGAGTCCAGAAGTAGGCACGATCTGCTCTTCTGTCACAAACCACTTTCACCACAAGGTGGCATCAGACAGCACTGGGCTGCTATTCCTGCTTATTCCAGCAGATGGCAGCAGGCTCACACCAACCTCTAAAGACACCAAGTTGAATTTTCAGGATCTTTTGTGCCTTGCGTGTCCCCTCTGTATTTCTTTCTTCCAATTGCCACTACCTCTTCCCAGCCAATCTGCCATACAGAAAGGGGAGACTTAAATGGAAGAGGATGGAAACACACCCGTGAGCCCCATATATGTGCCAGGCATTATTCTCCACCCTTAATAAGCAATATTTCCTACCTACCTCAACCCTAATTTATGGGCATGATTTTCTTTAATTGAAAGAGAATCAAACAGAAGCTCAGAGAGGGAGAATAGGTCCCTAAGCACTGAGCTAGAAGTTCTGGAGATGGGGCTTGAGTCTGATCTGTCTTTCCGCATCACACTGTCCAAATCTTGAAGGCCAAAATGCTCAATGTAGAATCCAACAGGAAAAGTTCATATTTACTGAGTGCTCATTGGAGCAGCATTGTAACTGCTTTACATGCATTAATTCATCCCATATTCACAGCTAGATGAGGTAGGGGTTGTTTTTACTTCCATTTGAAAGCTAGATGGTGAAACTGAGGCACAGAGAAATTAACAAACTTTTGAAGGTCACACCCTTGGTAAAAGCTGGAGCTGGCACTGGAAACCTGGGTTTGCATCTGGACCCCAGACCCTTCACTACGAAACTACTTACTAACTGACCATTTTAACAAGTCTTGTGGGGAATGGAGGAGGCTACAGGCTGTAGAGGGAGTCCCAGTCCATTTCTCCCAGGGGTGGCGAAGAGTGGCTTCTCCCTCCACTGTGTCCCCCTGGGTTGGGGGGGGGGGTGCAGTAGCATTCAGGGGTCCACTGTTATCTCTACCCTGTGTCCCCAGCCCTTAGGAGTCTTCTAAGACCTATGACTGTCTGTCTGTCTAGCCAGCCAGCCTTTAATGATTACTTACTGTCAACCAAAATAATAATAATAATGATGATGATGATGATGCAGGAGGCTGCAGATAAGAAAAGAGTTTATTTGGAGTCTTAAGAATTGCAATTCAGCAGACGCAGATTCAGGTAACCCCAAAAGAGTGTTCTGGGGCAGAAAAAGAGTCAGGGGCTTATAAAGACAAAAAGCCATAATGTTGTTAAAAGTTGCCTAGTGAGAAACGTGATGGACTCCAAAGCGAGTCAGAAAATATTTGCCCTCAAGGAATCACAGGTTGCTTTAGGTAGGGGTCCGATGAGCAGATAGACTGTCACCAGTTATTTTAGGGTAAGTGTTGGAAAAGCATCTTGAGTCTCTGACAGGTGTTCTGTGTGACTTCATCAGGTCAAAAGGTCAGATGCCATCCAGGCTGAGATATGCATAAGTTACACTTTCTTAATGGCCTCCTGCCTGGTTCCATTTTGGAGAGCTCTCTTTGCAATACCGACTACACTTTGATTTTCCTTTCATGCTACTGAATGCCAAAGATAAACTATGGAAACACAGTGCCTGCCCGCAAAGAGCTCTCATGTTGGGAGGAAGATCATATGCAAATGCAGGCAAAAACAAAACCACAGAGAGAGGATTCCCCGGGTGACTAAGCAGCACGTGAATGGCGCCAAATTTTTGTCTAGTCAGGGAGGACTTCCTGGAGAAGGAGGGTCTTCACTTGAGCCTTTGAGGATGAAGGGAAGAAGGCTTGAAGGGAAGAAGAGGTCAGCATACAGTCTTGGCCTAAGTGGCAAGATTTGACGGGAATAGGGAAGTCAGCTAGACTCGTTAAAGGGTCCCAGGGGAGAATGAATGGAAATAAGGCTGGAGGAGTGGGTTGGGGACAGATTGTAGAGGGTTCTGAGGACCCAGAAGAGGGCCTCTGAGTGTATTTTATACACTGATGTCATGATGGCTCTAAGCCACTCTAGGTGTGTAGGAAGGGCGTGGCAAGATAAAGGGAGTTGTTAGGAAGATTAACTTGAGGCAGCCTGTGCAGAAAGAGTGAAATTGAAGGGCCTGCAGGGGCAGGCAGAAGGGAACTGAGGAGACATGTCGAATGTTTCCTCTGTGGTGGGTATTAAGCACTTAGCATGTATTTTGACATCTAATCCTCCCAAGAGCCCTGGACAATCTGGGCTGTGATCTTCCGTTTCACAGATGACTAAAGCAAAGTTAAGGAGGCTGTTCAAGACTACCTGGCCTAGAACCAACACCGCTCGGATTTGAGCCCACACAGCTCAACACCAAAGCTCACTTTCTTAACCACTACGCTATGTCACCGTTATACCGTTGACCTAGAAAAATCCAGGCTGGCTAATTCTGAGATAGTCACCTCATCTGGCATATCCGGCAAGGCTGAGGGTGGAGGGTGGAGGAAAGTATCTAGGACTTTGCCCAGAAAGAAACCCCAGCGCTCAAGATATTCAATGACTCTAAACAAGGAGCTGGAGATTGTCATGTGAGTACCTGACAGTTTTTGACTGTAATGGAAGGGGCTGACATTAAACTTCTGGTTGCTGAACAAAGACATCCATCTCAGATAAGCCTATTGCCCACCACACAACTAGATAAAGGGCCAGGCCATCCCATCCCTCAAGTTTCCCTTTCAGAAAGTTCTGGGTGATCTTGCTAACTGACCACGTGACTGACCCCGATATTTTCTTCTGATCTTTAGTTCTTCCTCTCATGTTTTATTTTTATATAAATTTATTTATTTATTTATTTATTTGCTGCGTTGGGTCTTCATTGCTGCACACAGGCTTTCTCTAGTTGCAGTGAGCAAGGGCTACTCTTCATTGTGGTGGGCTCCTCATTGTGGTTGCTTCTCTAGGAGCGTGGGCTTCAGTAGTTGCGACACACAGGCTCAATAGTTGTGGCTCACGGGCTCTAGAGCACAGGCTCAGTAGTTGTGGTGCCCAGGCTTAGTTGCTCCGCAGCATGTGGGATCCTCCCAGACCAGGGTTTGAACCCACGTCCCCTGCATTGGCAGGTGGATTCTTAACTACTGTGCCACCTAGGAAGTCCCTCTTTCTCGTATGTTTTCAATTCACCAATAAAGAGTGAACACACGAAACCCTGAGAACCCCGCCCTCACCCCAATAAAGGCAGAACCCCAGGTCCGAGCTCTCCTTTTCTCTACTGGCAACCTCGCTGTGTGGCCCCAGGGGTGCCGTGTACCCTCGAGGACCTGTGAGTAACAAACCTTGCCTTTGTGAAGTCCCCTGATGGTTCTTGCTGAGGTGTGTCTTGCAGTCATAATAAGAACCACAAGGGCTGGTCCAGACTTGACATTGGCTTCCGTCAAGGAAATGTCTGTGGGGCTCCCGCAAGGAGTACAGCCCAGGAGAGAGCCTTCAGGGCATTCTGAGCCATGGCATCACCATCAACAGGCTGAGACTGTCACAAAACAGAGATACAGACCCAGAATTGTAGAAACAGGGAGCGTTGAGGACCATGTCTGGCTTGTGAATGCAGAGTCTTTCGTAAGGAGTGCTTCGTAGTGACTATTTTTCAAGTCCGATGAAAGCCAGGGTGGCCTCCAGGAGACAGAACCCATCAGAGAAGTGCACCAGCATTGCCAAGGCTGAGCATTTCCATCACCTTCCCCTGAAAGGGAGGAGATGAACCCTTTCCTGCCACACCTGAGGTCCAGGTACACCTGAAGTCCCAGGGGTAGGGTGAGGAGGAAGCAGTCATGAAAGGACATGGAAACTTTTCCCTCAGCTCTTTGGGTGTGCCTGGAGATGTAAACTACAGATTTAGTTGATTTCTCTGGTTAAGCCAAGCCCCAAAGGGATTCCCCCAGAAGCAGACAGAATCCTGTCTGAAGCTACGCCAACCACGGCATAACAGCTGGCAGGCAGCTAGCATCCTGTGAAGTTGGCCAAATGCTGTGATGCATTTGGAACCACTGCAGGAAGAGATGGGAGTGTGTATGGGGGAGAGGAGTAGGAGGTATCAGGCCCCGTGGGAGGAGGCTGGAAATGAGGTCAGTGGCAAAGCAGCATTTGTAGCTCATGAGAATTTAGGGAAACTGCCAAGTACACGGTTCTGTACTCTCTAGCTTTCAGAGTCTAAAAGGTTGGACTCCAGGGTGGAATCTGTTGTTGAGAGAAGAAATCTTTGAAATGGGGACAGCAGTGAAGGAGAGTGGTGACGTGGTGATGGGGTCGGTGGCTCTAAGTGAGGCTCTGACAAGTTTGGGCACCTGTGATGAACTCATGGAGAATCCTTACAAGAAGCCCACCAGCTGTGGAACTGAGCCACCTCTTGAAGAGATCACATGTCAAAGGAAGAAGAAACCTGGCCCAATGAGGCTGATAATGTAAGGGCACCTTGGTTAGGAGAGGCAAAGTTTCATTCAGCAGAGGCCAGGTTGTGCTGTGTAACAAGCAAGCCCAAAAATCTCAGTGACTTTACACCTGAAAGTTTATTCCTCACTCATGTAAAGTGCATTGCAAAGGGAGGACTCTGTCCCACATGTACACTCATGGACCTGGCATCTGGAATGTCACCAATTCCTAAGTGAGGATAAGAAAGTGTAAGTCTCCTGAGCTTCCAGGGGGAAGTGACATCACTGCCATTGATTGGTCAGAACTAATCACATGGCATTATCAAACACAAGAGGAGCTGGGGGATGTTAAGGAAAAGATGGACGGTCTGGTGAGCACCCCCGTCCCTGCCGCACTTAGCAGAACCTGGCATCTGCCATTCAGAGAAATCTCTTGATCCTTGGAGAACACTAATTAAAAAGGAGTTATTTTCCTGAAAATTCTGCAAGACATGGAGGGTTAGCCACACTGCCTGAACACTGCTCCTCTGGCCAACCTTCACACACCTGCTGGGTGGGGGTAGGATGCACATCATGGAATCCAGGACCTCACGAGCACAGGCACCTGTGGCCCCCAGCAGAATGCTGCCAGGCTTCTCAGGACAGAGGCAGAGCCCAGCACCAGTGGACGTGTCTGCAAGTGGACGACACACATGAGAGTCCACTCTGCTAAATTGTGACTGGGGGACTATGTCAGGAGGCTAAGATTCTTTGTAATGTGTGCGCAGGACAAGAGGTGGAGATTGTGACCTCCTGTTGGGTCTATAAGCCTGGTGACATCACCTTGTGCCTGTGTGACTAAAGGGGAAACTGAGATTTGGGGAAGTAAACTTACTTTTCAGGGTCACCTATTTAACGAATAGCACAGCCTGTTGATCCCTGGGCCTGATTTGAAAGCCAGGCACTGCTTGAGAGGCATGAGATACATGGGGAAGATGGCGAGCTGGAGCCAGGATCCTGCATCCTGGTACTGGCCTTGCCATGGCCTTCTTAACTGGCCTTGGGCATATTTCCTATCTCAGGGCCTCTGGTAAGCTGGCAATAGAACATGGCCCACTTTCTCACTTTCCAAGTCTTCTTGACAAGCTCCTTCACAGGCAGGGGTATCATTGGACCCCTGGGAAGGGAAGGGGTTGCTGCATTAGAGGCCAGTGGGACCAGGCGGGCCCCCTGTCACTGTCCTCTCCAGCCTGGCCAGTCCCCAGAAGCCACCAGCCTCAGACCTAGGGTGGGGACAGGGGAGGTCATCAGTCAGGAACTGCAGCCTGCAGGCTGCCCCAGCTCCCCCGCCAGCGCCCCCCGTGGGACATCGTGCCCACGCCTGCATGTCCCTGCACATGGCCCAGCCCCGCTTTAGACCCAGCTTCCATCCTGACAAGCAGCCTGATGAGTGAGGGAGGGGAGGCAGCCGGGATGGAAGGGGAAGATGGAGTCCAGGAGTGGGCAGAGGGAGGGCAGAGGGGAGCTTGCTGCCGGGTCTCAAGAGTTCTGAGTCCTGCACATAGGGTCACTCTCGGGTCCTCCCTGGCCTCCGCTGTCCTGGTCACTGAGCTCTCCCTGAAGTTGGACCTCCGACCTCCATGCTGGGATTCAGCTCCCCTCTCTAGTGCTCACGGCCCCTCTTTGGTCACGGAGACCTCCCCATGGCTGGCCTGCATCTTCCCAGTCCCAAGCACAAGTCCATCCTTGGTACTAAGCCCTCCCCCATGCCTGGCACTGGGCACCATACACTTCGTGGTGGCCCCTGACACTTAGCACCTCCCAAGTCCAACGGTTAGCATCTCCCTAACACTGAGCACCCCTGAGCCCATCCTTACTTTGCCTCCCTCATGCTTAACCTGCCCTTGACTCTGGGCCCTCCCTACCTGTCCTAGCATCTCACCGCTCTGTAGTCTTGGCTCCTCTGTTCAGATTCCTCCAGAAGTTCTTGGAATTCTACTTTGTGGCAGCGACATTCCTGAGATGAGCTCATTCAACCACACATCCCAGACTCCTGAGTCGCTGTGTGTATACTTTCCTCTCTCCCCCACGTTCCTCCTTCCCCCGCATCCCTCAGCTTGACTCTCCCCATGGAGCCTCCAAAATTTCAGAAGATTCCAGCACCCATCAGCCCTGTGTTCACCAGCCTCCTGGGGTTATCTTTCCTAGACGCTGTACTGTAACCCCCATGGCTCACAGATGATAGAAGCATAACCACCTCCCAGGTTTACAATGCCTAAGGTGTTACATTCTCCACATGGCTTTTCTCACTCCTCAGTCTCAAATCCTGCTCTGAGCTTTCCCTCCATCACCTTTGACCGCTTCTCCTCACTTCTCCTGCACCCCAAATGTGCTCTCAGTCTCCTTCTCTAACTCCCTAACTCAAGGCTGGGTGATGCTACTTTTGCTTTGCAAAGGTTTCAGGAATCACTGCCTTGGAGAGCAAACACCTGAACATTAAGTTTTGGGCTCCATCCTTGGGTCAGTTCTCATCTTAGACTCCACCTGCTCCACGTGGAGCTCATCCTTTGAGCTGAGCCCCTTCCTCTATTTCCGTGTTCCTCCTTCCATTGGGTGCTTCCTACCCCATTCTTACACCCACTCTTGGAAACTGAAAATGCTTCTCTAGTAAAAGTGATTTCTGACCTACAAAGTTCCCTTTCCATGCTCTAACATCAAGAAAAGAGCTCTTTATTTCCAAGCCTTCCCTTCCTGGGGAGGACTGGAGATCTGAGATTGCTAACAGCAGGGCCCTGAGAGTATGCGTCATTTCCCACATGGAATAGCCAGCTTCCTTCCTCACCCAGTGAGCTGGAGAATGGTTTCTCTTTGTTTTCAGTAGCACTTCTTTTTTTTTTTTTTCTTTTGGGAACAACACACATACACATTTTCAAAGACACAGACCTCAGTGACTCCCCCAGCATTGCTGGGTCTCTGGTCACACCACCTATATCACCTCTGCAGAGCAAGCAGGAAGGCAGAAGATGAAAGACACAAAGGAAATTTGCAGAAGCTCAGAGGCTAGTGGAGGAGCCTGATTCTAGGTCTGTCCTAGGCACTCCCCACCTTCTCTGGGTGCAGTACCCTCAGATGGGCTAGTTGAAGGGCAGAGAACATCCACAGAATCTCTGAGTGATTTCCAGCTCTGATGATCTGAGATTTGCTGGTAAATCATGAAAGTGAATCCGAGACCCAGGAGACATCAGACTTTCCGGAAATTGAGATTATAAACTTGACTTCCCGGTCCAATAAGCTGACGCCACCAGGCAGAGTCTCCCAGCAGCAAGCGGACCAGACTGAGTTCTTAAAGACCACGCTGGGAGATGAAAATAAAGAAGGAAAGAAAGTAAACATTGCATACCATTTGTGTGCCAAGTGATATTTAGGAATCTACGTGCATTACCTCATAGTTTTTTTTTCAAATCCAGATATTATTTACACAATACCATTCACCCCTTTAAACTGTACCATTCCGTGGTTTTAGTATATTTTCAAAGTTGTGCAACAATTACTATTGTTTAATTCCAGAATATTTTCATGACTCCAAAAAGTCTTCCCATAACCAATAGTACTCACCCCCAGGCAACCACTAATCTGCTTTTTGTCTCTACTGGTTTTTCTCTTCTGGACATTTCACATGCAATCTGGGGCATTTTGTAATGGGCATCTTTCACTTAGCATAATGTTTTCAAGATTTATCTATCAGTACTTTATTCCTTTTTTATGACTGAATAATAACCATTGAGTGGATATACTATGTTTTGTTTAGCCATTCACCTGTTGATGGACAGGTTTGTTTCTACTCTCTGGCAAACCCTGAATAATGAAGCTATCAACACTGTGTGCAATTGAAACATATTTTCAGTTTCCTTAGGTAGCTCCCCAGAGCAGAATTGCAGGGTAATATTGTAACTCTATGTCTGACTTTTTGAGAAACTGCCAAACTGTTCTCTATAGTGGCTGCACCATTTTACCAACAATATATGAGGGTTCCAGTTTCTCCATATTCTCAACAATCCATCTTTTTTATTATAGTCATCCTTGTGTATATGAAGTGATGCGTCATTCTGGTCCTGATTTGCATTTCTCTAATGACTAATAATGTTGAGCATCTACTCATGTGCTCATTGAACAGTTATATTTCTTTTTATATCTTCTTTGAAGGTCAAGTTCTAATCCATCCTGCCAAACTCAGCCTTTTAGAGTGTTTAATCCATCTACATTTAATGTAATTACTGATGAGCTAGGATTTAAATCTGCCATTTTGTTATTTGTTTTCTGTATGTCTTATGTCTTTTTAAATTCTATTCCTCTATACCTTCTTTTCTGTTAAAAGGATATTTTCTAGTGTACCTTTCAAATTTTCTTATCTTTTCTTTCACAGTTCTTTTAAAAATTTATTTTCTTACTGCATGTGTTGGGGATTGCAATAAACATCATAATTTACAACAATCTAGTCTGGATTAATATTAACTTAATTTCAATAATATACAAAAATATTATTCCTAAAAAACTTCATTCTTTAACCCCCTCTTTTTTCCTATTATTGTCATAAAAATCACATCTACATACATTATATGTCTATCAACACATTTATTGTTAATCGCTTTACACAGTTTGTCTCAAATCAGGAGAAAAATAGAAATGAAAAATACAAACAAAACACAAACATAAAAAGTTTTAAAATACACACATACTTTTACATTGACCTATGTAGTTACTTTTCCTGATGCTCTTTATTTCATCATGTGCATAAGACACTGCCTAGTATCTTATTGCAGCCTGAAGGACTCTCTTTAGTATTTCTTCTAAGATAGGTTTACTAGTGGCAAAATCTCTCAGCTTTATTTACCTGAGAATGTCTTAATTTCTCCTCCACTTTGAAGAATAGAATAGTCCAGTGTAGAACTGGTTGATAGTTTTTTATTTCAGCACTTTGAGTAAATCATGCCACTACATTCTGGCCTATGTAGTTTTTGATGACAAATCAGCTGTTAATCTTTCTGAAGATCTTTTATATGAGATGAATTACGTCTCGATTGTTGTTTTCAAATTATCTTATCATCTTTGGATTTTGATAGTTTGATTATGATATGTCTCTTTAAGTGTATCTTACTTGCAGTTTCTTGAGATTATTGGGTGTGTAGATTAACGGTTTTCATCAAATTGGGGGATTTTTAGGCCATTATTTATTCAAATATTCCTTCTCCCTTTTCTCTCTCTTGCTCTCCTCTCTCTTTGAAAAGTCCCATTATGGGTATGTTGGTACGTTTTCTGTTGTCTCACAAGTCTCAAAATTTTGTTTATTTTACTTTTTCTTTTTTTCCTGCTGGTCCTCAGACCGGCTATTTTCAAATATACCTGTCTTGTGTTTCCTGATTCTTTTCCCTGCCTTCTCAAACCTGCTGTTGAACTCCTCTAGTAAATTTTTCATTTCAGTTATTGAAATTTTCAACTTCAGAAATTCTATTCAGTTATTTTTAATAATTTCTACATCTTTTATTGATATTCTCTATTTAGTGAGGCAGCATCCTCGTTCTTTTCTTTAGTTCTTTAGATATGATTTTGTTTAGTTTTTAAACATATTTAAAATACCTAGTTTAAAGTATTTGTCTATTAAGTCCAACATCTGGGCTTCCTCAAGGACAGTTTATACTGATTTTTTTTCCCTGTGTATATGTCCTACATTCTTGTTTCTTTTCACATCTCATATTTTTTGTTGGAAAATGGACATTTAAAATAATATAATGTGGTAACTCTGAAAATCAGATTCTCCCCCCTCCTAAAATTTTGTTGTTTTATTTTTTGTTTAGTGACTTTTCTGCACTACTTTTGTAAAGTCTGCATTTTTGTCAGGTGTAGCTACTGAAATCTCTTCTCAGTCAGCTTAGTTGCTATATGGTGATTGAACAGAAATTTTCCAGATGCCTAGAAACAGTCTTTGCCAAAGGGCTCTCTGTGTGTGCTGGGGCCCACCTTTCACACAAGCTCGGGTGTTTACAACTCCACCTTAGTCTTTACTTCCTGTTTGCTCCATGCCTGAAGAGTAGCCAGAGGTGAGAGTTTGGGGCCTTTTCAGGTTTTTCCTGAGCAGGTACACCATTCTAGGCATATGCATGCCCTTCTAGATTCTTCACAGTTTTGTGAGGTGTTGATAATCCCACTCAGTAATCTGAAAACGGAAGCCCCCAAATGTTAAGTGATTTACATAAGATCTTAATCAAGCACTAGAGGCACTAGATGCAAACCCAAAGCCACACTCTTTCCTGCAACTTCCATGGGTATTCCTCTTCCAAGCTCACTGGAAATCCTGGCTTTGGAAGCCCTCCATACTAAGTTTGAGAATGAAAGGTGAGCTCTTGGGAGGTGGCAAGTACCTGGGAGTAGATACTTAAAATCGAAGTTGATTCTAAGGAATCTCAAGGATGGAGGAAGGAAGGCTTGACCCATGTGTGATAAGCAAGGGACAGCTACCTATGCATTCTCAGGATGGAGGGAACCTTCAAGGACATCACAGGTGACTCAAGCCCTGTCATTTGTTGGATCCTCACTACAGATACCTAGCCCCATGACAAGAACTTAGACTATAGTAGGTCTGTGAAACAGCAAATGGGTTACTAAGGTGGCATAGGATTCCAAAGTCTAAGATCTTTACTCCTAGGATGAACTGAACTGCTTTTATTGAATCCCTTCCTTAGAATCCTTGACAGATGGTCGCTTTCAATGATGGGGAACTCACTACCTTCCAGGGCTATGCATTCCATCTTTGGGCTCCTCTGCTTGTCAGATAGACAGCCCAGCACAGCAGAGCAGAGTCTTCAGAGCCTAGAGGTTTAGTTCTTGACTCCACCCTTCTATCCTCTGTGACTTTGCCAAGTCACTTCCTTTATCTGAGCCTATTTGATCATCAGAAAAACGGAGAAAAAAACGCCTGCTTGGCAAGGCTGTTGGAGGACAGATGACAGAAGGCAATTCAATGTACTTGGTGGACGGGCTCAGTGATAACACTTATTATTAAGGTTCTGCTGTATAAGGGGCTAAAGACTGTGTCTCGGCAGTTTCCTCCCATTCTTCTTAACTCTGTTCCTTCAGCCCACTTCCCCAATTTGTACTTTCAGACCATCACATACAGCGATTGTTCTGCTTCTTTTCATTTAGGCAAAGTCACCCTACTCCCCAAACATATGGTCTTGACTCCTTTCACCACTCTCTTCCCTCTAAAGATAAGACCTACTGTCCCCCACACCCACCGTGTGGAAGGTTTAAAGGTTTTTCTGACCAGCAGAGAGAGAAAAATGAGTCTCTTTCTCCTTCATTCTAAAGCTTATACTTCTAGTTATGCAGCCCAAGGTACCTTCACTTTTCTACTAGTTATGCCACACTGTGGGACTATCCAGGTCCTCTTGTTTGCATTTAAATTTGTGGAGTACAAGGTCAATATCTTTCCCATCCCTTTTAAAATGCATCTTGTTAGAGTCAACACATGTCCCAGGCTGCTGGGGTCCTGATTTTCACATCCTTCTCAAAGCCTATTAATTGGCAAATATGATGGGAATAGAACCTACTACATCATCTGAGTCCCCCCGCCCCCATCTCCCCATAGCACGCCACTCAGAAACTGCAGATATCTTGGATAGAGGAGCACCCGGGGGTATTTCAACAAAAAACAAGACTGGGGGGCCTGAGAGATGCTAAATTTAAGTCCATGAATATTCATTGCTTATCTCTCATGCAGCAGGCACTTACAGGCTCAATGTCTTATGTGACCCTCACAACAGCCCTCAGCAGAGGACATCATAAACCCATTGACAGATGGGAGTTGATGAGGTCTAGTGATGCCCAGAAAATCACACAGCTAACAGCTACAGGGATGGGGCAGAAATCTGGATCTATCTGACTCTGGAACCTATATTCTTTTTGCTGTGTTGTCCATGTTCCCCACTTTGCTAAAGGGGTTTATGAGCAGTTCCCAGACTGCAAAATGGGTAGGAATCAACCGGAAATTTTGTTAAAAATAAGATCCACCCTCACTCCCCAAATTCTGATTCACTAGGTCCAGAGTGAGGCTTGGACACTGGATTGACATATACACACTACTATGTATAAAATAGATAAAGAAAGACCTGCTGTATAGCACAGGGAACTCTACTCAATACTCTACAATGACCTATACGGGAAAAGAGTCTAAAAAAGAGTGGATATATGTATATGCATAACGGATTCACTTAGCAGAAACAAGCACACCATTGTAAACCAACTACACTCCAATAAAAATTAAAAGAAGAAGAAGGAGGAGGAGAAGGAGGAGAAGAAGGAGAAGCAGGAGAAGGAGGAGAAGAGGGAGAAGAGGGAGAAGAAGGAGGAGGAGAAGGAGAAGGAGAAAGAAGAAGGAGAAGGAGAAAGAAGGAGAAGGAGAAGAAGAGGAGGAGGAAGAAGAATGAGAAGAGGGAGAAGAAGAAGAAGAAGATGTAGCAGCACTAGGTAGTTCTCAGGCTACTTGCTCACATACAACAGCCTGTCCTGTTGCCCGAGCTACTGGCTCTCAGAGCCAATTCTCAAGCATTGCCTTGTGGCAGCTTGGGCTGCCTCCTGCCCAGGGCCAGCACAAATAATGACAGCCAGCATCTCCTGGAGGGGAGAGGGGAGATCTTCAGAACCCTCCTCAGTCACTGCCTCTCATTGCTTCCATGACCTTTTTCAGCCTGGACCCTAAATATTGCCTCTTTCTGTGATTCTTAGATTCACTCTCCAAATCTGCTCAGAGGAAGCAGGAAAACCCAGGCATGGATGTTGCAACAGTAGATTATTTAACACAGCTGGAGCGCTCCTTGCATCCTGCAGTCCCCCACACTAGAAAATGAGACATTCCTGGGCTGCCTGCCAGGCCTTGTCCCCGACCACAAGCGTTTACACGAGAAACAAATGGCTCTTTGCCCTCCTTGGCCCATCTGGCTGTTTCCTTCCCACCCCCATCCCCAGGGCACCAGCGAGGTGCAGCATCAAACATGAGCATTTCAAGAGGCTTGCTTCACAGGATGGCATCTCGTGAACTTCCCTATCCTCACCTGCTCTCATGCAGGCCTGTTCCTTAAAGGCACCCCTCTTGGTCACAAGATAAAAAGAGAAAACTGCTTCTTCCTTCCTTTCTGGATATGAGTAATGATTGACTCTTTCTCGTGGTCACTGTGTGGTGACGGTTTCTGCAGAAAGAATCTAAATTTAATGAGAAGTTCCTGGACTCTCTGACTGCATTCTGTATGTTCTCTATGGCAGAAAAGATTCAGAGAGACCGGGTTAAAATGCCTGTGTGACTTTGAACAACTACCTAACCCCTCTGAGATCCAGTTCCTCTTACAGTAAAATAGGGATAACAGTCCTGTCTCTTGGTGAAGAGAATGGAACGAACATGTAGTTCAAAGGGCTCAGCAAAGTTGCTGACACGTAGTAGGGGCTCCAGGTACCCTTGTACGTTGTCAGCATTCTATACATCTTGCTATGCAGTGTGGTCCCCAGAGAATCAGCTTCGACATCACCTGAGATCTTGTTAGAAATGCAGGATCTTATACCCCATCCCAGACAGATTCAATCAGAATCTGTATTTTTAACATGTTTCCCAAAGATTCAAATTATATTAAACTTTGAGAAGCAGTTGAAGCGCTATCCAACAGGGTGGGGTGGCTGGGGATGGGTACAGCCACAACTTTCTAAACAACTTTTTCATCTCTTTCGTACTGCTCACCATCCCTCACAAACCGTGCCAAATTCATCCTGCGTCTTCCTGGGGTAGGCATCTCGCTTAAACAGAATTCTGCCCTCATCAGTCTCCTGTGTATTGGCAGCTCCCTGTTGCCTAAAGGATAAAGGACTTACTCCTCAGAATGGCATTCAAGTCCCTTCCCAATCTTGCTCTAGCCAACACAGGCAATGTCTGTCATTTCCTAAAGGGAGTCCTCACTTGCAGGTCTCAACTCTTAATTCCAGAAATGATCCCTTCCCCAAGGGGCACTGTCTTTTTGTCACCTTGTCCAACTTACTTGAGCTCTACTTCCTGGAATATTCTTGTCTCCAAAACCCTGCTCAGCCTTCAAGGCTCAGCTTCATTGCCATTGTCAGAATATGTGCATATCAAGTTCAAGATGGATGAGTATCTCAGAGTCAAGAACTTGGGTTCTTCCTTGGCCCACCAGCAGCTCCTTAAGTCTCTTTGGGCAAGTCACCTGAACTTCGAGCCTTGGGCGCTCCCAACAGCCCTATCTGGGTAAAGGAGATGATTAAGGGCTCAACTTCAGAGAACTGTTATGAGGATTCTTTAGGGCTGTTGCGTTTAGCACGGTGGCTGGCACGTAGTAAATGCTCAGTAAAACTTAGCCAAACCCACTACAGTGTAAACCCACTTGAGTCGCAAGTTCCATAGAGAGAAGCACCTATGTCTGTGTCGTTCCCCAGTATCATCCCAGTATCTGGCCCAGGTTCTGATACACAGCATATGCTCAATAAATATTTGTTAAATAAATGAAGGCCTAAAAAGTGTTATGTAAATTGTAAAGCTCTTTACAGATAAAAGCTTGCTATTTTGTTTGGTTTTATTTTAATGATCAGGGTTTAGATGTCTCGAGAGAGAAACGGAGATCATAGATTTATTATTATTGTAATCGCTGACTTATGCTGTCTTCTAGCCTCATGAGAGCCAGCTATGACTTCCTCATGCACCATTCAAAGAATACATCCTGTGGGGTTTTTTTCTCCCATTATTTCAACATTTGTCCAATCTGTTTATCATCTTCCATCACCATAACAACCTGCACCCCCATACATAACAAAATTTTGAGCCACAATTTTCTCTAGAGCCCCTGGCAGCACCAATGAGGCTGTAAAAGCTCCAATACTCAGTCCATATCCAACTTCTAGAAGCCCATGTCTGTCCTCTATTATCCCTCAATCTCAAAAATGCCCAGAAGACATAGAAAACAAACTTATGGTTACCAAAGGGGAAAGGAGGGAGGTATAAATTAGGAGTTAAGGATTAACATATACGCATGACTATATATAAAATAGATAACCCACAAGGACCTACTGTGTAGCACACTGAATCATGCTCAATATTTTAGATAGGATGAGTAATTATTTGGCTACCTGTCAGTAAAGTTGATGATTATATAATAAAACAACAACAAAACATTTGTTGAGTATTTATTAGGGGTCAGGCACAGTGCTAAGTACTTTTCAAGAATTTATCTCATGCAGTCCTCAAAATAACATCATGTAAAAACTGTTCTCAATTTCCACTGCAAAAATAAGAAAATTGAGGCCAAGAAAAGTTAAGTAAACTTTCTCCTATTCCCCAGGGCTGGTAAATTTTTTAAAAATTCAAAAAATAAAAGAAATTCAAGAAACGCAAGAACAGGGATTCCCTGGTAGTGCAGTGGTTAAGAATCTGCCTGCCAGTGCAGGGGACACAGGTTCGATCCCTGGTCCTGGAAGATTCCACATGCTGCAGAGCAACTAAGCCTGTGCACCACAACTACTGAGTCTGCGCTCTATAGCCCACAAGCCACAACTACTGAGCCCATTTACTGCAAGTACTGAAGCCTGTGTGCCTGGAGTCCATGCTCTGCAACAAGAGAAGCCACCACAATGAGAAGCCTGTTCACCATGACAAAGAGTAGCCACCGCTCACCACAACTAGAGAAAGCCTGCGCACAGCAATGAAGACCCAATGCAGCCAAAAATTAAAAAAATAAAATTAATTAATTAATTTTAAAAAAAGAAAAACAAGAACATGTTTTAATTCAAAAAAAATTCAAAAAGTGCAAGAAATCCAAACACTCTTTGGACATCTGCCCAATTACCACAGACCCTTTTAAGAAATATTAATGTAAAATTTAAGATTAACTTTTAAAAAATTATGTTTTCTTTGTGGACAGATGGCCAGAATTATATCCATAAAATACTTTTTTTTTCACATTTTGGGAAAGTAGCATGCAATTATCATAGGATTGGGCTTCTAAAAGTTGCTCCTGTCCTGACCTTAACTAATTTAATAACAAGACAGAAAAGCCAGGAATGTCTATCTGGCTTCTAGGAGCCAAACTGATTCTTTCGACATTTTCTTATCTGGGTCTATAACTTTGCTTATTTTTCATTCTGATACTTTATAGTAAAATAAGTAAAATCTTCTCAACAGTTTAAAATAGACTAAACCTTCTTTCACAGATATGTTGAACTGTGATGGATACATCCACCAAATAGAAATTTTTTTAAAAAAACATTGGATATTTGCAAAGTATTGCTTCACCAAGTTAGGCAGATCTGCCAAATATTGACATATTTCATTTTATGTCAACATTCACTGGTATCACACCAATCCCATCAGCAAAGCCTTTAAGTATCGGGAAACTATTATGCTCACATTGATACAAGTTTTCCAAAATTCTAACTTTCACTCCAGTTCTTCCCCAGTTTTATTGAGATATACAGTAATTGACATATAACCTTGTATTAGCTTAAGTTGTACAAAATAATGATTTTATATATGCATATATTGTGAAATGATTACCACAAAATTCTAGTTAACATCCATCACCTCACATAGTTAGAAATAATTTCTTTGTTTGTGATGAGAACTTTTTTAAAAATTTGTTTTATCAAAGTATGATTGCTTTACAATGTTGCATTAGCTTCTGCTGTACAGGGAAGTGAATCAACTATACGTATATATCCCCATGTATCCCCTCCTTTTTGGATTTCCTTCCCACTTAGGTCACCACAGAACAGTATGGAGATACCTTAGAAATCTAAAAATGGAACTACCATATGACCCAGCAGTCCCACTCCTGAGCATATACCTGAAGAAAACCATAATTCCCAAAGATACACGCACCCCACTGTTCATTGCAGCACTGTTTACAATAGCCAGGACATGGAAGCAACCTAAGTGTCCATCAACAGAGGAATGGATAAAGAAGATGTGGTACATATATACAATAGAATATTACTCAGCCATTCTTACGAAATTGTGCCATTTGTAGAGACGTGCCTGGACCTAGAGACTGCCGTACAGGGTGAAGTAAGCCAGAAAGAGAAAAACAAATACCATATTTTAGCACATATACGCAGAATCTAGAAAAATGGTACAGACGAACCTATTTGCAAAGCAGAAATAGAGACACAGAAGTAGAGAAAAAACATAAGGACACCAAGGGGGAAGAGGGGGTGGGATGAATTGGGGGATTGGGATTGACATATATACACTACTCTGTGATGAGAACTTTTAAGATCCAACCTTTTAGCAACATTCAAGTATACCATACAGCATTATTGAGGATAGCCACCATTAGATTCCCATAAATTATCAATCTTATCAATCTTATAGCTGTAATTTTTTACCTTTTGACCACCCTCTGCTAAAGACTTTTAGCAAGTTGTATAGCTACTGTGTGTCAAGCTGGGTTGACTTCAGGCACTTCAGCTAGTTCATTTGCTGTAATGTGTTCACATCCCCACTGTGTAGATGAAGAACCTGAGTCCCAGAGAGATGTATGGGGTCTTTCAGTCCCTGAGGTGTGGAATTATGGGCTTGAGCTGCAACTGAGGACGTTATGGCTGCAGACAAGACCCACCCTCCCAGCAACACTAGGGCACGTGTGGGTGTTTGCTTTCTTTATTTACATTTCTGCCTCTACAAGCCAGTCTCCAGGATCTGAAAGTAAATTATCACCCACTTGCTATAACCCACACAGGTGCCTGTAGATGGGCATTTCTCAAGAAAGTGGGCTCCAAGCCATCTTTGTTAGAGTTACTGAGGATTCTTGTCATAAACACAGATTTGTGTCCCCATCCAAGGACATGACTGAGACTTCGCCAAGTTCCCGTTCCCTGCTGGGCGCACAGCTGGACTATATTTCACAGAGCCCTGCATGGGGCCACGAGATGAGTTCTTGCTGATTGGATGTGAGCGGAAGTGACACAGTCACCTCTTTGCTGCAGCAATCAAGAACAGGTGTGTCTTCCCCCCCACACAGCCCCCCACCCCCACACTCCATTCCCTTCCTTGCGGTAGGGACCCAGAAGAACCATAAAGGACTGGGGTCACAGGGAACAGTAGAGCCACTAGATAGGGTCCCAGAATGACCAAGTGAAATAGAAAACTCTCCCCCACTGACCCATACTGGATTGTGGCATGAAAAACAAACCTTCATTGTGTTCAGCCATTGAAACTGTCGGGTGATTTGGTGCAAAGTTTGTCTTCACTGATGAACACAAAGATGTAATGGATCTTGATAGAAGGAGCCCAGAAATTTGCATTTTTTAGATAGCCTACAGCTAATCCTGAAAAACCAGAATTTCATGGAAAGGGTCAGGTTTGGGACACAGGGTGGAAGTGTATTTTCATGCAACACTTTGTTATATGAAAGGCATTGTCAGTGGGAATGTAAATTGATACAGCCATATATACACTAATGTGTATAAAATAGATAACTAATGAGAACCTGCTGTATATCACAGGGAACTCTGCTTCACTTTGCTGTACAGTAGAAATTAACACAACATTGTAAAACAACTATACCCCAATTTAAAAAAAAGGCAACAAATAGCAATAATGTTTTTGCATCATGCACGATCCTCAGGTCAACCCCTCCTGCTGCAATTCCCTCCCATGGCCTGGAAAATTGAAGTCTCAGCCCACCCTTTTTATTTTTCTTTTGGCCACACCACTCAGCTTGTGGGATCTTAGATCCCTGACCAGGGCTCAGACCCAGGCCCTCGGCAGTGAGAGCAAGGAGTCCTAACCACTGGACCACCAGGGAATTTCCTCAGCCCACCCTTTAGAGACTGCGCTGGTACCATGTCTTTCCTTGCTGATGGAAAAGTTAATTTCTGGAACGTGCGTTCAATCTCACAGCACTCTAATAAGATGATTGAAAACCCAAGTCACAGAGCCTGGATGCATAACAGGTATTTTATCTATCAAAACTGCGAAGGTGATTCATCTTTACTTTCTGATCTACCATCTTGTCTGTCACTTCAGAGCCGGGGATCAAGCTCTGGGGCAGTTGGGGGTTGGGGTTAAGTGAAAGCAAATAGTAACAAACCCAGTGTAGGGGCTGGGAGGGTGTGCGTGGGTCTGGAAATTTATTTCAAGGGCCAACCCAAAGGACGGGCCCCCAAGTGCCTCTTGTGTCTCTGCCTCTTATAGGGCTCTAGGGGCACCATCGTGTGGTAGTTCTCTCCATCCACAGCACACTTACACACGCAGAGCACACCGCCCCCCCCACCAGCCCCCCACCCCAGGGAGAGAGTCCCCTTCCCTCTGCGTTTGGCTGGCGTGGCTACCAGCTGGGTGGAGGGCTGTGGGTGGGAGAGCGGTTACTGTTAAGGAGAAATGAATTTCCCTTGTCATCTTCACGGAGCCTGTAAGGGGCTCCTCCTGTGTTAATCACTCACTGTTTCTCTTAGTTATGGGTGAATAGCCACTGTAGTGAGTCACACTTTTTCCAGAATGGCCTGAGACTATCAGACTCTGGCACGGAGAGGACAGGGGGTGGAGAAGGGATGGTCCCTTTTCGGTCCAAAAATCATAGCATCAAACAGCTGGAACAGACCGTGAGCCAGACGCCCCTGCGTTAACCTTCGACGCTAAGGCAGGAAGTCTGCTACACCCAGTGCTCCGGACTGAAAGAAATTGGCCCCCTCCCTATTCTGAAGCCAAAGGAACCTATCTTCAAAGCCACAAGAAGGACGATCCCCTCTCCTGACTCTCACACACATGTCTGAACCCCCTACCTGTTTCCAGCTAGCTGGAGGTATGGTGGTATCCTGGGGCCTTCCTGGCTCAAAAGGAAAGAAACAGATCCCAAGGTAAACCCCTCTTACATAGCAAAGCAGAATCAATCTCCAGGTTCTGAACATTCAAAAGTGAAGTTTCCCTCCTTGGAATATCCGGATGCTCTGTGCTATACTATCTTTCAGGTGCAGCTGCCGTAATGTTGGACTATAACAGGTTGTTGGGGGTCCACAGACCTGAGCATCTGCAGGGCAGGGGCTTTACCCATCACTGTAATGCCAAGCACATAATAGACACTCAGTAAAATACTTGCCAGGCAATTGAGTGAGTGACTGAAAGATTCAGCAACAAGGGCTCACTTTTCCACAGGCTTTTTCACAAGACCCAACTCCATCATAAAGAACTATCTGGGGCTGAAAGCCCCAGTTTTAGCTAAATGCATGAATCATCAATGTCAAAAGGGGTTATGTCCGATAGACCCAATGATCTGGTTTGAGGTTAAATTTATTCCTTGTGACCTGATTATTTTAAGTCATCTCAGGGGTCTGGAACTAAGTAAACCAAGCCATACCCAGCAACTGGGAAAGAATGGAAAAGTGAATCAATGGATGTGTGCATTGGCTGAAAGGTTGCCGTGGCCTTGGAAATTGCACTACAAAGTCAAAAAGAAAAAAAAGGAATCTAGGATTCCAACTGAAGCCACATTTCTGAGGTTGGGTGTAATAAACAAAGCATGAGAAAGGGCACTCTACACTTATTCCTCCAGCCTCTGTCCCCATTGGTAGAGTCTAATTCCTTTCACTGTGCATGTCTCCATCTCCAATATTGGAAGAATTATTATTAATGCTTCTGTGGTTTGGAGGTTTCCATTACTGACATGGAATTGACATTGGACTGTATAGGGATCAGTTAAGGGATCAGTCTGTAGAACGTCTTGGGAGGAAGTGTGGCAGTGCTGGGAGAGCTATGGAGTTTACATTCAAGCAGTCTCAGAATCACACCTCAAACATGTCACTGATCACAATGGTATTTTTAACAATAGCAGTATATTTAATATGGGTATCACAAAGATAAAATGAAATATCCTACATCAAATGCCTCATACCTGTGACATAGGTCAATAAACTTTAGCCCCACTCTCTTTTCATCCAAAAGCCTCCACATCTCCCTTGTTCTTTCCTCTCTTCATCCCTTATCTAATACTTCACCTCCCTTCCAGAGGCCAACACAGTGCTGAGTATCTTGCAGACATTCACGAAAGGAACATTCAATTGACATGCCTCCAATTGAACACAAGCAAATGAAGCACCTTTTCTGCTGTGTTCTCTTCTCTTGAAGCCTTGTCTCTGATCTTCTGCCTTTCAGTTCAGTTCAGTGTTTACAAGCCTTGGTCTAGGGACTCAGGAAGCAGGGAGAGTGGCTGGTCCCACATGGTTGCTGACAACATGGAGAAGAGTTTAGGGAAGGAGAGAGATGCCCAAGCAGATCTTCTCAGTGTTTTCTGTGCCGTGAACTTCCTTCCTCCTGCAATGGGTATAATTCCCTAGCACGCTCCATCCAGCTCTCCGTATTGACCACTGTACATGGACAGGAGGTTTCCCCGCAGAACACATGAAACTCAATACTTCCCTTGTGCTACTATTCACATCCTGCCCAGATGATAGGTATTAGCAAGTTTGTCTTATTCTTTCTCTCATTCTCCCCTCCCAACAGACACACACACACACACACACACACACACACACACACACACACACGAAGGTGACAGCTGCCCTGAGACCAATAAAAGATACTTCAGGTATCTGACCCAGGATCTACCTGCCCCTCCCTAACTGTGCAAACTTGAAGAATACCAATAGCAAATACCTTTCTGAACCAGCTTCACTTTCACAGTACACACATTGGATTTCTTGCAGGTATTGGGAGGAGTGGGAAAAAAAATAAATTGTGCTCATTTCTTTCCTTTCTTATGCATCATTGCATCTCCTAGCCACATATCCAGCACCAGGAACTGAGTCTAGCTCATTCTCCCTCAGCCTGTGGGATGGGGAGCCCTGTCTTGGAAAGACCTCCATGTGGGATTGGTGCTGACAGGCTTACACTATCCCAGAAGGGCGCCTTGTCCCCTCCTCTGAACTGGAATCTGTTCAGTTACCCAACATGGGCTACCCTGGTGGTACGATGCCCTCCCCTTTAGACTGGTCCTGGGATTGTTAGCTTCCAGGGGCTGTGATTCTGTTCCTGCTTCCCAGGCTCCCAGCTTTCTACTCCCTCCCTCAGCCGCCCAGCTGATTCAGAGATGTCTTGTTCAGACTTTTAGCAGTGTGTCTCCCTGTGTACTTGATGCACTACCAGGATGTCCTAGGAGTCTACCTCCACCACCTACTAACTGAGATTCTGGTTCTTTCTCTCTCTCTCTCTCTCTCTCACACATACACACACACACACATACACACACACACACATACACACACACACTCTGGGACTCTGCCCCCTTCTCTATAAATAAAGGAGCTGGTGCCAATATTCTTACAGCCCTATTTTAGTAAAGGACCATGCTCTTTTTGTATAATCAGAACCTCTTAGGCACACTGCACACTGCTGACTGGGTTAGGGCTGCCATCAGAGGGATGCAAAATACAGCAGGGTGTGCCCCTGGGAAGGTCATGAGACCAGTGCTGTAGGACTTGATCTTCTCAGGTCATGTATCACAAACATTTATGGCCAGATTCCCTTCAGGGGGAGGTCCAAGGGGACAAAGTGAGCCAACATCAGGGCCAGACATATTCACCCACTCATCACGCCCCCTGACCCCCAGCCCAGAGCCAGTGACTAAAGGGTAACAACTTCCCTGAAGGTCCCTGACTCGCAGAGCTGTCCTCAGGAGTCAACAAAGAAGCTGGAGCCAGGCGTCCACCATGAAAGCCTGATTCCTCTGTCCAAGCCCTGCCCAGCTTCCCCTGAGGTCCTATTTCCAAAGGGCCTGGGGGCAGGCACAGCTGCCCCTGCCCCTCCTGCCGGCCCCTCCAGCTCCTTGTGCTGTGGGCGAAAGCACGACCCTGGCCCTGGAGGCCTCGGGAACCCGCTTTCCCTACCTGGCCCCCAGGAGCCCCACAGGCAGCAAAAAAAAAAAAAAAAAAATTAAACAAAAAGAAAGGAAGAAAGAAAAGAAAGCCTGGAATTTCTTTCCAGACTCTGAGATTGGGAAAGTCCCAGCTATGTTGATTGTCTCCAAAAGGCACGTGAAACCCCACTGACAAGCCTGCCCCCCCAGCCCTGAGGGCAGGTCACTGCCGGGGCCTCCTTCCAGCAGTGAGCGTGGTGAGCCACACCATCCCCCTGCCCAGCCTGCATCCAGCCCGCCGGTACTTTGGGACTTCGCCCCACTCTGAGGGATGCAGGAAGCCATCGCAAGTGCTCTGGTGGCCCGGACACTTGTTAGAATCAGAGGGAGGCCAGAGAGACTTCAGGCCACGAGCAGACTTTGTGTCCACATCCCTGAAGGGGGGACGGAGGGACCTCCCAGAATTATGGTGACAATGGATAAAACAGTGCAGAGCAGGAGGCCTGGGGAAGGGGGTTGACTATGAACTCGAACTTGCTGGAGGCAGCAGCCTGTCTCACCCGCAGAGGGAGGGCCAGGCCGTGTGGGCAGCCAGCCTAGGCCTACACTCCCAACCAGGAGTCAGAAGATCGGGGCTGCCTCCTGGCTCTACCTCTCCCAGGCTATGCAGTCTTCATGGGTGGTTAGGCTCTCTGGACCTCCATCTCCTCACGTGCTCACCAGTGATGATTAGACTGTCATATTTAAAGGAGCTAATGCCTGTCAGGTGCACCGCTCTGTGCCTGGCAGGTGGGGTCCCTACCCTGGACACGGACCCCTTACTCCACTCTCCGCTCTCAGCACCCTTTCATCACCTCCTCTGCCCACCATCAGCACATCTCATGTGGTTTTCTGAGAAGTTTCCCTTCTCTTTTGTGAAATGCGGCAAATAGGGACTGCCTTGGCCTCATAAGAGGAAGTCCTCCAGCCCCAGGGCCTTTCCCCAGCTTCATGTGAGGACATAGGCCCAGCCACCCAGAGGGCCTCCAACACAGCTTTTCTTTCCCTAAGTTCTTCTTGGGGACAGCCGTCAACTCCGTCTTCCCCAGGCCCCCAGGGTCTGCCCAGAGCCACAGCTGGGCAGAATGGTCTTGAGCCAACTCTTTCTTGGGGCTTCCCCATCACCCATTACCATGACCTTGGCATTCCAAGAATACCCAGCCTCAGCCCATTTTCCCCAGAACTCTGCCTGGGCCCCTTGCCCTGGCACAGCCCATGCCACCTGCTCTACCCCAGCTGCCCTCAGCAAAATCGGTCTGTGCTTGTTATCAGGCCTCAGCTCCACAGAGCCCCCCGGTATGTTAATAAGTGAGAATCATTCCGTTAGCTGTCCCATGGTGACAAATGCCCAAGACGTGATACCCTAGTCCGTTGTTATCTGAGACCAGGACAATAAACAGAAATGAAGCACTAGTACAGAAAAGCATTCCCTTTTCTGTTATATTTTTTTGTTGATGTATAATTGGTTTACAATATGAGTTAGTTTCAAGGGTATAGCAAAGAGATTCGGTTTTCTTGCACATCATATTTCATTATAGTTATTATAAGATATTGGGTGTAATTCCCTGTGTTATACAGTAAATTCTTGTTGCTTATCTATTATACATATAGTAGTTTGTATCTGCTAATCCCACACTCCAAATCTGTCCCTTTCTCCTTCCCTCTCCCCTTTGGTAACCATAAGTTTGTTTTCTACGTCTGTGAGTCTGTTTCTGTCTTGTACGTAGATTCATTTGTATTATTTTTTAGATGCCACATACAAGTGATATCACATCATATTTGTCCTTCTCTGTGTGTCTTACCTTACTAAGTATACTCTTTTAATTTTTCTAATTTGATCAATAAGAAAGTCTCAGTACTTGCTAATCCCTCTTCCTTCTCTCTCTTTCTCTGTCTCTTCTATTTTTCTTCAACAAGAGAGAGGTAGCTCAAGACTCAGAAGAGCAGGCAGGCAGCTGCCTCAAGTTCAAATTGAAAAACAATGTTTGATTTTATATATAGCAAGGAATATTGGTTTTAAAGGTATAGCAGTTTTAAAATGTTTCCTTTCAAAATGAACTTCAGTTAAAAAATGAGTCATCTTAAAGAAAATCACCAAGTATACGAGAGAGCTGTGTTACAAAGACTTGTGAAAAATCACAAAGGTAGAACGCTAGAACTGGGGATGTGCTTTAGCTGAAAGACACACCCACCATCACAGTGAGAATTCCAGACCCTTCGGACCAGCTGGTGGGGAAGGTGTCTAGATCCCAGACTTTCTTAATGTGCCCTTGAGTCTCAGCTCTGAGAGTGAGTTTCACGCACCCTTAGGATGAAGTCCAACTTTTACCCCCCTGTCCATTCATCCATGCATTCATTCAGCTAGTAGATATGTTTAAAAAAGAGGAAAAAAAGACAAAAGGCCAAAATTGGCTGAGCAGACAGCCTCATCTGGCACCAAGTCTGAGCTCTGGGAGAGGAAGTAGGGAGAGGAGAGATGGGGCTGGCAGGCAAAACCTCCAGCATTATGGGTGGGAGAGCAAGGTCTGAGTTCGTCAATCAGGTGAGACCGTAGCTGAGTGGAGGTGAGCTCTGGGTGACAGTGGCCAGCTACTTCTGCTGTCCATGTGACATGTCTGAGTCAGGGTGATGAACCCAGACAGATCTGCACCAGTGTTGGAGGCTAGATGGGGAGGTCGCAGGTGTCACTCACTTAAATTGGGTCATAGAAAGACCACACAAATAGGAGTCAGAAGCCCTGAACTCTGACTTCAATTCTGATTTCTGCTGATTGTATGACCTTAAACAAGTTACTTTACCTTGCCAGACTTCAGTTTTCTCATTTGCAAAAAGACAGGGATGGGTACTCTCTCTTAGCTCACAGGGCTATTGGGAGCATTGAAGGTGAGTTTCAGATAAACAACAAGGATTTACTGGATAGCACAGGGAACTATTTTCAGTATCTTGTAATAACCTATAATGGAAAAGAATCTGAAAAAGAATAGATATCACAAAATTATTCTGCCATATATCTGAACCTAACACCATATTGTAAATCAACCATACTTCAATTAAAAAGAAAAGATTAAA
The DNA here is from genome assembly GCF_030028045.1 of Hippopotamus amphibius kiboko. Lineage (NCBI taxonomy): Eukaryota > Metazoa > Chordata > Mammalia > Artiodactyla > Hippopotamidae > Hippopotamus > Hippopotamus amphibius. Next base: position 19,812,106 of record NC_080202.1, read on the forward strand.
TGTGAGCTTCACCAAGGCAGGAACCATTCCTGTTTAATGAATTAATGTAGACCCAGTATCTGTCCCATATTAAGTTCTAATTATCTGCATGAATTAATATGTAAACTGTCCAGCAGAAATGTTCTATGTATTGCAGGGTCTTGAAAATGGCAGGTCTAACGATACAGTCATTCCCTCTACTCCTAGCACCAGCATTTTTCTGCAATGTGGTTGAAACCACAGCAGGACAATGATGAGGGAAGCCAGTTGAATGCACTGGTTCCCCTTGGATTCCAAGAGACTTAAACATGGGCAGGTGCCTGGGTCCCAGTTCCCAGGTGCAGCAAGGCACTTGTGTACAGAGCTCCTTCTCCAAGCTCCAGCCTTGGCAGTTTGCCCCAGAGTGGGAGGAGCAGAAAGATTCTGGGCTGAAACACTGACCATGAAGCAGAGAGAAAGAAATGCCAGCTAGCAAGAGGGAAAGGTCAAATGGCTTATTATTCTCCTCTTGAAACCCGCCCGAGGTCCTAGGCTACAGGCAAAAGCCACAGGGAACCATGTGGACTTTCCCAGTTACAGTGACTAAGCTGGCCCTGCTTTTTGCTGCATCTGTGGGCTTGAAAGTGACCCATTTGTTCTCCAGAAAAACAGACACAGACACATTCCTGCCCTCTGAGCTCCAGCCACCCACGAGGGGGGACAAAGTTGACTGCATTTTGCAAGCAACTTTGGAGCAGAGAGGATAGATAGTTTTTTCTTTGAAATGTCCCCTGTGTTCATTCAACAGAACATGATTAAGAACCTTCTTGGTCTAGACATTCTCTATGTTATAAGGATCCAGGATCCCACAGATAATTGGGGAAGACAGGCAAAACCAATAAGGCAATAGAATACATGAACTCTTGTTTCGGGTGAACATCAATGTAGCAATGTAGAAGGAAAGGCACATTTTCCAGCCTTGGCTTCCAGGAGGAAAGAGCCTCTGAGCTGGGTTTTGCAGGATGAGTGATGCCAAAAAGTCGGCCTCCGTGCACTGGTGCCAAATTGAATCTTGGAAACAGAGTTTTGGGTGAAGTAGAAAAGAATCGCTTTACTGCTTTCAGGCAAAGGGGGGACACGGTAGGCTCACGACCTTCAAAACTGTGTGTTCCAACCCAGAGGGATTTTGTGAGAAGTTTTAAAGCATCTGTTCAAGGGCTGGGTTGCTGATAAGGATTAGGGTGTGTGCAGGGCCTGCACTCCTTTAATCTGGCCTCAGATGGGCTCTTGAAGAGCTTCTCTTGTTCCTTTAGTCTGGAATGAAGAATGCTAGCATCTTCCCTGTGTTGGGGGTTTTAGGTGTAAAGAGCTCAAAGATATTGTTATGTGTATCCCTTGAGGCGGAACCAGGATCCAGCACTATTGTTTCTTGGCTGCTCCTCCATTGTTTCTGCATCCCCTCCCTTCCCTGATTAGCAATAGTTCAATCTGCCCTTTGGAAGTCAGGGAAGGTCTTGGAGGCTGGAATCTATTCCCTACAAGAAATGGGAGACACAGAAAGGCTTCCATGTGCAGGAGTCCCACAGGGTCCTGCTCCAGTAGATGTTGGCTTATTAATGAAGAAGGGTAAGATCTTCCAGAAAAAGGAAACAGCTTATACAAAGATCCAGAAGTGTGCCTTTGGTGGAGGGGAAGGAGAGGTGCAGTCGCCTGCAAACCATTGGCTTTCTGGTCCTATACTAATCAGGGTGCCGGAGGCAAGAGAGGAGAATTGAAATCAGAGCAAGAGGAAAGGGCCAAGCCATCACCAGACTCCAGGCAGGCACACTGAGGGACTTGGAGTTTATCCTGAGGGCAGGATGGAGCCATAAAGGATTCTCAGCAAGGAAGAGACACCGTGGGATTCAGCATTTCAAGCTCTTGGCATCAGGGTGGAGGATGGATTCGAGGTATGAGATCTTGAGCTAAGAGCCCAGCTGCAAGGCTTGTGGTATCCAGGGAAAGCATTTCAAGAACACGAAGAAGAGCAATGCCAATGATGATGACGAGGAGAAAGCTGGACTTGGAGTGTAAAGTAGATTGAGGAGTCCAGGGTGACTTCTAGTTTTCTTTACTTTTTTTAAAATTGTTTTCATTTTTATTTACTTATTTTATTTTTGGCTTCGTTGTTGTGCATGGGCTTTCTCTAGTTGTTGCAAGCAGTGGCTGCTCTTCATTGTGGTGTGCAGGCTTCTCAGTGTGGTGGCTTCTGTTGTGGAGCACGGGCTCTAGGCATGCAGGCTTCAGTAGTTGCGGCACATGGGCTCAGCTGTTGTGGCTCATGGGCTTAGTTGCTCCACGGCATGTGGGATCTTCCTGGAGCAGGGATCAAACCCGTGTCCCCTGCATTGGCAGGCGAATTCTCAACCACTGCACTACCAGGAAAGTCCCAACTTCTAGTTTTCTATTCAATCTGCTGAACCAAAATTTAACTCCTTGAAGTCAAGTACCATGTTATATCAATTTTCAGCATCCTAAGCATCTAGCATGGTGTCTCGCACAAAATAGATCTTTGATCAAAAGTTGTTAAAGGAGGGGAATGAGTGAGTGAGTGAATGAATGAATGAGTAAAATCTTCCACTAACACCTCTCTCAAGGTCACTGCTAATCTAGTCAACATTGGTTATCACTTCTTTTCTTATCTTCCCTTTAGGGACAGTGGATGCCCTGAAAAGATGAGGATGACAGGAAACTTCAGTCGGCTTAGATGAGAAAGCCCCCCACATCTCAGAAAGGTCCTCCTGGAGTCAGTGGAGAGAGAGAGCTCTGGACAGGAAGCCAGGTCCTGGCTGCTGGCCTGCCCTTGGCCATCTGCCTGTGGGTCTCCCCAGAGCTCCAGCTGGGGTTTTCTCCATCAGGCTGGGGCCTGGGCGTTGGAGGCAAGGCCGGGCAGTGGGAGAGGCCCTGAATTTGTGACCTAGTCACTTAATCATTGAATTTCAATACACATGACTTCACAAGATTGCTGTAAGGAACTAAAGAGGCAAAGCTGGGGCTTCCTAGGTGGCGCAGTGGTTGAGAATCCGCCTGCCAATGCAGGGGATACGGATTCGATCGCTGCTGCAGGAACATCCCACATGCTGCGGAGCAACTAAGCCTGTGCGCCACAACTACTGGGCCTGCGCTTTAGAGCCCGTGAGCCACAACTATTGAGCCCATGTGCTGCAACTACTGAAGCCCACGTGCCTAGAGCCCGTGCTCCGCAACAAGAGAAGCCATGACAATGAGGAGTCCGTGTGCCACAACGAAGAGTAGCCCCCACTCGCCACAACTAAAAAGAAAGCCTGCGCACAGCAAAGACCCAATATGCCAATAAAGTAAATAAATAAATAAATAAATAAATTTAAAGAGGCAAAGCTGTTAAAGGTGCTTATTACAGATGAACTTCATTATTATGAGTTTCTGTGTGAGAGCAATATAGGAAGAAAACCCAGATTTAGAGCTTTGGTTCTCTTTCCTATCTACACAGCCCTAGCCAAGGTGTTTAATGTCTTTGAACCTTAGGTTCTCAGCTGTAAAGGGGGAAAATCGAGTCTCTCTTAGAACAGGCTTGTGCAGAGACCAGAAATGAGAGATATTATGCAAATGAGCTCGATCAGCTGTAAAATACAACCTCCCGCTAAGGGATCATAACACATTACAATCATCATAATTGCAAAGGCAACTGGAAGATGGCATCATTTGGTGGCCTTGGGAAGTTCTTCACTTTGTGAGCACAGTGGGGTGTCCCTGCAGCTTTGGGACAGGCATGAGAATGACCAACAGCTCCTGCCTCAATTTCCTTCATCGAGGCTTCGGAGAGCTGAAGCCATGACTGCAAAGAGCTCTGTGGTCAGCATGTGACCAAGAGATAAGACCCCCTCTAGGCAACTTCTTCAAGTCTAAAGGTATGAAGTAGGAATGATTGCAAGAGATTTATCCACAATCCATGCTTGGAGATTTTGCACGTTACTTACCAGAGGCCCCTGAAGCTCTAAGAACCTTATGGTAGAGGAAAGACTTCTTCCAAGAAAAGTTATCAGAGACCTAAGTTTCGGCCCAAACCCTGGACACTAATTTGCTGTGTGACCTGGGGCAAGCCACTGCTTTCTCTGTGCTTTAGGAGTCTCGATCTGCAAAATGTGGCAGGGGCGCCATGATCTCTTTGGTGCCTTCCCATTTTCAATCTAGACATGCAATGCTCATGTCAGCAAACCCTCTTACCTGTGGCTGTACCCACTGATGGAAGGATGGTCTCTTGAGCTTATAGGGTATTAATAACGCTGATCTCTGGTCAATTTGGAGACAAGGCCACAGCAAAGGTTGAGGGTCTAGAGTCAGAGTTGCCCTTTCATTTCCACAAGGCCATAGCTAAGAACCCAGAAGCCCCCAGCAAGGTGGCTGCTTGTTTAGCAAGATGCAGATAATGAGGGAGAAAGGAGCTTTCTGACTTTATTTTTCCTAGAAGGTCTAGAAACTAATTTTGCCCCTGGAAAAATCAGTGTCATCCTTCCAAATGGGATGTCTGATGTCACCAACATGGCCAGTTTGGATGATGACAAGTCCCAAGGAGATAAAAATGCAATGAGAGAAAGAAAAATGGAGAACTAGAAAAAACAACTGTAAGAAAAATTGAGCCACAGAAGCTGACAACCAGAAAGGGAACCAGAGTCTTGATGTTTGGCTAAGAGCAGTGAAGATAAGAATTACATTGCAAAACACATACGAGAAATGGGAATAAAGAGGATGTGGTTTTGGCCAAGATGTGAGAGCAGACCCCACTGCAGACCACACTGGTTTCAAATTTGAGTATCCAGACCCACTTTCTTCCTAAGATGCCCAGCAAAGCAGTATTGGAGAGTCCCAAACTGGGCTGGTTGTAGGTACAGAAGACCTGCTTTCCAATCCTTGTTCCACCACCTTCTTGCACTTGACCTTGGCAAGTCACGTGAGCTCTCTATATAATGGTATGATCCTCCCTGACCTGCTCATGAGTACATGTATCAAGTGAAACAATACTAATGCTGGGCTTGTGGGCAGGAAGCCCGGCGTCCCGTCCAGTGGGGGAATTTCCAGAACTCAGATATTTCCTTCCTCTGCAGTTGCCTCAGAAGTGAAGAAGTAATGGGACAAGCAAAACTCAGAATTACGAGGAAACTTAAAGATTTATCGTTTCCCTTCTGCCCGTGAGGGCCCACAATAGCCAAACACTCAGCCAAGGTAGTAAAGTGAGTCAGTGGGAGAGGTGAGTCTGCTGAATGGATGCCCAGGGTAGCTCAGACTCAGTCAAAATACAATCAATACAGATCAGATTTCTTCTAGATTTTGACCCTTTTATTGAGTTGAGGTCTTACTGTCCCCAGGTTCTCTATTCATTCAGCAAATATGTGCCTAACATAGAGTCCCTGTCCAGCAGAGACTAGGCACTTAATTACTGCTTGTTAAATAAATGAATGAATGAATGAATGAATGAATGAATGTCAGGCCCTGTTCTAAGATAAAGTCAAAGAAGAATAGGTAGATCCTACCTATCTTTGCACAGAGTGTGGTGCCGAAGACGTACGTATAAAAAACCTTTAAAATACAGGGTGTAATTAAGTGTTGTGAAAAGGAAAGTGTAATGTTTTAAAAGAACATAAAGGATCATGTGTCTCGAGGAGTCTGGAAACACTTCTTGGAGAAGTTCCAGCTATTCTTTCAAGCAAAGGAAATAATGTATGCAAGGGCCATATTCTGGGAAAGATGAGACAGTGGATGTCATTACAGCCTAAGGTATTTGAAAGCATTGACTCATGAGATGCGGCCTTAAAGGTATACTGGGCCCAGGTCAGCCCTCTTGATGGCCATTCTAAGGCCATCAAGTAGACATGGAGAGCCGCTGGAATATTTTTAGCAGATCAGATTTGTGGTTTGGGTTAGATACCTTTGCCTTCAATACAAAGGATGGACTGGATGGTAGATTTCTCTTGGCAAGAAATCACATTAAACTGTTTTAATAGAACTCAGACTGAGGTAGGGTCATTTGGAGCAAAGAAGAAGAGGTGAATGCAAGAGATGCTTCAGAAGTGCAACAGATGACATATATACAATGGAAGACGACTCAGCCGTAAAAAAAGAATGAAAGTTTGCCATTTGCAGCAATATAGATGGAACTAGAGATTATCGTACTAAGTGAAGTAAGTCAAATAAAGGATATATCATATGATATCACTTATATGTTGAGTCTAAACTATGACAAAATGAATCTATCTATAAAACAGAGGCAGACTTACAGACATAGAGAATCTGTTTCTGTTTCATAGATAAGTTGCCAAGGGGAGAGTGGGGGAAGGGATGGATTGTGAGTTTGGGATTATCAGTTGCAAACTAGTATATACTGAATGGATAAACAGCAAGGTCCTACAGTATCGCACAGGGAAATATAGTCACTATCCTGAGATAAACCATAATGGAAAAGAATACAAAAAAGAATGTATATGCATGTATAACTGAATCACTTTGCTGAACAGCAGGTATTAATACAATGTTGTAAATCAATTATATTTTAATAAAAATGTTTTTTTAATTTTTTAAAAAAAGAAGTGCCACAGATGGATCTTAGTGACCAACGGGATGTGAAAGGAGGTGAAGAGGAAAATCTAAGAATGGCCCCTGCATTGTGGCTTGGCCCCCTGGGTGAGTGGGCATGGGACTCCTGGCAGGAGAAGCAGATCTGGGAATAGCATCGTGGTTCCGGGGACTGTGGATCAGAATTGATCTGCAGGCCTTGCACTCAGCATGGTACCCAACAGAGTAGCCACACACAGAAATGGCATCAAGTGATGATTTAGGGAACTTTTAAGTCCCTCCTCAAAAATTCTCCATAGACCCCCTGCCTGAAGCCATCTCAAGTGAATAAACTAAGGAAAATGATGTCCCTCTTATGCAAATACAGCTTCAACACCAATCCTTTACCCCATCTTCCAATCAATCTGATTCCCCAAGGCCCTTCGAGGTAGACATTCTGCATCTGCCACAGGGGCTTATTACATCTTGGTTGAAAGAAGAAAAGAAAGAAAGAAGAGAGGGAGGGAAAGGAGAGAGGCAGAGAAAGGAAGATGAACTTGTTGCAGTTGAGTGGCATCCAGGTACATGCCCGGTGGGCGAATAGAAACCCAAGTCTAGAGCTATCTAAAGACTAATCAGCTGGATTATGAAACAGAAATGTGGGAGTCCATGGGAGAAAGTGTCCTGACCCAGGCTAACAGATTAAACTATAACAGGAGCCGCACAGATCGGATGAGTGAGTGACCAAAGCGAGCAATAGATAACAGAGAAATTGTAGGGGAGAGAGAAAGGGATGCTCCGGTGAACCTGTGAATATATGCTTTATCCAAAAGGCCGCCACTCTCCTCCCATGGATCGTTGCCATGTGAGGATGCAGGCTTGGTGCTGCCAATTCTGATTCTACCAAGACAGATCAGATATTCAGATTTTTAAATGAGAAATCTCTCCCATTTTAAACATTAGCAATTAATGGTATTCTTCTGAATCACTCTACAAGACAAACAGAACAAATCTCCAGGCCAGAACCAGGTGATGGGCCACCAGTCTGCAAACTCTCGTGAAGAGTGAGAATACAGGTATGACTCCTGTATACAGTATTTAGGAATGAACGGAGAGGAGAAACCAGTGAATGCAGTGTCAAATAAGAAGCAGAGGGTAACACGAGAAAAAGACAGGGCCCCAGACACAAAAAGAAGACAGGATTTCCTGAAAGAGGGAGTGGTAGATGATAGTTTCACAATGGACCAGAGTTGTGAATAATTCCATTAATTAAGTAATGAGGAGGTCACTGACCATAAGAATTGCAGTTGAGCAACAGATATGGGAAGTAAATGGCCACAGTTAAGAAATTAATTGCAGAATTAATTGGTAACGTAGCGGCCATAAATAGAGATCAATCATTCAAGAGTTTAAGGACACAGGCAGGGAAGGGGAGGCTGGGACAAAGTGAGAGAGTAGCACTGACATACACATTACCAAATGTAAAATGGGTGGCTAGTGGGAAGCTGCTGCATAGCACAGGGAGATCAACTCAATACTTGGGGATGATCTAGAAGGGTGGGATAGGGAGGGTGGGAGGGAGGCTCAAGAAGGAGGGGATATGGGGATATATGTATACATAGAGCTGATTCACTTTGTTGTACAGCAGAAATTAACACAACATTGTAAAGCAATTATAGTCCAATAAAGATGTAAAAAAGATGTATTAAAATTAATTTAAAAAGAAAGAAACATAAAAAAAGGTTTTGCCATGGAAAGAAAGAAAAGGAAGGGAGTGGCTTGACAGAAGATGGGGTTAAGTGAAGCAATTTTTTTTTAACAGTGAAGAAGATTTGAGCATGTGGTTGGACGAAAAAGGCATGGAGCTAACGGGGAATGCCGAGTTCTGAGAAGGGCTGCAGGAAATTAAGGATATGGATTGATCTGTGACCCTCAAGAGGGGGACCCGATCTTCTTCTAAGGCAGGAGAGATGTCATAACATGAAGATGGTATTAAGTTTTGATAGAGGCATGGAGGCTAACATGGAGGGAATTCTCATCTCATAGTCTCTGCTTATACTGGGGAGTATATAGTCCCCTGAGAGCTCTGAGGCTGGAGCAAGAGATGTAAGGGGAACGGTAAAGTTTTGGAGAGCTGCCGTGGAGCAGGGCAGAAAGAAATACCAAGGGATGAGTGAAAGCATTGCTGGCCTAGCCACTGAGGAGAGCGAGATTTCCAGCAAGCCTATCAGCCTGGGAGTGGCCGGGAATTGGGGACATGATCCTATGACCTGGGTTTGCACACCGGCAAGTGGGGGGACAGAATGATAGAAATGAGAGCATTGGTATGCTGGTGAGAGTGTGACTGACCCCAGGCTGAGCTGAGGAGGGAGGGAACCCAGGTAGGGGCCAAGGGCCTGGGAGGAACTGACACAGTGATACAGAGTTGCTGATGGGGAAGGAAGTGGAAGGCTGGGGTCGAAGAAATGAATTACTCAGTCTAACACCATGAAATGGAGAAGTTCAGGGAGATGACAGAGTCCAGAGGGTGGCCTTGGGGCAGGGGCTGAAATGAAGTGGCGATGGAGTCATTTGAAGAGGGACCCAGGGCACATTAGACAACGTCCCTGTCAGTTGGTTTATATCCCCTACCCTCTTCCTTCCCTTCCACCTGCTCACCAAGCCTTCCGTTTACACAGTGGATGGGGGTGATCTCAAACGGTGAGCTTTAGGATGAAGGGAAAGGAAAAATTACCAGGAGGAGGAAAGGACTGTTGGAACATAAGGAAGAATGACCTTGGACGGGGAACCTGTGGACTTCAGTCCCAGCGCTTCTATTTCCCAGAACCCTTGTCCTTGAGCAAGTCAACTTCTAAGCCCACCTGTGAAATGCGAACAGTGATCCCGGTCTCACTCACTTTACAGTGCTCTTCTCAGACTCACATGGTTTAGTGAGTTGTAAAGCACACATCATGAACTGCACACAAGTTCTAGAAGGCATTCAGTAAATACTCACAATGAATGCTTCCATCATCATGAAATCAAAATTGTATGAGGGAAAAGCTTGTCATGACGCTGGAATGTAAGTACATCCTAATTGCACTGGGAGCAGAGTGGGGAAAAGAAAGTGGACACGTGATGAGCTGGAGCAGTGAGCTGTCCACGATAAAGGAATGTGTGTGTGTGTGGAATGGGCGTAGTCTTTTTTGTTACCCAGGGCACAAGAGGTTCATGTCTCTTTTACCATGTTCAGTTAATCCCTAAAGCCCCAAATTGTCCAGATTAGGAGGAAATGTCATAATTCATGCCTAAGCGCCCCCTCCCACCCTCCTTATGTTGCCTGAGAACCGTGGCCACCTGTTCAGTCCAGCCGATAAGTCCTGCTGCTAAAGTTCGAGCAAAGAGAGAGCTGGGTGATCTGAGCCACCACTCAGTGGACAGGACTCTTGGCTGCCATTGATTCTATCACTGCCCCTGGGGGGTAACCGTGGACAGCTGGACTGCCACCACCCAAAGCTGTTTCTCGCTGTAACGATGCCACGATGCCACCTCTAGTCTTGGTGTCACCCTTGGGTTCCCAAGATTGCGGCAGCATCAGTTTAAACTGGCAGATTTGACCAATGCCCCCAAAGCAGGACTACTTGTAATCACATGGGGAGGGCGGCGGGGTCCCGAAAGTCTTCCCACCTCAGCCCTCACCCCCTGAATTCTCAGCCCGGACTTGGAACTCTGGTCACCAATCCACTTGGAACCTCTTCAGACTCTCATAAAGTGTGTAATCATTTTGGACTCAAAAGACAGAGTCCCCATTCCTCTCCTCTTAGGAGGTCTCTTGGTCCTTAAGCCAATGTCTGTTTGGTCCATTTGGCTCCCCTGTGCCCAGCTCTGCATCACAAGGAGGTGTTCGGAGGGGCAGCCTTTCTCTTGGGCCGCCAAAGTTTCTTTTCTCCCTCCCTCCAGGGCACTAAGTGCCTATTTGCAATGAATGCCTACTTCTATGGCCTCCGTAAAATTTCTCTAAACAAAGAAATATTTCTCCTAGAGGAAAAATAGCTGGCAGTCTCACTGGAAAATGTTAAGATCCATGACCAGGTACGTCCCACCACACACACACACACGCACACACACACGGCTTGTCTGCACTGATTTATAAGTGCGCTAAAATCCCGGGAAACTTTCTTTTCCTCATCTTGATCTAATCAGGGCAGGGATTTTCAATGCTAGGATCTCGACAGCACCTTCCAGCTCTAGTTATTTCCCCCTAATTCATTCATTATCCCATATTTGTCAAACCCCTACTGCTAGGTGTTGATACTGGGGCTACATACAGCACAAAAGTCCCTGCCCTCCTGCGCGCCTGCCATTCCCACCCCATTATAAACAGCTCCCAGGAGAACAATGTAAAGTTCTCTCACCACCCTGGCCATATTTCTGAGCAATAAATAAGTTGCAGGGTTGGATTGTTTAATAATGCTTTGTTTTCAAGTCCCTGCACCGAAACCAGAAGAGTTGCGTGTGCTTCGCAAAACAATTTCCCCCGACTTTTCTCTCTCCCCTGGGCAAACGCCTTCAGCATCCTCATTCAGACACTCTCTCTCTGACTCCATTTACATAAACACAGGAAGAGCTTTTGAGTGTAGCCAGTGCTTTGCAACCTCGGGCTCCACCAGCGAGCCAGCTGAAACTATAAAGAAGGAGTTTTTCTTGGGCTGAAATTTCCCTTTTTTGCATGCAGAGTTTTGCAACCAAGAGGAAGAAACAGCCCATCTCCAAAGAGCGATTTATGGGGCTCCTGGAAGCCACCGTTTGGTAACGGCCCAGGCACTGTTCCCCCGGCCCTGACACAATCTCGTCCCCAAATACAAGAAGCGGGGAACTCGGTAAACCAAAATCTTGTTTCTCTACTTATTTCCCTGCCTGATACTACATCACCCCATAATTCAGACATCTGGGAGAAATGATTTGAGATTCTTAGGCCGTTCATCGATTCAAAACAGTATTTGTTGAGAATCCACTATAGGAAAGACATTCTACCAGGTGCTGGGATCAGGCCTGGCAAGGGCCGTGAGGTGGGATGGAGCACAGAGGGTTCTAGAAGCAAAGAATGAGTCTGGGCACCACAGGAGTTTAGAGGCCGACAAGGGCCTGTCAGAATGTGAACTTCCTGTGAGAGTTGGCTGCTGTGTGAGCAGCTGATACCCTAACTCGATTTGGGGGCTGCTCCTCTCTGACCCTCAGTTTTTGTCAGCCCCTAAAGGCTCTCTCTCTGTCCACACGCAGACAAGAAAACAGCGATGAAAAAGAGCCTGGGAGACCGAGACCTGACAGCATGATATAGGTGCTCAATCCACTCTCATAGCAAGAAACAAGAGTGGAGGCTTGGGGACTTCCCCAGCCGTCCGGTGGTTAAGAATCCGCGCTGCTGCTGCAGGAGGCGCGGGTTGGATCCCTGTCAGGGAACTAAGATCCCACATGCTGCACAGCGTGGTCCCCCCCCCCACCAAAAAAAAAAAAGAATGCATGGGGGGCTGCCTGGGCTTGGCCGTGTACCCGGAGACTTTCCAAGATTGTAGCTTGCTCGGGCCCTCAGAGTGACACAGTTCTTTACACGTTGCTAACAAAGCACCTTTGGCGTATTATTTCATAGGAGTCTCGTGACACCATCAGATACACTGTGTTACTAACCATACATTACGGAAGAGGCCCAGAGAGGTCAAGTGACTTGTGCAAGGCCACACAGCTAGATAGAAGCAGAGCCAGGCCTCTGGCCCTCGTGGTCTGACATTGCCTGAGGCTCTTTCCATGATTCAAGCTTCCCTCTTCTTCGTCCCCTCTCTTCTCTTATTCTTTCTCTCTCCCTTTTTGTCTTTTTCCTGCCTGTGCTTTACTCCTGTTTGTGCCACCCAACCCGGGCAGCACAGCCTGTCCTCCATGCACCCTACATTTCAGCCCAGGGGTGCCCAAACACAGACCAGCAATCATCTGAGGGTGGGAGGAGAGCTTAGAAAAAATACAATTTTGGGGGTAGGGAAGGGATGGATTGGGGGTTTGGGATTAGCAGATGAAAACTATTACATAGGGAATGGATACACAGCAAGGTCCTACTGTACAGCACAGGAAAACTGTATTCACTATCCTGTGATACACCATAATGGAAAAGAATATAAAAAAGAATACATATATGTATAACTGAATCACTTTGCTGTACAGCAGAAACTAACACAGCATTGTAAATCAACTCTACTTCAATTTAAAAAGGTGGAAAAGGCTTCCCTGGTAGCACAGTGATGAAGAATGCACCTGCCAATGCAGGGGACATGGGTTCGATCCCTGGTCGGGGAAGATCCCACATGCCACAGAGCAACTAAGCCCATGTGCCACAACTACTGAGCCCTAGCACCTAGAGGCTGCGCTCTGCAACAAGAGAAGCCACTGCAATGAGAAGCCTGTGCACCACAACGAAGAATAGCCCTGGCTCTCTGCAGCTACAGAAAGCCCGTGCGCAGCAAAGAAGACCGAACACAGCCAATAAATAAAAATAAATAAATAAATTTATAAAAATAAATAAATAAATAAAAATTAAAAGCGGGGAGAAAAAAAGATACAGCTTTATATAGTAACATTACAGATTGTGATTCAACAGGTCAGAGGTGGAGACCAGAACTCTCTATTTTTGATAGGTTCAGGGGTCCTTAACCATTTGGAGGTCATGGATGTCTTTGCTAATCTGATGGCAGCTATGCACCTGCTCTCCAGAAAAATATACAATCACACAAATGTGGAAGACAATTCCAGACGGTTCTCGAAGCCTAACCAGGAGCCGTAGATAAGAACCCTGGTCTAGACAAGATGAACGGCTCATGTTTCCCACCCCTGACCACAATTTCCCCTGCTGAGCCCTTTTAAGCTACTTCTCATGGGACCATGGCCCAGTATTATCAGCCTCCCCTGGAAGCTGGTTAGAAATACAAGATCTCAGGCCCACCCAAGACCTTCAGAATCAGAATCTGTACTTTAACAAGATCCCAAGGAGATATGTAAGCACTTTAAATCTGTGCTCTCCATAAGTTCACTCCAAAATGCACTCCTCCTACATCCAACAGTCATCCAAGGTTCAAAACCTGTCTACACGTCAGCCCATTCTTTTTTTTTTTTTGGCTGCATTGGGTCTTCATTGCTGCACACGGGCTTTCTCTAGTTGTGGAGAGCAGGGGCTACTCTTCATTGTAGTGCACGGGCTTCTCATTATGGTGGCTTCTGTTGTTGCAGAGCATGGGCTCTAGGCACGTGGGCTTCAGTAGTTGTGGCACGTGGGCTCAGTAGTTGTAGCTCGAGGGCTCTAGAGCGCAGACTCAGTAGTTGTGGCGCATGGGCTTAGTTGCTCCACGGCATGTGGGATCTTCCCTGAGCAGGAATTGAACCAGGTGGATTCTCAACCACTGCACCAGCAGGGAAGTCCTGAGCCCATCTTGAAAGTACCACCATGAAGCCTTCCTGAGCCCCTTAGCTGGGGATCTCACAGCTCTGCATCTCTCTGGTTACTGAAGTGACTCTATGTGTTGCTTGTGTTTCCTTGAGGGGACCTCAACACAGGTGTTAAAACAAGGACTCAACAGAAGGCTGTCAAAGAGATGTCTGTCTGTCTCCACTCCACCTGCTCTTGATGAGTTCTGTTTCCCTACGATGCCCCCGAGTTCAGGGCTGTCACAGGGGTACCTCAGATGTGCTCTTCAGTCCCCTCGACACTGCCCAGGAAAGTGAGAAAAGTGGCTTCTCCCGCACTGTGCTACCCCTGGTTACAGTCTATCTGGGGAGCAGTAGTGAGTCTTACACTGTCATTATGCTAACAATTTTCTTAGATGTGACCCCCTCACCCACAGCGGCCCCCTCACTCTAGGGCTCAGGTGTTGGTGCCTGAGGGCTGGCCCAGAAGGCAGTGACCAGTCCCCCACCTGGCTGAGACACCACTGTCTCCCTCCCTGCAAGCAACCTGGGCTGGGCTGTTGCCGGTGAATCTTTCCTCTCTTTTCCTGTAGGCTATCCATCCTGCCCGCCACCCAGATATCCTTGGCTCTTTCATGCATATAAACCTGGGGCCGATCCACACAGGAAATGCCTGGATGCTGAAGCTTGGGGTGAGCACTGCTTCGGTTTATTTATAAACTCAGCCCGACTTCCCATGGATACTTAATCATCTTTTCTGGAAAGCAGTTTACACGTCTGGTTCACTTTCCCATCCTCCACCCCCAGTTTCCTACCTTGTGCTCGGCACAGAAAAGATGCTAACGGTTTGCATGTTACAACAAGGAGCTAGTGCAGCATCAGAGGAAGGCTGCTATGCTGAGAACCCAGAATTGGACAAACCCCCACAAGCTCTGCTATTTGTCTCCTATGTCACCTCGGGCCTGTCACAGCTTGTTTCTTGGCCTCAGCTTCTCCATCGATGAAATGGGAAGAAGATGATCTCTAAGATTCTGTTTTTACCTGACATCCTGTGCAAGAATAAAGAATGGAATTCTCATCCTTGAAAGGCAAGGGATCTCAGAGTTGGGGCCCCAGGAAAATAAGCTCTGGTCTCCCTAGAGCTCGGAGCTGACATGGAGGAAAATCGAAGGGAGCAGCTGGAGGAGAGGCCTGGGGAGGTGTCTAGAAAGGACCTGATGGATGCAAAGCCTACTGTGTGTCTCACTCAAAGAGCTGGGGGTGTATCACCATGCAAAGGCAAGGGTGCCCTGTGCTAGATGTGGAGAGGGAAGCAAGCGAACTGTGGAAGGGATCAAGGCAGGGGCTAAGTGCTGGCTTCTGATATTTCTAGAAAGCTCACTCTTAGTTCCTCTTTCCTTTATCCCTGACACCGAGTGGGAGTCTGGGCTGATGAACAAGGTCCACGCGGAGGATCCTTGGTGGGGGGGTGGGGGGGGGGCAGGGCGTAGTTGGTGTGGGGGGTGTCAGCCCACTGAGAGGAAGGAAGGAAGGATTATTCACCAAGAGAAACTTTTCCATTCCTCATCTATGTGCTGTTGAGGAGGGGGCCCCAGGGGGACTGGGGTTTTGGGGCATAGCAAAACCTTAACCCTGCCTTCTCCCCGCACATGTCTCCAGGCCTCTCCCTTGCAGGCTCTCAAGCAGGGGCCCAACCCAGACCTTGCACTGGGGTGTTCCCAGCACAGTCCCACATGAGACGTCTCTCTGGCTGCAAGCCCAGCATCTGGAATGCAGGCTCCAGCCAAGTTCATTCTCCTCCAAGGAATCTGGGAACTTCCAAAGCTGCCTCAGAGCGGGAATTTCCACTTGTTTCTAGCGTCCTCCAGCTGGGGAGAGCATCTCCTCTTGACAGAGCAGAAGTGAGAGGGGGACAACTGCCATCTTCCAGAAGACTTTCTTTTCTGATTCATACTTTCACCTTTGATCTGTTTGTTGCCTGACACTTGCAGCGATTGAGTCACTTTCCAAAAATGGAGATCCCTTCCTGAAGCAGAGACATAGCTTCAAATACCCAGAAGTCTGCCTAAAAACTCAGAAAAAACAGAAAACTAATCTGTGTGACAATAGGTGACCAGGGGCCAGCTGACCTCTCACTGTTTGTAGCAAGAATATGGCTTCCTTACATAAAAAGAGGAGATTTACTACAGGATCTCTACAGGTCCTTTGGTTCTGGGAGATGAGAAGTGATCCTGACCTGGCAAAATCAGGAGAGAGGTTTCGAGATCTCAACATCTTTATTTTTTTTACGGGAATTATATTTTTATTTATAAAGATGAATTATCAATGGCATGAATGAAAGATGATACATCATCACTTAACCTTTAGACACTAAAGAGGCAATAAGACAAAATTGTGGACAAATACATGCCCATAGATTCAATATGATACATGAAATCGACCAATATATCACAGGAAACGAAGGACCAAAACTTCCCCATAAAGATATCAATAACCTGACTAATTACGTATGAAAGCCTGATACCTATCCAGTTAAAAACTTTCCAAATAAAAATCTGCAGACCTAGGTGTTCTATTACTTTTCAATATCATGCGGCTTTTTGGTTTCTTAATTGTAGATTTACATTTTTTTTTTAAGATCTCAACATCTTTACATTTGTTAACCTAGACAAAAATCCAAGGAATGACTGGATTCTAGAAGGAAATGGGATGCAATCCTCCAAGTCCACAGAAAAGGACACTAATAGATTAGAGAGGAGTTTCCATTAATATGAGGGAAAACGTTTTGGAAGTTAAGGGGAGATGGTCTGGGAAGACACACTTGAAGTTACCCAGTCTGCATTCCTGAAAGCACTTGACTCATTCAATAAGGCTGGATTGAGCCATTGGCAGAGCACTGAGCCAAACAGCTCAAGTTGGGGGTGGGGTGGGTGGGATGGGGGGTTAAAAAGAGTCAGGAAGAATGTAATTAAGGCTCCAAGAGGGGTGCAAGCAGAGCAGTATACAAGTTCATTTGTTGTCTTTGTCCTGTCTTTTTGGAATTACACCCAAGAGCCTGGAAGAGCCTCTCCGTAGATTCTCCGCTTTTAGATTCTCTAGGAAACTAATATCCATCCTGAGACATTAAGCCCACTGCCTGGAAGTAGGGATTCTGGAATCAGAGTGTCCTGAGTGGGAACCTCAGCCCCACCTGCTATAACCTGTGAGATCTTAGACAAGTGAGTGAACTTCAGCTGCAATATGAGGCAAGTTGGGTTGTTTGGAGGCCAGTGATACAATGCTGGAAATTACCCAAGCACAGGGCCTGGCTCCCAGGAAACACTCAGGGATGCTGGCTAGTCCTCTTCTTCGCCATTACTGCCCACTAACTATGGACCAGATACAGTCATTTGTTCAACAGAACCCATCTCTTATTACAAATGTAGTAATGGTTGCAAATGGCAGATGGTTCTTCCAAAAAGCTCCATGTATTTCACAGACCTTGTCTCAAAGACTCTTTAAGAAAGAAGGGTCACCAGCTTCTTCCATGCCCACTGGGCAAAGACCAAGCAAGCTCAAAAGTGTGAGGCAGTGGAATGGGGGAGTCGAGACCTGAATCCGAGGCTCAGCTTAGCCACCACCAGCAAGGAATCTTACCATACTTGTAAAAGAAAAGAGTTCACTGAAATGAATGCTAAGGTCTTAGGTATTATAACTGCTGCTGGAGTTTTTTTTTTAATAAAGTTTTTTTAAATTGATTAATTTATTTATTGGCTGAGTGGGTCTTCGTTGTTGTGCATGGGCTTTCTGTAGTTTTGGTGAGCGAGGGCTACTGCTCATTGCGGTGCACAGGCTTCTCATTGTGGTGGCTTCTCTTGTTGCAGAGCACGAGCTCTAGGCACACGGGCTTCAGTAGTTGCGGTGCATGGGCTTCAATAGCTATGGCGCACGGGCTTAGTTGCTCGGCAGCATGTGGAGTCTTCCAACCAGGGCTCGACCCTGTGTTCCCTGCATTGGCAGGCGGACTCTTAACCACTGCACCATCAGGGAAGTCCCTCTTGTGGGGTTCCTGAGGAAATCTAAGGCAGAGCTGCAGCATGAAGGCAGGCATTCTAATTCCAGTAATGCCGTCTCTCTGCTCACTCTGGGACTCCAGAAGGGAGCTGGGATAACAGCCGCCATAGCAGAGGATACGCCTCTTGTCTTGTCTTTTCCTGTCTGCCTGCTGTGCTAACCAGAGGCTCCAAACCCCATAATGACTTAATTGCAAGGAACGTTCTCAATTCCCCTTTAGATGTCTGCTAGTTTGGCAGAGGCTGAGGACAGGGGGCACCCAGATATATGACCAGGCAGCCAGCCGGATACTGTGCCCCTATCATATATCCTAGTCATGACAGCACAGACACTGGGGGCACTCAAGCAGATTACTTAAGTCCTCTGTGCCTTGGTTGCCTGACTGTACAACTGGAATGAACAGGATCTACTAGATGGGGTTGGAGAATTGAAAGACCTGGCATTTGTAAAGGGTTTAGAATATTACCCTTACAGAGTAAGTACCGCATGAGTAATACAAGAACATTTCTTTCGCAGCACTGCATGATCTAGATGGCTTCTTCCAAGTCTTAAATCCGATGATTCGAGAACTCACTTTTATAGTTTAAAAATAAAAAACCCTATAGTTCTGCTAAGCTTCGATTGTGCCACCATCCTACATTTGAAAGAGCAAAGGGATTTAATACGCTGTTCGGGGAGCCTGCCAAGACTTTAGGATGCTTTCTTAGCTTGAAGGCCCCCTGGGCTGTTGCTTGAAGGAGGAGCAGGGTTAACCCCAGAGATGCTTTCATCACCCTTGTGACCTCTGTTTCGCTTGCTTCCTTTCCTTTTTGCAGAATTTTCACTTCAGAGAAAGCGGAATCGTCAAGAATAAACTACTTGGTTTATGTCTGTGGTCTCTCAGGATATAACTGTACCCCCACCCCCTCCCATTTCTTTTTATCTCAGCTGCGAATGGAAAAAGTGCCCAGTCCTGACCCACTGCTTCCCTCTCCTACTTCCTGGAAACGTCCCCGGTGCTTCACTTGCTCAGCACATTCAAGATTCCACTTCGTCATTCATTGAGGATGATGCTGCTCTGGGCCAACCTCTCTCCCATTGCTCCACCCTCTTGATTTTCAATAAAAGGCAGGCAGAGCCGCTGGAGGAGCAGAGAGGCTGAGACCAAGCCAGAAACCAACAGCTCCCACACTGACGCTTGAATCCTCTCCCTCCGACATGAAGGTCTCTGCAGCTCTCCTGTGCCTGCTGCTCACAGCCGCTGCCTTCAGCACCCAGGTGCTCGCTCAGCCAGGTAAGCACCCCTCTCTTTCTCTCTGAAGCATCTCACCCCATCTCTGGGTCACCATGGGCCATCAGAGCAGAGGGGGACCCGCACTCTTGCTTTAACTACAAGATCAGGAGAGTCAGAGAGGCATAGGAGTGAGCTTGATCACACAGCTTCTCTTGGACAGAGCCTGGATGAGAATTCCAGTTGTAGACCCCAAATCCAGCTCCTTCTAGGACTCCAGCTCTGGAAGCATGAACCCAGAGCAGTTACTGCCCTGGCTCCTTTCAGCAACATTTGGGAACTGGGACAGAAGGAGAGGAGGTCTCTGGCAGGGTATTTCCAGATACCGTGGAGAGGAGAGGAGGAGACCCGGAATCTGGACTCCAGAGACTTAGTTTTGCAGGGGCAGTTGGTATCATGGAAACCCACAGCCAAGCACCAATTATTTGGAGCCTAAAGGGGACCCACAGCTGGGGTCCCTGAGCTGATCTTCCCTGACCCTGTTAACTTGGATTCTTAGCTTCTCCTAACAGCACTTCCAAAAGTTATTTAGTTTCCCTCAGTTCATTATTGGTGCTGTATACCAATTTTTAGAGCACAGGAAACTGAGTCCGTATGATATCCTGGCATAGGCAGAAATATGGGGATTTAAGGAGTTCTACTCCAATCCTGCCTCACTTTTGCCTTCTCCTTACTCCTCTTTTCCGCTCTGATTGAGATCAGAAAGAACCTAGTCCATCCTAAAACCTTTTTTTCCTTTGTGGTTCTATTTCCAGATGCCATTAACTCTCCAGTCACCTGCTGCTATACACTCACCAATAAGAAGATCTCAATGCAGAGGCTGACGAGCTATAGACGAGTCACCAGCAGCAAGTGTCCCAAAGAAGCTGTGATGTAAGTTCAGCATAGCGGCCCTCCATGGTCCAGTTCTTCCTCGGGGTGCAAGGGGCAAGTCTCACAAATTTTAAAGTCAGAGAGTTACAGGATCTAATCCAATATACAATGGTGCCCAATGGGAAAACTGCAGCCGCAAGGGAAAAAGTGACTCCCAACACCACTCTTCATCTGGGTGCTCAGACTATACCAGTTTTTTTAGCCTGAAGTCAGGATGGCTTCAACTGGGACATCTATAGGATCGACTTGCCCTGGGCTCCCTCCTGCCACTTGCCTTCCTCCTCAAGTTCCCATGGCAGCTTCTTGGGGGCAAATAGGCTGCATTCACAGGCTGACATCTCAGTGGGACTCCATCTAACTGTACCCTCTCTCCTCCGCAGCTTCAAGACCATACTGGACAAGGAGATCTGTGCAGACCCCAAGCAGAAGTGGGTCCAGGACACCATGAATCACTTGAACAAGAAAAACCAAACTCCAAAGCCTTGAACACTTACTCCACAACCCAAGAATCTGAAGACACTTTGTTTCCTTCTAGCTTTCCCTAACTGCCCTCTGATATTATCTTATCATTTTATTGACATGAAACATGATGCCTTAAGTAATGTTAATCTTATTTAAGTTATTGATGTTAAAATTTATCCTCCATGACTACTAGTGTGTGTATGTGTGTGTGTGTGTTTTTAAATGGAAACTTGGGCAAATTGCTTTCCTCTGTGAATCCCAATTCTACCCCGGGATGGCGGGAGGGTCCTTGCAAGGATGATTAATGCGAAAACTTTTTGTTTTGACATTCTAAGTCATTGCTAAAAATGCTATTGTGGAAATGTATATTATGTAACTACTGAACAAAATATATATTTTTTATACAAAACCTGGCTTTTGGTATTTTCTTAAAAGAAATTAAAAAGCTGACTATGATCTCGGTGATGGGGGAGGAGCAGGGTTTCAGAGCATTTCAGGGGCTCGCGTTTTGGAAGAATAAGAATGTGAACTAGCTCTGGTCTTTCCTACTGGCTGAGCTCATCTGGGTGCCTACAGAAGAATTTTTAAGACAGGACCCAATCAGGCATTTCATCACTACCACCTCAGTCCCTGACACCATCTACCCAGGTCGCAATAACCCTTGTCACCTGTGTAGCAACAGCCCACCCACCTCCATCCTTTTGCTCACAGCCCTTGACCCCTGCCCTCAATATCTCCCATAATCTACTGCAACTTCCCACTAACTGTGTTACTTTCCTCCAATCTCCCCCACTCCAGTTAATCCTTCAACTTGGAGTAATACAGACACTGTAGACATTGAGAAATCAGGGGGAGACTTAATGACCATCAATAAGATTCATTAAGAATATGTGACTTGAACTTATCTTTGATGAACGCATGAGATTTATCTAGACAAATTACAAGATCATTAAGAAAAGGAGAGGGAATTCCCTGGCGATCTAATGGTTAGGACTCTGTGCTCTCACTGCCAAGGGCCTGGGTTCAATTCCCGGTGGGGAAACTAAAATGCCACAAGCCTTGTGGCATGGCCAAAAATGAAAAAAGAAGAAGAGAAGAGTGGGAGCAAATACCTAGAGGTAAAAATGATGTTGACGTGTCCGTCAAAGAGGGAGAAAGCCAATTAGATGGGAATTGGGGTCCATGTCTGCGTCAAGTGACGGGGAAAATTAGGAAGGAAGGTTGAGTAAAGCATTTTAAATGTCAAGGTGGTAACTTAATACTCAACTTCATAGGTTAAAAGATGTTGGAAGTGTTTGGGATAGTGAGGAAGGACATGCCATGTCCAGAGGTTCAGAGATAAATTTCAGTAAATGTAACTTACAAGCTTCATGCAGACCTGGAGAAGTAGGGACAAGGAAGAGGCTACTGCCATGGTCCAGGAAAGATTTGACGAGTGTCTGAATATGGAGTCTAAGAGGTCACACTGGAGAAAATGAGCTGGGCAGAGTGAAATGCTGGGCATCATAGATGGAGGAGAAGGACTGTGGCTTAAGATACAGAGGAAGCCCTTTCTACAACATGCATTTTAAGGGGACAGCTTTCCTGAAACCAGAATGCACTCTCTCCATCATTATCTCCCAATCCCAACCCCAGGAACCTGGCATCATCCATTTATATGGATGGACCTCTTTTTCCTGAATGTCCACCTACATTATCTATTCCTTTGCATGGCATTTGACCTACCTGTGAAGGCATTTGACTCACCTAGACACAGACAGCTCCTCCACTAAGGAAAGCAGATATCTTGCCCTATTGAATTAAACTCTGCATGGTGAATTTGCAGATGCCAAGGCTACTCTGGTGGGGCAATGGCTGCTGTATCAAGCTAGATCAGGCAGTGTCTTTGGCAGTAGCGGAGAACTTTGGTTGGCAGAAGGACACTCAGGTTCTAATCTCAGAACTGGCACTGACTCACCCTGTCACCTAGGGCAGGTGGAGCATTCCAAGTTTCCATCAATAAAATGGCAATGATGATGTGTTACAGATAGGAACCCAGCAGAACCTAGGTTTTGGGATCTGGGAGTGTGATGTTTTTGTTTGTTTGTTTGTTTGTTTTTGAAAACTTTCATTTCTACTACCTAGAGCTGAAGAGGAAGAGAGATTTTGCTTTCAGTTTCCTGAGCCCATCCAGGTTTTCTGGCTGAGGGATTCCTTCAAAGCTCCAAGGAACGCTCCCAAAGTGCTCTGGTACATCAGTCAGCAGACAATTCATTGGCAGCTATTAATGGAACTCCCTGACCCTCGCGCCAGGTCCAAAGGCCCTCCCTGCCCCTGCTTCACTCCTCCAATCCTCAACCTTGATCGCTCGAATTGCAGTGGATGTCAGGAGGCAAAAACAGAGTGAAGGGAAAGCAAATGGGGCTTCACCATACAGCTTACTGAGCATCAGACCCTCTAGTGCCAGGCTGATTTAAAGCAGACAGTCTGGAAGGAGGGGAGGCTTAGGGAGGGGCAATGCATGTGCTCAAGCCTCCAAAATAATCTGCTCACATTCCCTTTTCAAGCCATATCTATTCCCTTTCAGGAAACCTTGAATGCTTCTCTTTTGTGGTTGTTATTCTAACAAGCATGGAGTCCTTGCTTCTTGCATGATGAATCTCTGACCACAAAGCTCTGGCGAGAAGCCCTGTTTTAGGGGGGAGTGCCCTATCCCGTCTCTGCCAACAGTCTGTTCCCGGAAACCTAGGCTTTTCCTATCATGCTTAAAATCCTTCCAACCTCTTCTCATTGCTCCATTCTAAAGCCACTTCTACATGTTTTAGTATTCGTTATAGCAGCACCACACTTCCAGGTAACAAAATCTGTATTCGTTTCTTATTGCCACTGTAACAAATTACCGTAAACTTAATGCCTTAAAACAATACAAATATATTATCTTACAATTCTGTAGATCAGAGGTTTAAAACGGGTTGAAGGGCTGCATTCCTTCTGGAGGCTCTAGGGGAGAATCAGTTTTCTTAACTTTTCCAACTGCTAGAGGCTTTGTGCCTCCCTTAGCCCCTGGCCCCCTCCTCCATTCATAACAGCTTTAAGGTGGGGGAGGGGTGGAGCTATATAGATCAAAGTTCACATATACTATTTTTTTAATAAACTTTTCAATTTTTTTATTTTTTATTGGCTGTGTTTGGTCTTCGTTGCTGCACACGAGCTTTCTCTAGTTGTGGCGAGCGGGGGCTACTCTTCATTGTGGTGCATGGACTCCTCACTGTGGTGGTTCCTCTTGTTGCGGAGCATGGGCTCTAGGTGCATGAGCTTCAGTAGTTGTGGCACATGGGCTCAATAGTTGTGGCTCATGGCCTCTAGAGCACAGGCTCAGTAGAGTAGTTGTGGCACACGGGCTTAGTTGCTCCATGGTATGTGGTATCTTCCTGGGACAGGGATCGAACCCATGTCCTCTGCATTGGCAGGTGGATTCTTAACCATTGCGCCACCTAGGAAGTCCCTCACATATACTATTGAAATTAAGATGGTATTAATCTAGGACTTCCATGGTGGCACAGTAGTTAAGAATCCACCTGCCAACGCAGGGTACATAGGTTTGAGCCCTGGTCCAGGAAGATCCCACATGCCATGGAGCAACCAAGCCCCTGTGCCACAACTACTGAGCCTGTTCTCTAGAGCCTGCAAGCCACAACTATGGAGCCCGTGTGCCTAGAGCCTGTGCTCCTCAACAAAAGAAGCCCCCACAAGGAGAAGCTCATGCACTGCAGCAAAGAGTAGCCCCTGCTCAACGCAACTGGAGAAAGATTACAATAATAACAGTAATCCTCATAGTGTCCACTAAGAAAATAACTCAAAAATATATAATAAAAGAGAAAAGGAAATAAAATGGTACACTAACAACTATGTAGCACAAAAAATTTTTAAAGTAATGGAAAGAAGAGTGAAGTCAGTAAGATGGCCAAATAAGATGTCCCTTGCTCATATCTCTTCACCAACAACAATTTTGCAACCATCCATGGACAAAAGTGGCTTTTGGAGCTGTGAGATCCAGCACCATATGCCAAGGGAACCGAGAGGAGTCTTGCCCATCCGTTCACCAGGTCAAAAGCTTACAGTCCGGTATATTTCGTCTACATCACAGTCCTGGCTGTGGAATCTGCAGTAGCCCAGAATTGGCACCAGCCCCTCCTGGCTGTGGTTTGGAAACTCCTGGAGAACAGTGTCTCAGACAATTACCCACAGATGAGAGAGCCTTTGCGGAAGTCCAGGTTTCCAGTGACGTTCCAGCACACAAGACAGTTGGAGCAAAAAATTCAAGTTTGGATGCATAGGAGAGCATAAGAGGACCAGCTTCACATCACCAGCATCATTCCTCCCTCAAAGTGGCACAGCTCAGTGCCAAGAAGGACCTTCTTGTCCACTGTGATTTCTCCTGGGAGGTTGAGGTGGGGAGGGGAGAGAGCAGTGAGAATGTGTATGTGAACTTCCCCAGTTCCCCAGCTATGTGGACACTGCCACAGAGATCCATTTCTTTCCTGCTCCATACAGAGTCCTGAGTACTGAACAAGAAGAGGCTGGGAGAGCAGCACATAGAACTTTGGGGAGGCAATAGAGGGACGCAGATCCTAGTAATTGCATTGCAGACTCTGAGAAGCCTGCAAGATCTCAGCTGCAGGTCCTCCTAAGTGACCAACAGGCACCCCAGCACTCCATGAGCCTCCCTGCACACACACCACATCTGTGGCTGCCCCTCTCCCCCTCCTCCCTCCCCCCCCCGCCCCACACTGTGAGTGTTCCCAACTATGGGACAGCGAGCTTTGGCAGACAGCTAGTGAGCACATGCAGAAAGCATGCCCGAATCTGTGCCCCAAGGAGAGACTAACTTGGGCTTTAGCTTCGCCCTTGAGAAAGTGAGACAGGCTATCAGCTGTTGCCGGGTGTGTTGCAGGCTTGAAAGAAGGCATGCAGGAGGAGAAGAATCAAGATGGCAGAGTAGGAGGACTTGTGCTCACTCCCTCTTGCAAGAGCACCAGAATTACAACTAACTGCTGAACAATCAATGAAAGAAAGACATTGGAACTCACCAAAAAAAACACCCCACATCCAGAGACAAAGGAGAAGCCACAATGAGATGGTAGGAGGGGCGCAATTGTGTTAAAATCAAATTCCATAAATGCTGGGTGGGTGACTCACAAGCTGGAGAACAGTTTTATGCAGAAGTCCTGAGGGTTCTGAGCCCCACCTCAGGCTTCCTAACCAGGGAGTCCAGCAACGGGAGGAGGAATCCCCAGAGAATCAGACTTGGAAAGCCAGTGGGATTTGATTGTAGGACCTCCACAAGACTGGGGGAAACAGAGACTCCACTCTTGGAGGGCACACAAAAAAGTGTGCTCATCAGGACCCAGGGGGAAGGAGCAGTGATCCCATAGGAGCCTGAAACAGACCTACCTGCTGGTGTTGGAGGGTTGCCTGCAGAGGTGGGGGGGGCAACTGTGTCTCACCGAGGAGACAGGGACACTGGCAGCAGGAGTTCTGAGAAGTGCTCATTGGTTTGAGCCCTCCCAGAGTCCACCATTAGCAACACCAAAGAGCCTGTAAGCTCCAGTGCTGGGTAGCCTCAGGCCAAACGACCACCAGGGTGGGAACACAGCCCCACCCATTGGCAAGCAAGCAGATTAAAGTGTCACTAAGCTCCACCCACCAAATCGGATTAAAGTTTTACTGAGCTCCACCCACCTAGCCCAACCCACCATCAGTCCTTCCCATCAAGAAGCACCCATAAGCCTCCTAGACAGCTTCCTCCACAAGAGGGCAGATAGCAGAATCAAACAGTATCAGCAGTATTTCATCTAGTGGAATTGAAAATCACAGCCACAGAAAGACACAGAAAATGAAAAGGCAAGAGACTTTATACCAGATGAAGGGACAAGATAAAACACCAGAAAAACAACCAAATG
Organism: Hippopotamus amphibius kiboko; assembly: GCF_030028045.1. Classification (NCBI taxonomy): domain Eukaryota; kingdom Metazoa; phylum Chordata; class Mammalia; order Artiodactyla; family Hippopotamidae; genus Hippopotamus; species Hippopotamus amphibius. Next base: position 19,838,650 of record NC_080202.1, read on the forward strand.
AAGAGGAGATAGGCACTCTTCTGGAAAAAGAATTCAGAATAATGATGGTGAAGATGATCCAGGACTTTGAAAAAAGACTGGATGCAAAGATTGAAAAGTTGCAAGAAAAGTTTACCAAAAACCTAGTAGAATTAAAGAGCAAACAGAGATATGCAATACAATAACTGAAATGAAAAATACACTAGAAGAAACCAATAGCAGATTAACCGAGGCAGAAGGGCGAATAAGTGAGCTGGAAGACAGAATGGTGATAATCACTGATGTGGAAAAGAATAAAGAAAAAAGAATGAAAAGAAATGAAGACAGCCTAAGAGACCTCTAGGACAATGTTAAATGCACCAATATTTGCATTATAGGGGTCTGAGAAGGAGAAGAGAGAGAGAAAGGACCCGAGAAAATATTGGAAGAGATTATAGATGAAAACTTCTCTAACATGGGAAAGGAAATAGCTACCCAAGTCCAGGAAGTGCAGAGAGTCCCAGGCAGGATAAACCCAAGGAGAAACACACCAAGACATATAGTAGTCAAATGGACAAAAATTAAAGACAGAGAAAAGTTATTAAAAGCAACAAGGGAAAAACGACAAATAAAATACAAAGGAACTCCCATATGGTTAACAGCTGATGTCTCAGCAGAAACTCTGCAAGCCAGAAGGGAGTGGCACAATATATTTAAAGTGATGGAAGGGAAGAAACTACAACCAAGAATACTCAACCCAGCAAGGATCTCATTCAGATTTTGACAGAGAAATCAAAAGCTTTCCAGACAAGCAACAACTAAGAGAATTCAGCACCACCAAACCAGCCCTACAACAAATGCTAAAGGAACTTCTCTAAGTGGGACACATAAGAGAAGAAAAGGACCTACAAAAACATAAACAAAACAAGAAAATGGTAATAGGAACATACATACTGATAATTACCTTGAATGTAAATGGACTAAATGCACCAACCAGAAGACACAGACTGGCTGAATGGATACAAAAACAAGACCCATATATGTGCTGTCTACAAGAGACCCACTTCAGACCTAGGGACACATACAGACTGAAAGTGAGGGGATGGAAAAAGATATTCCATGCAAATGGAAATCAAAAAAAAGCTGGAGTAGCGATCCTCATATCAGATAAAATAGACTTTCAAATAAAAAATATTACAAGAGACAAGAAGGGACACTAAGTAAAGATCAAGGAATCAATCCAAGAAGAAGAGATAACAATTATAAATATATATGCACCCAATATAGGAGCACCTCCATACATAAGGCAAATGCTAACAACTATGAAAGAGGAAATCAACAGTAACACAATAATAGTGGTGGACTTTAACACCCCACTTACACCAATGGACAGATCATCCACACAGAAAATTAATAAGGAAACACAAGCTTTAAATGACACAATAAATCAGTTTGATTTAATAGATATCTATAGGACATTACATCCAAAAACAGCAGATTACACATTCTTCTCAAGTGCACATGGAACATTCTCCAGGATAGATCACATTTTGGGTCATAAATCAAGCCTTGGTAAATTCAAGAAAATTGAAATCATATCAAGCATCTTTTCTGACCACAATGCTATGAGATTAGAAATCAATTACAGGAAAAAAAACTGTAAAAAACACAAACACATGGAGGCTAAACAATACGTTACTAAATAACCAAGAGATCACTGAAGAAATCAAAGAGGAAATCAAAAAATACCTAGAGGCAAATGACAATGAAAACACATTGATCTGAAACCTATGGGATGCAGCAAAGGCAGTTCTAAGAGGGAAATTTATAGCAATACAATCCTACCTCAAGAAACAAGAAAACTCCCAAATAAACAATCTAATCTTACACCTAAAGAAACTAGAGAAAGAAGAGCAAACAAAACCCACAGTTAATAGATGCAGAGAAATCATAAATATCAGAGCAGAAATAAATGAAATAGAAACAAAGAAAACAATAGCAATAATCAATAAAACTAAAAGATGGTTCTTTGAGAAGATAAAATTGATAAATCTCTAGCAAGACTCATCAAGGAAAAGAGGGAGAGGACTCAAATCAATAAAATTAGAAAGGAAACAGGAGAAGTTACAACAGACACCGCAGAAAGAAAAAGCACCATAAGAGATTACTACAAGCAAGCATATGCCAATAAAATGAACAACCTGGATGAAATGGACAGAGTCTTAAAAATGTATAACCTTCCAAGGCTGAATCAGGAAGAAATAGAAAATATGAACAGACCAATCACAAGTAATGAAATTGAAACTGTGATTAAAAATCTCCCAACAAACAAAAGTCCAGGACCAAATGGATTCACACGTGAATTTTACCAAACATTTAGAGAAGAGCTAACGCCCATCCTTCTCAAACTCTTCCAAAACATTGCAGAGGAAGGAACACTCCCAAACTCATTTTATGAGGCCACCATCACCCTGATACCAAAACCAGACAAAGATACCACAAAAAAAGAAAACTACAAACCAATATCACTCATGAATTTAGATGCAAAAATCCTCAACAAAATATTAGCCAACAGAATCCTACAACACATTAAAAGGATCATACACCGTGATCAAGTGGAGTTTATCCCTGGAATGCAAGGATTCTTCAACATATGCAAATTAATCAATATGATACACCATATTAACAAATTGAAGGGTAAAAACCACATGATCATCTCAATAGATGCAGAAAAAGCTTTTGACAAAATTCAACACCCATTTATGATAAAAACTCTCCAGAAGGTGGGCATAGAGGAAACCTACCTCAACATAATAAAGGCCATATATGACAAACCCACAGCAAACATCATTCTCAATGGTGAAAAACTGAAAGCATTCCCTCTAAGATCAGGAACAAGACAAGGATTCCACTCTCACCACTACTATTCAACACAGGTTTGGAAGTCCTTGCCACAGCAATCAGAGAAGAAAAAGAAATCAAAGGAATCCAAATTGGAAAAGAAGAAGTAAAACTGTCACTGTTTGCAGATGACATGATACTATACATAGGAAATCCTAAAGATGCCACCAGAAAACTACTTGAGCTAATCAATGAATTTGGTAAAGTTGCAGCATACAAAATTAACACACAGAAATCTCTTGCATTTCTATACACTAACAATGAAAGATCAGAAAGAGAAATTAAGGAAACAATACCATTCACCATTGCAACAAAAAGAATAAAATACCGAGGAATAAACCTCCAAGGAGGTAAAAGACCTGTACTCAGAAAACTATAAGACACTCATGCAAGAAATCAAAGATGACACAAACAGATGGAGGGACATACCATGTTCTTGGATTGGAAGAATCAACATTGTGAAAATGACTATATTACCGAAAGCAATTTACAGATTCAATGCAATCCCCATCAAGTTACCAATGGCATTTTTCACAGAACTAGACCAATAAATTTTACGATTTGTATGGAAACGCAAAAGACCCCGAATAACCAAAGCAATCTTGAGAAGAAAGACAGAGTTGGGGGAATCAGGCTTCCTGACTTCAAGCTATACTACAATGATCAAGACAGTATGGTACTGGCACAAAAATAGAAATATAGATCAATGGAACAGGATAGAAAGCCCAGAGATAAACTACGGTCAACTAATCTATGACAAAGGAGGCAAGGATATACAATGGAGAAAAGGCAGCCTCTTCAATAAGTGGTGCTGGGAAAATTGGACAGCAACATGTAAAAGAATGAAATTAGAACACTTCCTAACACCATACACAAAAATAAACTCCAAATGGATTAAAGACCTAAATGTAAGGCCAGACACTATAAAACTCCTAGAGGAAAACATAGGAAGAACACTCTTCTATGTAAATAACAGCAAGATCTTTTTTGATCCACCCCCTAGAATAATGGAAATAAAAACAAAAATAAATAAGTGGGACCTAATGAATCTTCAAAGATTCTGCACAGCAAAGGAAACTGTAAGCAAAATGAAAAGACAACCCTCAGAATGGGAGAAAATATTTGCAAATGAATCAACAGACAAAGGATTTATCTCCAAAATATATAAACAGTTTATCCAGCTCAATATCAAAAAAACAAACAACCCAATCAAAAAATGGGCAGAAGAGCTAAATAGGCAATTCTCCAAAGAAGACATATGGATGGCCAAGAGGCACATGAAAAGCTGCTCAACACCACTAATTGTTAGAGAAATACAAATCAAAACGACAATGAGGTATCACCTCACCCCGGTCAGAATGGGCATCATCAGAAAATCTACAAACAGTAAATGCTGGAGAGGGTGTGGAGAAAAGGGAACACTCTTGCACTGCTGGTGGGAATGTAAATTGATACAGCCACTATGGAGAACAGTATGGAGGTTCCTTGCACAACTAAAAATAGAACTGCTATATGACCCAGCTATCCCACTGTTGGGTATATACCCGGAGAACACCATAATTCAAAAAGACACATGCACTCCAATGTTCATTGTAGCACTATTTACAATAGCCAGGACAGGGAAGCAACCTAAATGTCCATCAACAGATGAATGGATAAAGAGGATGTGGTACATATATACAATGCAATATTACTCAGCTATAAAAAGCAATGAAACTGGGACATTTGTAGAGACATGGATGGACCTAGAGACTGTCATACAGAGTGAAGTGAGTCAGAAAGAGAAAAACAAATATTACATATTGACACATATATGTGGACTATAGAAAAATGGTACAAATCAACCGGTTTGCAAGGCAGAAATAGAGACACAGATGCAGAGAACAAACATATGAACACCAAGTGGGGAAAGTGGGTAGGGTTGAGGGGGGAATTGGGAGATTAGGATACCAAATTGTACACTCTAAATATATGTAGTTTATGGTTAAAAAAAAAAGAGAGAGAGAGAGAGAAGAAGGCAATGCAAGTTGAAGAATTCTGCCACCAGAGGGAGCTTAAAGCATGGAGCAAGCATATTTTTAGAAGTTCTGAGAGAGCTTCAAAATCCCTAGCAAGGGGCTTCCTAGGTGGCGCAGTGGTTAAGAATCCGCCTGCCAATGCAGAGGTCATGGGTTCGATCCCAGCTCCAGGAAGATCCCACATACCGTGGAGCAACTAAGCCCGTGTGCCAAAAAAAAAAAAAAAAAAAAAAAAAAAATCCCTAGCAAGGCTGACAGAAGGTATGTCTCTCCTGAAGTCACTAAGTAAAGACCGGAGGGAGTGGCTGCTACTTCAGTTTCAAAGAAAGCAAAGCAATTTCAAGGAGAATGAAAGGTCAAGGAAATGCGACCCCATCAAAGGATCACAATAATCTTCCAGTAACTGACCTGAAAGACACAGAGATCTATGATTTACCTGAAAAAAGGCCTTTTAAAGGAATCTCAATGAGCTACAAGAACACGGAGAAAGATAATTCAACAAAATTAGGCAATATATATATATACATAAACAAAATAAGTTTAACAAAGAGATAGAAATTATTTTAAAAAATTTCTAGGGCTGGAGATACAATGAATGAAATGAAAAATACAGTAGATGCCATCAACAGCAGAAGGGACCAAGAAGAACTTGTAAATTAGAAAACAGGAACTTTGAAATTATTAGTCAGAGGAGAACAAAGAAAAAAGGATTTAAAAGAACGTAGATATCCTTTATGATCTGTGGAACATCATCAAAAGAAACAATCTGTGAATTACTGGAATCCCAGAAGGAGAAGAGAGGGAGAAGGGGGGCAGAAAGGTTATTTAAAGAAATAATGGCTATAATTTCACAAATCTGGAGAGAGAGTTGGGTATTCAAGTTCACAAAGTTCATAGATTCAAACTCAAAGAGATCTTCTCCAACACATACTGTACTAAAACTGTCAAAAATCAAAGACAGAGAGAATCTTAAAAGTGCAAGAGAAAAGAAGCTCATAACTCAAAAAAGCAAATCCCATAAGGTTGTCAGTGGATTTCTCAGCAAAAACCTTACAGTCAGGAGAGAGCAGGATGTTATAATCAAAGTGCTGAAAGAAAAAAAAAAAAAAGCTGCCAACCAAGAACACTCTACCTGAAAAAGCTGTTCTTCAGAAATGAAGAAAAGATAAAGCTTTTCCCAGATAAACAAAAACTGAGGGAGTTTATCACCATTAGAACTGCCTTATAAGAAACACTGAAAGACGTTCTCCAAGCTGAAATGAAAGGACACTAATTAGTTATATGAAGCATACAAAATTATGCAACACACTGGGTAAGCATAAAGGTAAGCATAAAGTCAAATTCAGAATACTCTAATACTGTAATATGATCATACACTTAACTCTAGTACAAAGGTTAAAGGACAAAATTATTAAAAATAAATATGGCTACAATAGTTTGTTAATGGTTACACAATATGCAAAAAGGTTAATTGTAATATAACAAACATAAAAGGGGGATAAATGAGTAGAGTTTTTGTATGCAATCGAAGTAAAGTTGTTGTCAGTGTAAAATAGACCACTGTATCTATAAGACATATTATTTAAGCCTCATGGTAAACACAATGCAAAAACCTATAACAGATACATAAAAGGTAAAGAGAAGGGAATCAAAACATACCATTATGAAAAAGCATCAGTTCACAAAGGAAGGCAGTGAGAGAGGAAGAAAGGTTCAATGGAACTACAAAATACTGAGAAAACAATAAGATGGAAGTCATAAGTCCTTACCTGCCAACTATTACTCTAAATGTGAATGGATTAAATTCTCCAAAAAAGGCACAGTGTGACTGAATGGATTAAAAAGACAAGACCCAACTATATGCATCCTACAAGAGACTCACTTCAGCTTTAAGGGCACACATAGGCTCAAAGTGAAGGGGTGGAAAAAGATATTCCATGCAAGTAGAAACCAAAAGGGAGCAGAAATAGCTATAATTATATCAGACAAAATAGACTTTAAGCCAAAAACTGTAAGAAGAGACAAAGAAGGTCATTAGAAAAGGATAAAGGTGTCTGTTCATCAAGAGAGTATGAAAATCATAAGTACATATACACCCAATATTGAAGCAACTAAATATATTAAGCAAATACTAACAGATCTAAAAGGAGAAATAGATAACAATAATAGTAGGAGACTTAAATACCTCATTTTCAATAATGGCTAGATCATCCAGACAGAAAATCAATAAGAAAATATTCATCTTGAACTATACTTTAGACCAAACGCACCTGACAGACATATTCAAAACTTTTCATCCAACGACAGCAGAATACACATTCTTCACAATCATACACACAACATTCTCCAGGGTAGATCATATGATAGATAACAAAATAAGTCTTAGCAAATTTAAGAAGACTGAAATTATGCCAAGCATTTTTTTCTGAACACACTGGTATGAAACCATAAATCGATAACTGGAGAAAAACTGGAAAAATCACAAATATGAAAATCAAACAACACACTCCTGCACAATGAGTTAATGAAGAATCAAAAGGAAAATTAAAAAAAAAATCTTGAAACAAGTGAAAATGGAAACACAACATACCAAAACTTATAGGATGAAGCAAAAACATTCTAAGAGGGAAGTTTATAGTGATATATGCTTTCATCAAGAAAAAAAAAAAACTCAAATAAACAACTTAAATGTACATCTTAAGAAACTAGAAAAAGAGAAACAAAATCAGCCCAAAGCCAGCAGAAGAAAGGAAATAACAAAGATCAGAACAGAAATAAATTAAATTGAGTCCAGGAAAAACAACAGAAAAGATCAACAAAACTAAGAGCTGTTTTTTTTAAAAAGATAAACAAATGTTGACAGTTAGCTACACTAAGAAAAAGAAGAAAGAAGACTCAAAATCAGAAATTAAACACAAGACATTACAACCAATACCACAGAAATGCATAGAATCATAAGGGACTACATGAACAATTTACACCAACAAATTAGATAACCTGGAAGTAATGGATAAATTCCTAGAAACTACAACCTACCAAAACCAAAATCATGAAGAAATGGAAAATCTGAACAGACTAATAATAAGTAAGGAGATTGAATAGGCAACCAAAAATCTTCTAACAAAGAAAAGCCCAGGACTGAAAGGTTTCCCTGATGAATTCTACCAAACATTTAAAGAAGCATTAATGCCAATTTTTAACAAATGCTTCCAAAAAATTGAAGAGGAGGAAACACTCTCATACTAATTTTACGAGGCCAACATTACCTGATATGAAAGCTAGACACTACAAGAAAAGAAACCTACAAGCCCATGTTCCTAATGAATATAGATGCAAAAATTCTCAACAAAATATCCCAAGCTGAATTCAAGAGCACATTATACCATGATCAAGTGGATTTATCACTGGGATGTAACGACAGTTCAATATACACAGATCAATAAATGTGATACACCACATTAATAGAATGGAAGATAAAAAATCATATGATTCTCTCAATAGATGCAGAAAAAGTATTTGATGAAATACAACATCCTTTCATGATAAAAAAAAAAAACTCTCAACAAATGGGGTATGAAAAGAACATACCTCAACATGATAAAGGCCATAGATGACAAGCCCCCAGCTAATATCACCTCAACAGTGTAAGATTGAAAGCTAAAACAGTGGTTTTAAAACGTGTCTGCAAATTCTTTTACACTCCTTACATTAAGATACATGGTCTATGTTCCCTAGCCTTGCATGTGGGAGCCTAAAAGGAAAATGGGGAAATTCTTTTCATCTCCTTGACCTTAGTATCCCTACTTCCTTCCTTTTTCTACAGAAAGTGTTTTATTTCAAAAAAGCAGAACCCTTAATAACAGCCAGAGGTCACATCCTGTGGTCTGACTGGGTGTAGCCCCCACCTCCCCTACCACTTCTGATCTTAGAAGGAAAACAGGCCAGCATCAACTCACACTTTCCTTTTTCATATCCTAACATCCTCCTCAGGGCAGGTTGATGGCTTAGCAGATTTATTACTCCATCCCGTGATTCATTCAGAAGCACAAGGGCCTCTCATCCACTGACTTTCCCCCTATTTCTGTCTGCTCTCTATAAAAAGCAGGCAGAGCCACCAAAAGAGCAGAGAGACCAACTCGGAAACTAACAACTGCCATGGTGAAGCTCAAGTCCTCACCCTCCAACATAGACGTCTCTGCAGCCCTTCTGTGGGGCTTACAACAGCTGCCTTCAGCACCCTGGTGCTCACTCAGCCACACAAGCCCCCTTCTTCTTCCCTTTGAAGCACATCACCCCATCTCTGGGTCATGATGGGCTATCAGAGCAGAAGGGTACCCACAGTCTCACTTTAACAACTGCTTTTACATGATCAGAAAAGTCTGAGCAGGATAAGGAATAAACCCGATTACAGAGGAGCTCCTGGGCAGAGCTGGGATGGGAGTTCCAGCTGTGGACACCAAATCCAGCTCCTTTCAGAAGTCCAGCTCTGGAAACATGAGCCCAGTGCAGTCACTTTCCTGGCTCCTTTCAGCAGTGTTTGTGGACCGGGATATCCCAGAGAGGGGGTCTCTAGCAGTAGGTGTGCAGAATATTTCCAGATATGGTGGAGGGCAAAGGAGAAGACCCAGAATCTGGACTCCAGAGACATGGCTCTGCAGAGGCAGTGTGTATCAGAGAAACTCATGACCAGGCATAGTGTGGCTGGAACCTAATAGGGTACCCACAGCTGAGGTCCCCTTGCCCTAGGGAATTGTAATACTCTATTCACCCCTCCAAGCATATCAGCCCAGAGTTGTCATGAGTTCTTCTCTCATTTGGTGATGGTGCCCTCCCACTTTACAGCCCATGCAAGTGAGATGGAAAGTTTGAGGAACACCTCAAAAGGCAGAGTCACTGGGTTTAGGATGGGCGGTTTCCCTTTTCTCTGACTCCTCCTTCTATGGTTCTCTACTTTATAAACAGAAAGCCCCAGAACACAATCTAAATAACCTTTCTTTTGTTGTCTCACAGCAGAAGTAATTAATCGTTCAACCACCTGCTGCTATAGACTCACCAATAAGAAGATCCCCATCCAGAAGCTGGAGAGCTACAGAAGAATTCCCAGCAGCCCATGTCCCCAGGAAGCTGTGATGTGAGTGGGCCGCGACCACCAACATTCAACCCTCTGTCCTGAGTTCTTCCCCTGGGCCAGTGGATAGGGTTATTATCAGACTGAGTTGAAGATGCTTTAAACCATCTCTAATCCAATCCTAGACATTTTCCAATGGGAAAACTGCATTCAAGAAAATAAAGAGACTTCTCCCTCCTAAGTCCTGTCCAGCCATCAATTCAGCTTTCAGTTCCTTCATCCAGGAGCCAGGATGGCTTCCCTTGGGCCAGCAAAAGCAGCTGCTTCTCAAGAGGCCCCTTCTTCCTCCTGCATCCTTGGGGCATCCCCATCATCTGGACTATGGGGCCAGGCAGCAGGTTTCCTATACAGTAGATTACACTCCCAGGCTGAATACTCAAGGCTCCCCATCTAACTGTGCCCTCTCTCTCCCACATCTTCAAGGACAAACTGGCCAAGGAGGTCTGTGCTGACCCCAAGCAGGGGTGGGTCCAGGATGCCAGAACAAGGAAAACCAAACCCCAAAGCTTTAATACTCTTGAGTGCACCTGAGAAACAATTTATATTCCCTATCTTTCCCAAGATACATTCTAAGATAATTTTATTATAATTCTAAGGATTGTGAGCTTTGTGTAATAATTTGAATCATAGTTTTTCTTATGTAATGTTTTATCATTTTAAAAGTTAATATTCTAATTTAATGTGACATGAAATTGTCAATTAATTTAGTAAAGGTGGGTTTTAAATGTAGACCCTTACATCACATCATATTAGTACCCTAAAAACTGCAGAACACTCCTCTTCCCTTTACCTCACTGATTCACCATTAAAACCCTAAAATGTGTGGTGTTGATTAGACCTTCAGCAGCAGCAGTAAGGAAGCTAATATCTCAGGTTGGAAAGATGGAGTTTCGTGTTACAAAGAGTCAAAGCTGTGAGGTCCTGTCTGCTGAAATTGTCCCTCCAAGGAGAGAGTATGAAAATATACATTAGTGGACTTCCCCAGTGGCACAGTGGTTAAGAATCTGCCTACCAATGCAGGGGACACGGGTCCGAGCCCTGGTCCAGGAAGATCCCACGTACCGCAGAGCAAAAAGGCCTGTGCACCACAACTACTGAGCCTGCACTCTAGAGTGCGCGAGCTACAACAACTGAGCCCATGTGCCACAGCTACTGAAGTCTGCATGCCTAGAGCCCGTGCTCTGCAACAAGAGAAGCCACCGCAGTGAGAAGCCCCTGCACTGCAGCAGAGTAGCCCAAGCTCCCTGCACCTAGAGAAAGCCTGTGCACAGCAACAACACCGAACACAGCCATAAATAAATAAATAGATAAACAAACAAACAAACTTAGTTATGTATTGGTTGTTTTTGTCTTCATTTGTTAAAGTATTGAAAGAAAGAGATGAGCTCAGAAAAGAATGGACTGATTTTAAAGTAGAAATGAAATAGAATAAACTCCCCAAGTCCAGGACCTGAGATTGTTGGGAAAGCCATCTGTTTCTGGGTCCCAAACATTAAGAGAAGGAATTTAAGGGGGAAAGGAAAAGGATTTCAGTAATAAAATTCAGAGAAAAAAAAAAAAAACTCTTAGTTGGTTGAAGTGACTTAGGGCAAAAATCAGATTGAAGTTGTAGCCTTTCCATTTCAAACCCCATTAAGAGGAGGGAGAGAAAGAGAGTGAGAGGGAGAAGAAAAAGCAGAAAGCATTTGAGAAGTTTATCTAGAAGTAAACTTGGGCTGGCAGATGAAATTGACTTAGTGAAAAGGTATCAGCCTACTGAGTTATCAAGCAAATTACACTATATTGCCATTAAAACCATGAATGAATGAGCTTGGACTGGAAAAAAAAAAAAGATACACACACACACACAGAGAGAGAGAGAGAGAGAGAGAGAGAGAAGCCATTGACAGTTCAAGATGAAAACAAACTCCAAACCCTACAGTGCAGCAAGCAGTTCTCAAAGGCTGAAGAGCCCTCCAGCAGAAGATCATATCTCTCTTCCACCTTTTATTCAAAGGTGGCCAAGGGGAATAATGGAAAAGGAGGGTCCACACAAAAGCAATCAGGAGCCAGGATTAGAAAGACAAAGGAGATTCCCCAGATTGCAGAATCAAGCCTCATCAAGGGGGAGGGAGTTTTCCAACCTCTGCTTGAAGGACTGCAGGATTGTTACAGAGTACTGGCCACTGGGGTCTACCATCTTCTCCTCCATGAATGAGGGTGTTGATGGCAAGTAGCCTGTCCTCTACAAACTGGATATATTGCTTCAGGAGCAAATAGCTTGTCTTTTTAGTTCACAGGTCACTGGACAAAATAGATCCATATCCTCACCTGACAGAGAGGACCACCTGCCATCCAGAGATCCCAGACATTGATGCAATGACTACATAGAGCTTTGGGTTGTCTCTCTGGGGGGTAGGTTAATTGTGTCAATCTATGTTGAGAAGAAGTGAGCAAAGGACAGACTGTGATAGAAACTATTAGCCCTCACCATAGTTCATGTGCTCCTCTTCACTTCTCAGCCTCCTTTGCACTCAGACTAGAGTCATGTGATGCATGACAGTCAACAGGATGTAGACAGATGTGATACAAGCCGCTTCCATGCCTGGTTCTGTAAAACATCCTACACAGTCTAACCACTCTCTCTCCCTTCTCCTCAGTGAACTTGGAGGCCATACATTCCAGATGGTGGCTGCAATTTACAAACAAGGTGGATCTTTGAGTCACTCCTCAGAAGCAAGCACTCTTGACTAGGTGACCTGACCAATATCAGGCTATGACATAAACAGAAAATAAATACCTGTTGTAATAAGCTACTGAGATGTTCATGGTGGTTATTGTTGAAATAGGCTAACTTTACCATGACCAATGGCTCAGGGAAATCCTTCCAGCATTCTATGCCTCAGTTTTACCCTTTGTACAAAAGATTGAAGTTGATTGCTCCAGAAGGATTAGATGAGATAATGTAACAAACAATGAGTCTTTTATATACAACACTTTTAAATTTAAGATCTTTTATTTATCTATTTATTTTTATAATTTTTATTGGGGTAGAGTTGATTTGCAATGTTGTGTTAATTTCAGTTGTACATCAAAATGAATCTGTAATACATGTACATATATCCACTCTTTTTTAGATTATTTTGCCATATCGGCTATTACAGAGTACTGAGTAGCATTCCCTGCCTGTGCTATATAGTAAGTCTTTATTAGTTATCTATTTTATATACAGTAGAGTATATGTGTCAATCCCAATCTTCCAATTTATCCCTCCCCCTCTTACCCCTCGGTAATCATAAGTTTATTTTCTATATCTGTAACTCTGTTTCTGTTTTGTAGATAAGTTCATTTGTAGCCTTTTTTGATATTCCACATATAAGTGATATCATGTGATATTTGTTTTTCACTGCCTGACTTACTCAGTATGACAATCTCTAGGTCCATCCATGTTGCTGCAAATGGCATTATTTTGTCCTTTTATGGCTGAGTAATATTCCATTGTATATATGTACCACATCTTCTTTACCCATTCCTCTGCTGATGGACATTTATGTTGCCTCCATGTCCTGGCTATTGTAAATAGTGCTGCAGTGACAATTGGGATGCATGTATCTTTTCAAATTATGGCTTTCTCTGGATATATATGGGACTGCTGGATCATATGGTAGCTCTATTTTTAGTTTTATAAGGAATCTTCATATTGTTCTCCATAGTTACTGTACCAGCTTACATTCCCACCAACAGTGTAAGAGGGTTCCCTTTCCTCCACACCCTTTCCAACATTTGTTGTTTGTAGATTTTTTGATGATGGCCATTCTGACCAGTATGAGGTGATATCTCATTAAGAAAACAATCCCATTTGCCATAGCATCAAAAACAATAAAATACCTAGGAATAAACCTACCTAAGGAGTCAAAAGGCCTGCACCCAGAAAACTATAAGATACTGATGAAAGAAATAAAAGATGACACAAACAGATGGAGAGAAACACAATGTCCTTGGATTGAAAGAATCAATATTGTGAAAATGATTATACTACCCAAAGCAATCTACAGATTCAATGCAACACATCAAATTATCAATAGCATTTTTCACAGAATTAGAACAAAAAATTTTACAGTTTGTTTGGAAACACAAAAGATCACAAATAGTCAAAGCAATTTCAAGGAGGAAAAACAGAGCTGGAGGAATCAGGCTCCCTGACTTCCGATTATACTACAAAACCACAGTCATCAAAACAGCATGGTACTGGCACAAAACAGAAATATAGATCAAAGGAACAGGATAGAAAGACCAGTGATAAATCCATGTGCCTATGGTCACCTAATCTATGACAAAGGAGGCAAGAATATACAATGGAGAAAAGACAGTCTCTTCAATAAATGGTGCTGGGAAAACTGTACAGCTACATGCAAAAGAATGAAATTAGAACACATCCTAACACCATATGCAAAAATAGACTCAAAATGGATTAAAGACCTAACTGTAAAGCTGGATACTATAAAACTCTTAGAGGAAAACATAGGCAGAACACTCTCTGACATAAATTGCAGCAAGATCTTTTTTGATCCACCTCCTAGAGTAATGAAAATAAAAACAAAAATAAAAATGAGACAAACTTAAAAGCTTTTGCACAGCAAAGGAAACTATAAACAAAAGGAAAAGACATCCTTCAGAATGAGAGAAAATATATGCAAACAAAGCAACCAACAAGGGATTAATGTCCAAAATATACAAATAGCTCATGCAGCTCAATATCAAAAAAGCAGATGACCCAATCAAAAAATGGGCTGAAGATCTAAATAGACATTTCTCTGAAGAAAACATACAGATGGTTAAAAAGCACATGAAAAGATGCTTAACATCACTAATTATTAGAGAAATGCAAATCAAAAAACAAGATCTTTTAAATAAAAGGTTTTGTTGTTGTTTTTCTTTTTTCAGAGCAACTCTAAGAAGCAGGCTTCACTTTTATAAATGATGTCACAGAAGAGGAAGTCACTTAAATTCCCTAAGCCTTTGTCTTCTCATCTTTAAAATGGATTTAAGTAGAATACCTACTTCATAGCTTTGTTGGGAGGATTCAATGAGTCAACCCATGTGAAGTGAAATAGTATGGTGGCTTGTGTAGATTACTGAAGTAAGCATTGTTATTGAGAACTTGCTATTTGCTAGACATGCTAGAATTTTTATACTAACATATGTTGGTGGGTAATTTTCCTCCAAAAGTAACAAGAAACTACACACTTGGTCTCAGTGACCCTTGAGAAAGAGAGGTAACAGATCCTATTTTGCACAAGGGAAAACCAGGTCCGAGGGCTTTGTGGTAAAATTTTCACAAGATGGAGGTTTTAGAATCAGCTTAGCCTAAAACACAACACGTTGCCTTAGGGATTTTGTAACTGGTCCCCAAGCCTCAGGCCTCTATTCTACTTTTTTTTTTAAGAGAGGATTAGAATAAAATGAATGTTAATATGTTAATGTCTCTTTCAATTCTGTGTATAACTTTGCATTATTAGAGGAAATCTGGAGCAGAACTGCAAAACAAACAAGGAGTCCGGATTCCTGGGATCCTTGTCCACTGACCATTAATCACTCTTTGAAAAAAACTCAGAATGATAAGATGGTGGACCGCCCATCACTCAGAGTCATTCCTGACTAAAGCAGCACATTTATCAGGCTCTAGGCCAAAGGCAAGTAGTGGATCCAGCTCAAGCCACAACTGAGTGATAAACTTCCAAGCAAGAGAGACACGACACCCAGTGAAGCTGCCCCTACTTTTAAGAGACAGCCGCGCAGCTGGACATAACAGTTGCTGAACTCAGATGTTTAAAGATTTAGTTTTATTTCTTCCTACTGAGATTTCTCTGATCCAGATGGAATCCAAAGCTTTGGAGGGAAACACAAACATGTAAAATCACTTGCTAATAAGGTCCTCTAAACACCCAAGAGAGTTATGAAATTATTCCTGCTAAGGGACGTAATCACTCGACCATATCAGCCAAATACCTTTGAGGTCAAGAATGTTCCAAACTTGTTAAACTGACACAGCTGTGGAGACCTCACAGCCTCCCCATGTGCAATTCAAGCATTCTTGGAAACTATCTCTAAAATAACATACCTTTCCTGGGAAGCAGTCTGGTAAACTGGGGAAAAGATGGGGAAGAAACCATCTGACCGGACTCAAGGTCCTTTTCTAGCATCCTCTGGCCCACAAAGTCTGCCCCATATCTAAATACGAATATATATGAATTTCCACTTACAGAGTAACAGAGTGATCACTCCACCGAGCACTTTATATATACGAGTATATTAACTCATTTATTTCACACAACAATCCTCTAAGGGAGGCATGGTTATTATTCCATCTTAACCTAGCAGAGAGGGGCTAGTAAGTTATCCATGGTGTCAAAGCCAATTAGTGGCAGAGTCATCGCCCGAACTCAGGATCCTGATTCCAGAGTCCACACTAGACCACCTCACCTGGAGCTGAGCAGGAAAGAACAAGGAAGATACAGATTTCCTAGTCTCTATTCTTAGGGAATCATAGACCAGTTACTCTAGATGGGAGCTTAGAGACCATGTAGGCCAGTAAGGGGACTCTCTTAATCTTGTGTCCATGATGCACACGGCCAATCAGCCACATCACTGTCGTCTACTAGCGCAAGGCAAGGCCTCAGAGTCCTTCTCAACACACCTCTCTGTGCAACCAGTACCAATGTGATATGCGGGTATAAAGAAAAAGCCCGGAAAGGGCCTTGCAATGCCTCCATACCAATATTCAATTCTCTACTCACTGCACTTGACCCCCGTTAAAGACTTTAATTAAGGATCTCATTAAAAGGCCTCATTGGGTGGGGGCGTCAAGGAAGGGAGGGAATATGGGGATATGTGTATAAAAACAGTTGATTGAACCTGGTGTACCCCCAAAAAAATAAAATAAAATAAAAAAAAAAAAAAAAAAAAAAGGCCTCATTAATAAGACCTCCCCTTGCACCATCTCCTACGAGGAAGCCTAGTGCTGTGCATAAAGAAGATACACGGGGGTTCTTGTCTCCTCTTTCTCTTTGATATTTTTAGTCATCGGGCACTTTGTCTGCAATGCGTGCTTGGGGGGGAGTGATGTTGAACTAGATCACTGATTTTCCAAATGTGTTCCTTGAATCCTTGGGGTGTGAGGGCATGGGGGCCACCTATTCTGCTTCAAACAGACCCAATCCACAACAGCGTATTTAATGGACAGGCTTTGGCTATTTGATTCCATGTGGCAAAAGGTGTTAGCGGCTAAGCAAATAGTTTAGAAATGCACAGGAATGCCCATACTGTTTTCCTTAGGGGATGCACCCATTTGCACTCCTACCAACAGCGTACAGCAGTTCCCTTCTTGCCACACTCACGCCAATACTTATTGTGCCTTGTCTTTTTGATAAAAGCCATTCTAACGGGTGTAGAGTGATATCTCATTATGGTTTTGATTTGCATTTCTGGGGAGATGTTTGTCAAAGTGTACAAACATTCAGTTATAAGATAAATGAGTTCTGGGGGTCTAATGTACAGCAAGGTGACTCTAGCTAATAATGCTATATTATATACATAAAATCTGCTTAGAGAGTAGATCTGAAGTGTTCTCAACATGCACATCCCCCCAAAAGTTAACTATGTGTGGTGATAGAGGTGATGGATGTGTGAATTAACTTGATTGCATTAATCATTTCATAATGCATGTGAATATCAAACCATCACATCACACACTTTCAATATACACAATCTTTATTTGTCAATAAAGCTGAGTAAAGAAGGCACAGGAATAGGAACTATTCAGTTCTGATGTCCTATGACACTAAAATTCCAGGACACCAAGATTCTATGGCCACTAGATTGAATTATAGGGGGCGAGGTCCCCCTGTGCTACAATTCCTGGGTTCCCAGAGACCCAAGAATGTTCAGAGCTGCTGAGATCTCTCTGCATTTGGATGGGAGCCTAGCAGAAGTTTTAGGTCCCCTTTCTGGCCTCCAAAATCCTAAAGACCACCACTGAACACAGGGATCAGGGAAGGTACTTGAATCTCCTCATCTCTTCATGCCCTTGGTCTCCCTGACTCTTCCCCCACTGCAGATGGTGATTTCAGAGAAAGCAGAGCTTATAAAAACTGACCCTCTACATTACCATCTGTGTTCAGTCATTCCACAGATATGGGGTGAATGAAAAATGTGTCAAGTCCCCTCCCCCTAGTTTGCCTCTTATGTCCTAATAACTTGCTGGGATCCGTAACAGCAATTTAAGACCTGCCTCTGTCATGATTTGTTCCTGACCCTGACGAAGCAAAGACTTCCCTGGAAGCTCCCACACCCTGTGCTGTCTTTAAAAGGCATGCAGAGCACCAGAGCCTCAGACAGGCTGAGACAAATCCAGAAACCAACGGTCTCGGGCTGAAGCTGATGAGTTCCCCCTCAACATGAAGGTCTCTGCAATGCTTCTGTGTCTGCTGGTCACAGCATCCATCTTCAGCACCCAGGTGCTGGCTCAGCCAGGTAAGCTCCCTCCATCTCTACAGGAAAGCTGACTACCACCAGATCTGTCAGATCAGCAAGAATCTGCAGAGACTTGCTGCAGACCCCCTCATTTTAAAGATGGGAAAAACGGATCCCACAAGTGGACGATAAGAGCCCTGACTTCACAATCAGAGAAAGAGCCAGTTAACAGGACATAAGAGGCAAACTAGGGGGAGGGGACCTGATGTATTTTTCATTCATCCCCTATTTGTGGAATGACTGAGCACAGATGGTACTCTAGAGGGTCATTTTTATAAGCTCTGCTTTCTCTGAAATGACCATCTGCAGAAACCCAGGCCACTGATGCCAGTCCCCATGTTCTTTCCTGACATGAATATTGAGAGCGATGTTGTGTCTGTCCATGATTCAGATGCCCTTGCATGTTTGAGGATGGGAAACACACACAAAAAAGACCCTCTCTGATCTCAGGCACAGGGGGCATTTTTTTTTTCAGTGGTGGAGAGAAAAAAAATCTTTTGATTGTGCACCCAATTTTTTTTACTGGACTCCAAGACAGCCTTCAGAGGCAGTGGTTAGAGGAAAGGTATGAGGTCCCAGGGGACTCTCCCAAGGCAAAATTTTTGACTCTGCTTGGGAAAAATGTCTGTATGTTTGCATCATAACTCATGTTTTCATCCTGTGATGACTTAGATTTACTACAATGTATCAGTCTGAATAAGACAATGCATGCCGTGATAACAAACAACCCTAAATCATCAGCTGGCTTAAAACAACAAGCTAACTTCTTACTGGTACTAAATATCTATTACGTATTGGCTGGAGCTTTGATGTCGTATACTCATTGATGGAGCAGTGGATGGGTTGGGAACATTATTGCTTACTGTAATGAAGGAGAAGAAAGCTCTCAAGGGTCTTGCACTGGCAATGACAAAACCTAGCTTACAAATGATGTTTGTCACTTTGTCTTCTCACTTATTGGTCAAAACTAGTTAATGGTTCCAATCAAACAAAAGTGGCCAAGACATGCAAGTCTACCATGTGTCCAGAAAGCAGAGAATGGAGAATATTTGGTGGACAGTATTATAGCTATCACTTAGCTACATAACTCTTCATAATCACAAGGTTGAAGCTTATTGCATTGGCCAAGGTTTTTCCACATCCTTGCCTATGGCGATGGGCTCCCACTGTACAGCTGGGGACACCTAATCAAAGGCAGGGGTACAGGATCTCAGAGCAGATGGATTCTGCCTCCATCTCTTACATTTCCTTGCTTTCTCTTAACTTTCTTTCCTTACAAAGTCATGCTTTTTTAAGCAAGATAGTTTTTACTACCTACATATCATTAGTGCTCATCCTTTCTCTTCATTTCTCCCCCAATTCAGCTTCTATCCCAACCATCTGCTGCTTTAATGTGGCCAGAAAGAAGATCCCCATTCAGCGACTGAAGAGCTACATAAGAATCACCGGCAGCAAATGTCCCCAGAGAGCTGTGATGTAAGTAGACAAAACTTACCCTCTCCCAGCCCCAAATTTCATTTCTGCAGAATAGAGTTCTTGAAACTACATTAGAGTTACCTACAGCCATACACTTTGAGAGTTCCATCTCTATAATCCAATCCATGAATTTTTACAACAGGAAATTTTCACTCTAGCTCCCTGCCTGGAAGTTTGTTCAGGCCATACCAGTTCTTTCAAGATCAAGAACAGCTTTACTGAGCCATCGAGAGCAACCACTGACCCTCAGCATCGCATCCTTCCTCCTCTCCCATGGCAATCCCTTCATCCCATTGCAGATGGTCCTGGAAGGTTTAGGATTAAATCGGCACAATTTTCAAAGAGGATCCTTAATAAGTTCTTTCCCTCTCTTTCACAGCTTCAGCACCAAACAGGACAAGAAGATCTGTGTTGACCCCCGGGAGAAGTGGGTCCAGGATGCCGTGAAGTACCTGGACCAAAAATCCCAAACTTTAAAGCCATAAATATTCACCTTTTAAAACCAAACCAGAGCCTCAGAATGCTTGATTCATTTTCCTGGTCTTCCTAAGGTGTGTTCTGAGATAATCTCAACCTCATTCCAAAAGGAATGGCTTTTATTTAATAGTTTTTAAAAAAAAAAAAACATATGGCATGTAAGTTATTGATGTTTTCAAACGTCTCTGCCTTGAATTTTTGTTATTTTTAAAATGTAAAGCTTTGGTCAGATCCCTTCCCCTCTGTGAGCCCCAATTCAATTCCCTGTAAGGTGTGAGTCATATTTCCTCTCTCCTCTTTACCTCCCTGGAATCTTGTAAAGGTTTTGGCAAGGATCATTGATGCGAAAATGTTTTGTATTTTTAAGGAGACATTGCTCTTTTGAACCAATGGTGTGGCTCATGATGTCAAATGTTATCTTAGGAATTTGGAAAATGCATTTTTTATTACAGTCAGCAGTTGTATTTTTTGTGGGGAATCCACACTGAGCTGGGAGGGAGAAAGATGGAAGTCGTAATAAGAAGTATGGTTGTGGGAGTGGGAACTGTGTTCCTGAGAAATGGCCTTTCGGTTCTACCGGTCTTCAATGAGATTCAGGGTGAAACTGTAAGGACCAGAAAAAAACTTTCCATCCAGCCTGTGATATTTTCCCCATGCCTGACTTTACTCCTCGGATCATCCTTCAACCCAGAATAAACCGAAACTGGACATGCGGAAGTCAGAGGACGCCTAGATCGTCCTTGACAAGAGGTTTATTTAGATTAAGGCTTTATCAGCACTTAAGGAGGCTTCATCCTGGAACTTAAACCAGGTCTTCATGGATGGACAAGTGCTGGAGCTCTTTGAGAGCTCTTTCAGGCTAGGAAGAAGGAGACGGGAATAGTTTGAGCAAACGCCTAGAAGCGGGGGTGATTATAATGTGTTTCTTAACTGAGGTAGAAGCCCACAGGGAAGACGTTAGATAGGGGTCTGTGTGAAGTGGTGGGGAAATATGGGGAGGAAGGTTGAGGCCAGTCTGTGAAGGTGGGGAGTTTATGCTTCACTCAGACAGTCATGGTAAGATGAACATGTCATTTTTATCACCCAAATTAGGGCATGTTTGAGAATAAAAAGAGGCACCGTTAATAATTATGCTGGGATGACAGATACAAATGAACACGCTGCCTGACAAATCAGAGCATCTGGTCACTCTAGTGCTAATAGACATGGAGAGTTTTGATTTAGTGGGGAAGGGGAGTGCCATGATCACTGGTGCTTCAGTAAACACCTCTATGGGCTGGAGTGGGAGGGGTAGAGAGAGCAGCCCATACACTCTGGCAATGTATAGGCATGAGACTGTTAAACAGCAAATATTCTACTCAATAAATTTAAAGGTCAAATTGGCTTTATTCCACAATTCCAGAATCAGGCAGCAGCCAATCTCGCAACAGAAAGGAGCTTCCTCAAGCTGTAGAAAAGGAATGGTTTGGGGGCTTCCCTCGTGGCACAATGGTTAAGAATCTGCCTGCCAACGCAGGGGACATGGGTTCGATCCCTGATCTGGGAAGATCCCACATGCTGCAGAGCAACTAAGCCCGTGCACCACAACTACAGAGCCTGCGCTCTAGAGCCCTCGAGCCACAACTGTTGAGCCCATGTGCCACAACTACTGAAGCTCATGTGCCTAGAGCCTGCGCTCCTTAATGAGAGAAGCCACTGCAATGAGAAGCCCACTCACCACAACAAAGAGTAGCCCTGCTTGCCACAACTCGAGAAAGCCCGCGTGCAGCAATAAAGACCAATAAATAAATAAATAAATAAATATATTAAAAAAGAGAGAAAAGAAATGGTTTTTAAAAGCGGAAAGGGGATGGAAAAGGGAAATGATTAGCATTGCTTCAGGCAAGGTCACCTTCCTAAGGGGAATGGGAGGGCCAGCGTTTGGGTCAGCTCACTAGTGCTGACCAGATAATTCCAGGTTGACTAGTTAAAGGTCACAATCCTGGGAGCTTGGACTGAAGTTAGATCAGGTAATAAGTCTTGGTTTGCTGATGTGGGGTTTAGCACTATTTGAGCCTGCTGTCTCCTTTTTATTTTGTTTTATTTATTTTATTTTATTTTTTATCTTTTTCTGTCTCCTTTTTAAAACTATTCCCTCCCCCCTTTAGATCAGACTTTCAGCATAACTGAGAGATGAGATCAAAATGTAAGGTATTAGCAGCACTCAGCTATGGCTCTGTAGTTCTCGCAGCTTTTGTCCATGCTCTGTGTGGTACTCACAGGTCAGAACCATTTTTTGCTTCATCTCTGTGGTATTCATAGGCCATGACTTCAGGTTCACAATTTTTCAGTTGGCTCTTCTCTTTGTTCCTTTTCTAACACTCCAGTCTTAGAGAGAATGCAACGCACCAGGGAGATTACTATAGTTATTATAAGCCAGATCATCTCTAATGCTTGGAGTGCACTTCGAGCCATGGTCTCTAAGACCCAAACCAATCAAAATCAAATAAGTCAATGAAAGACCCATTGAAGGGGTCACCTTCCTAAACCAAGTGGCTTGCTCCGTGGTCTTACGTAACTGAGTCTCAACTTCTCCAGAAGGGTTAATCCAGGTGTAGCAGGTGGTGTTGACCACAGTACAGACCCCTCCTTGTCCACCTAGAAAATAATCAAGGGCTGTCCTATTGTGAAGAGCAACCTTGACCGGAGAGTTTAAGGATCTTTCTTGGGCAGCTATTGTCTTAGCAACAGAATCTGCAGTATCTTCAGGAGTCAAGGAGGCGTTCCTGATTGTCACTCGTATTTACTCCTAACCAGGGAAGGATGGTCCTGCCAGAGGAAGTCATCAACACCTTCTGATAACTCCTTTCTGACTCAATGGTGTAAATCCGGGGAAGTTAATCAATGAGATGATGTAACTCATTTGTGGAAAGTTAGGGGCAGAGTTAGATCACCTAAGAGGCATTGCCCCGCTATGTCTGAGGCAACTAGGCATCCAAGGGCCCAGGGAGAATGAAAACAACCACAGAGAGGGACAAAGCATATTGCAGCACAGACATCCTGGGTACTGCTAATGGACTCGTTCAAGGGTTTGCTGTATTTACTCACCCAGACCAGGGGTCAGTCAGGTCTTCAGCATATATGGGAAGAGAACCTCCTAGCCTGAAATAAAGAGTCACCTTAAATGCGTTGCAAAGATGTGCCCTGCTGGAGAGATCTCTTAGTGAGTGGGGGGTCAATCTGTTTTAGATAATCATGGGAACATGGGAGTGCAAATGCACTAAGATTTGTGTAGGTGTTTGTGTCTAACTGAGTACATATGGTTATGATTGGAGAAAGGGAAAAACAAGATACAGGCTGTTCTGGTGGTAAAGGTTGAGCTGCGTAAGAGAGTTGTAAGTGGGGGTCAATTGTAGTTTGCAGTAACATTGGAAATAGAAGAGAAATTGGACACAGAGCGTCTCTGTGGAGAGATTAGAATCTTTGATGATAAACTGAGCATTCTGAAAGGTTATTTCCATTAGCAGTGGCCTGGGAGATAACAGATGAGGATGTTATCTTTCTTGGTCAATGCCAGAGTAAAAGAAAGAAAGAGAAGAAAAAAAAATTTTATGTTAAATTCAAGTATGAAGTCTTCATCTGACATCTTTGGTGGAAGTCTGCTGTAAAGCCAGCTGCTTCTCCCTCTTATCAATGTGGTTCAGGGGTCTCCAGCATCTGTACAGGACCAGCCGTCAGGTGGAGCCTTCCTTAGCTGTGACGTGTGTACCCAAGGCTCAATGTCCTCTAGTTTCACAGCCGTGTTAGTGGTCAGGAACGCTTGGTAAGGTCCTTTCCAACAGAGTTTGAAGGCTGTTTTCCTCTGATGGTGTTTCCAGAATACGCAGTCACCAGGCTCCAAACTGTGACCAAGAGGATCTTTTGAACTGAAATCCAGGAAATCTTCTTTAACCTGTTGTAGGCTTTAGCATAAGACATTAAAACCTGACTGTAGCTGGTCACGTAAGCATGAAACAAGAGATCAGCAGAAAGTCATATACCAGGGAACATTCGTCTACCAGTGACTATATCACAAGGAGTGAGTTTACCTTTCCCAAAAGGTGTATTACAGCCAGCAAGGCCAGAGGCAATATCTTTGGCCAAGGGAGTCCGGTAGTTTCAGTAAGTTTAGAGATTTTAAGTTTGAGGATCCCATTAGTTCTCTCGATCTTGCCTGATGCTTGAGGGTGATAGGTACTGTGATGACTCCTAAAACTTTGCAGGGTTTTTGTTAAGGCTTATATGATTTGCCCAGAGAGGTGGGTGCCTTGATCACTGGAGATAGTGAAAGATTTACCCCAAGCGGAAAATGCATTTTCTGAAAGGTGGGGGTTTTTTGGGTTTTTGTTTTTGTTTTTCTTCATCATGAGGGCATCAGCCTCATGGCAGGGAAAAGCTTCAACCCATCCAGAAAACATACAAACCATGACAAGAACAGAGTGATAACCCATTCCAGGTGGCAACAAAATGAAGTCCAGTTACAGGTGTAAAAGTGTCCAGAGGGAGGAGATCTGAAGCCTCTGTGAACAAAAATAGTTTTTGCAGGATTAGGGACCTGACAGGTCAGACATTGCTGGTAAACTGTTTTCGCAATTTTATAGACATCTCCCCACCAAAGTTTATTTCAAATTTGAGTCATCTTAAATGCAGCATGGTGAGTGAAAGAAGGCAAAAGTTGAAAACTGCGATTGGCCAGGGAACCGGGAAGAAACAAGTGGCTGTCTTGATTTTCCCGTAACTCTGACTGTTTATTGAATTTACAACTACTGCCTATTTTAATTTCTCTGACTCAAGAGCAACTCAAGTTGCTGTGTTGCAAAGACATCAGCATGGTATAAGTCTAGCAACAAAAGGTCAGAATATAGAAGCAGAATGAACTTCACCCACATGTGGCCCAACTTTTATAGACTCTGTTAGCACTGCTTTCCCATGAAAGCCAGCCTGGCTATCTCCCTCACAGTCAGGTTCAGTCCTTTCAGTGCAAACCTCAATTTTGACAACTTCAGAAGCTAAGTGAATGGCAGTAAGAAGTCTGTTTATTTGTCCTCCATGTTTAATTGGGGTCCCTGAGGACGTAAGAAAACCCCTTTGTTTCCATAACATTCCCAAATCACAGACAATACCAAAGGCATACCAGCTGTCAGTATAAATATTAACAGTTTGTCCTGATAGCTGGCATAGAGCTTGGCTTGCTGGGCTGATTTAGCTTGTGGGAGATTTTCCCTCTCAAGCAGTTCATTTTGGGTAGTAACGGCATCACCAGTATGGAAATCCCCTTTCTCATCTTTTACAATCTGAACCATCCACACACGAAATTAGATCCGATTTAGTCGACAGGAAGTCTGTAAATCAGAACATTGTGTCACAAAATGGGACGTTAATACCTCGCAGTCATGGGGCTCACCTTCCTCAGGTAGAGGTGGTAACATAGCAGGATTAAGGATGTTGTGATGTTTAAGATGCAGATGAGACGTTGAGAACAGAAGGATCTCACAGCAGGTGAGTCGGCTTGCAGAGAAATGTCGAGTCAGCTCAGAATTAAGACTTTGGACAGCGTGAGGAATTTGCTAATAAACATAATTTCCTAGCATTAGATCCACTGAGGCTTTACTAACTTTGCTGCTGCAGCTGTAGCTTTAACACAGCTGGAGGGGCAGGAACAACAGAACCGAGCCGATGCTATAACAGGGCTGTGTTTCTTACCAGGCTCTCGATGCTCCCAGGGCCTGGGTCTCTCTCTGCTGCACAGATAAGATGAAAGCTTTTGAATAGTGAGGTAGCCCTAGGACAGGAGTTTCTTGTTTTAGTCTTAGAAAGGCCTGCTCATGTTTATCTTCCCATGGAAGGGGTTCAGGGACAGAAATTTTAGTAAGTTCATAGCGTGGGGAAGATAATAGAGAAAAATTAGGAACCCATGAGGCAATAGCCAGCTAAGCCTAGAAATCCACAAAGCTGTTGCTTAGTTGTGGGCCTAGGAAATCCTTGGATTAGCTTAATCCTTTTTTGGAGATAGCTGGAGTCCCCTAGCTTTCATAATGCTTTCATTATAACTCAGTAATAAACAGTGCCTAGAGATAATTGTAACTTTTACTTACAGCCAATAAGCGGAATGCTTTACGGATGCCTCTTTGGTAACTGAGCACAGCAAGAGGTCATCTACACACTGTAGAAGGTTGCTTTCCCGGCACTGGAGGGTCTTACATCTTGGTGGAGCACTTGGGAGGAACAGGAAGGGGCCTCACTGAACCCCTGAGGTGTGACTGTCCAGGTACCTTGTTGATTGCTCCAAGTCAAGGCGAATAGATACTGGCTGTTGGGGTCCCCAGGGATGCTGACAAAGACTGAGCAAAGGTCCACAGCAGTGAATCCTTTCGAGTCTGGTGGAACTTGTGATAAAAGGATGTTCAGGACTGGAACACCTGGGAAACAAGGAACAATGATCTTGTTGCTAGTTCTTAAGTCCTGGACAAATCACCATCCCACCCGTTAGGTGCATGGACTGGGAGGATCTGCGTGTTGCAGGGCCTGGTACAGGAAATATCAGACTCTGGGTGTTAAGTCTTCGGCTATGTGACAAGGTGAGAGGTCTTGTACATCCCCATGCTCCAATGGACAATGAGGCAATTTAGCAAAAAAGTTTAGCCACATCTATCTGAATATATATAGGCTTTGTACTTTTCTTCCTATCAATATCAGTATTAGAAGTAGCCCACAGATTTTTGAGCACCTCTATTAAATTAGGGGAGTTTTGTTGGAATTCTTCTTCTAAACCAAGGACAAATTGTAAAGAACGTACAAGATCAGGTTTAAGTCGATCAGGAAATTTTAAGATAAATTCTCCATGGGAAGCAAAACGTATCAACCCTTTCCACTTAGAAAGGAAATCTCTACCTAATACATCGACTGGGGCTGTGTCACACAGCAAAAAAGAATGCTTGACCCAGAACCATTTTTCATTGCTTGAGATAGAAATTCTCTCTGAACTTTTTTAGATGGAAACCTTTTTTTTTTCACAGGATTTGTTGTCCTATGAGAGTGGCGTTTAAAGTGGAGAGTGCCGTTTAAAGTGGAGAGTGCAGCCCCAGGATCTTCCAGCATTTAGCAAGGTTTCCATCAATTTTAATTTTTGTTTCCCCTGGGCTGTTTAAAGGTATTGCTGGTAGCAGTTACCAGAAGGTCTCTCAGAGCCCCATCAGTTTTGGGAGAGGCCCAGATGGGTGTTCTCTCTTGGGGACATTCAGATGGATATTGAGAAATTTGTAAAGGATTTTGAGGACAATTTTTCTTTCCCAATGTCCCAACTGATTACAAATGAGACATTGCTTCTTGGGCGAGCAGTCTAACGATGGACTCTAGCAGGATGCAATGTGCGAGGCACAAGTATTATTTGATCTCTGGTCTTGGAGCTGTTGTAGTTATAAGACCAATAATGCATCAGATCTTTGTTTACCATCTTATTCCAAAGTCCTTTCAAAGTGCTCAGTTATGGTCATAAGTTCAGTCAGGCCAGTGGCCTCCCATTTAATTTTCAGCTTTTTGGTGAATCCATTAATCTCAGGAGATATTCTGTTTACAAATAGGACAGCTGGAGCAGCTTAGGCAATATCATTTGTTACATGAAATCCTGATTGCCACAGGACAAGCATTCTTTCTTTTGTTTGCATATTTGAATAGCAGAACAATTAGTGCAGGGAAGATTCTAGGAATGGCTTGTACAAGGTCAATGGCTCTTTTGCGAGCTTTTTTCTGGTTGAGAATCTCAAGTGACATCCTTAGGGTTTTGTCATTCTCCTTCCTGCATCGATTTTTGGGCTTTCCCACGTCCTACCATCCCGTGCACAAGCTAATAAAGATGTGGCTGCCCAGGGTCATAGGCTCCAATAAGGATTGTAAATTCTTCAAAACACTCTTGCAATCCTCCCTGGGTTTAGGAAATCCTTTAACTATAGCCCTTAGTTCAGTCTTTAACTAAGGAGTAAAAGATGTCTGAGGAGGACTGCCTGCAACCTTTGGCAGTTTTATTTTTAAAAACAACTGACTGACTTCACTCTGTATTGACAGACTCTAGGTCCATCCACCTCACTACAAATAAGAAGGAAGTCAGAAAGAGAAAAGCAAATACCGTATGCTAACGCTTATATATGGAATCTAAGACAACCGTCCTGATTTGAACACAGTGGCAGGGCAAGAATAAAGATGCAGGCATAGAGAATAGACTTGAGGACACAGGCAGGGAAGGGGAAGCTGGGACAAAGTGAGAGAGTAACATTGACATGTATATGTACACTACCAAAGGTAAAATAGATAGCTAGTGGGAAGCTACTGCATAGCACAGGGAGATCAGCTCGATGCTTTGTAATAACCTAGAGGGGTGGGATAGGGAGGGTGGGAGGGAGGTTCAAGAGGGTGGGCATATGGTTGTATACATATGCATATAGCTGATTCACTTTGCTGTACAGCAGAAACTAACACAACATGGTAAAGAAATTATACTCCAATAAAGATCTGAAAAAAAAATAACTGTTTGCTAGTCTCTTAGAATAGAAAGGCCGTTCAGAGAATGAGGAACACATGAGTACACAGGTAAAGACGCATAGAGGGTAGCTGGAGGAATCATGCTAGTCCTATTGTCTTTTGTTTAAGGTACCATTAATATCTTTAATTTTTTATTGGTCTTCTGCAATGAATCTTTTTTTCCCCCATTTTTAAATTGAGGTTTTTTTTTTAAAAAAAATATTTATTTATTTATTTGACTGCATCGGGTCTAGTTGCAGCATGTGGGATCTTTAGTCGCGGCATGCAAACTCTTAGCTGTGGCACGTGGGATCTAGTTCCCTGACCAGGGATTGAACCTGGACCCCCTGCATTGGGAGTGCCGAGTGTTAGCCACTGGACCGCCAGGGAAGTCCCTGAGTTGTTTATTTTTAATTTTTTTTTTGAAGTATGGTTGATTTACAATATTGTGTTAATTTCTGGTGTACAGAAAAGTGATTCAGTTATATATACATACATATATCTTCTTTTTCAGATTCTTTTTGTTTATGGTTTATTAGAAGATATTGAATATAGTTCCTTATGCTGTACAGTAGGACATTATTGTTTATCTATTTTGCACATAGTAGTTTGTATCTGCTACTCCCAAACTCCGAATTTATCCCTCCCCCACCCTCTCTCCTCTTTGGTAACCTCAAGTGTGATTTCTATGTCTGTGAGTCTTTTCTGTTTTGTAAATAAGTTCATTTGTGTCTTATTTTAGATCCACATATAAGTGATATCACATGGTATTTGTCTTTGACTTACTTCACTTAGAATGATAATCTCTAGGTCCATCCATGTTATTGTGAAGCATGTGTCCATCCATTCTTTTTTTATGGCTGAGTAATACTCCATTGTACACATGTACCATTCTTCTTAAGCCTATTGTTGATGGGCACTTAGGATGTTTCCAGGTCTTGGCTACTGTAAATAGTGCGGTTATGAATATTGGGGTGCAAGTATATTTTTGAATTAAGAGTTTTCTCCAGATACGTACCCAGGAATGGGATTGCTGGATCATATGGCAACTCTGTTTTTAGTTTTTTTAGGAACCTCCATACTGTTTTCCATAGTGGTTACCAATTTACATACCCACCAACAGTGTACAAAGGTTCCCTTTTCCCCACACCCTCTCCAGCATTTGTTATTTGTTGATTTTTAAATTATGGCCATTCTGACTGGTGTGAGGTGTACCTCACTGTGGTTTTCATTTGCATTTGCCAAATAATTAATGATGTTGAGCATCTTTTCTTGTGCCTATTGGCCATCTGGGTGGCTTCTTTGGATAAATGTCTATTTAGGTCTTCTGCCCATTTTTTGATTGGGTTGTTTGGTTTTTTGTTATTGAATTGTATGAGCTGTTTGTATACTTTGGAAATTAAGCCCTTGCTGTCACATTGTTTGTAATCATTTTCTCCCTTTCTGTAGCCTGTCTTTTTGTTTTCTTTATCATTTCCTTTGCTATGCAAAAGTTTATAAGCTTAATGAGACCCATTTGTTTATTTTTGCATTTATTTCTGTTGCCTTGGGAGACTGACCTAAGAAAACATTACTAAAATTTATGTCAGAAAATGTTTTGCCTATGTTCTCTTCTAGGAATTTTATGGTGTCATGTCTTATGTTTAAATCTTTAAGCCATTTTGAGTTTATTTTTGTGTATGGTGTAAGGGTGTATTCTAACTTCATTGATTTACATGTGTCTGGCCACTGCTTGTTTAACAGACTGTCTTTTCTCCATTGTGTATTCTTGCCTCCTTTGTCGAAGATGAATTGACCATGGGTGTGTGGGTTTATTTCTGGGCTTTCTATCCTGTTGCAATGTTCAGTGAGGCTATTTTGGAATCTTGAAGAATTTTGGAGGCTTCTGCTTACCAGATAAAATAGGTATCCCATTCTGCTTGTTTAATTCAGGAATCCTTACTTTCAAGGACTTCTTAAATGTATGATCTTGTCTAATGAAAATGTTTCCCACAATGACCATTGTAATTCTAGGCTGTTTTTGGTAAGATTTTGCCATTTTGGTAGATATTTATAACTTCCAGGATCATAGTTTTCAGACATAAAATAAGCAGGTGTGCCAAAAGGTGGTG
The DNA here is from genome assembly GCF_030028045.1 of Hippopotamus amphibius kiboko. Classification (NCBI taxonomy): domain Eukaryota; kingdom Metazoa; phylum Chordata; class Mammalia; order Artiodactyla; family Hippopotamidae; genus Hippopotamus; species Hippopotamus amphibius. The sequence continues at coordinate 19,869,762 of NC_080202.1, forward strand.
CACTTGATTCTTTAGAGTTTTAAGGTCCCATTAGCTAAGGCTTTGGGTTTCTTGGAGCTGGACTAATACCTAAAAGGGATATGCCACTGAGTTGCAGATTATGTGGTATTTTACAGTGTACATTGCCACATGGAAAATTTCTTGAGGTTGATGAGGGACCTAGTGTCAATTTGATCCGCCCCATGACCAATTTATCCTAACGCAGAAGTCTTTGGGTTTGGTGGCAAGTGCTTTAACAGCTCTTATGTGTTTGACCCACACCTACCAATTTTTTCAGCTTTTTGGCCTCCCAGATCACTGTTAGCTATAGCCTTTATCTACACAAAGCAAGGCAAACAAGCATGTGCACCTTAATATATCAGCAATGACCAAGAGATGTTACTGCACCCTGGCCAATTGTTGTGCATGCCAGCAATTCCCAGTGTGGAACTGGGGGTTGGGGAAAGGATTGAACCAGCAAACCCCAAAGAATGGAGACTATAGGCTGATTCAAAACAAATGCAGAAATGCAGACTAAGGTGCCAGCAGCTCCCAAATGGAATCTGGGGACAGAACCAAGAGCCGGGGTTTCCAATCAAACAGGGAATTTCGGTCCAAACTGCCAGCAGCTCCCAACTTGGAACTAGGGATTCCAGACAAATGGGGAGCTAACTGGTAAGCTAATCAAACTGGGAGCTCTATGCAAAGATGCTCAAAATCAAGAGGAAACTTACCCTCAAAATTGGTGAGAAAGACAGTGCATTCAAAGGGTTCACGGGGTACCTGTGTTTCTCATTGTCCTAAAGCCGTTGGAAGTCTCCTTCGGTCCCACCATTGCCACCAAATCTACTGAACAACAGAAATTCAACTGAACGAATTTAAAAATCAAATTGGCTTCTTTCAATGATTTATGAATCAGGCAGCATCCCATCTAACAACAGAAAGGAGCTTCTCCAAGCTGTAGAAAAGGGATAGCTTTTTAAAGACAGAAAGGGGATGGAAAAAGGAAATTATTAGCAAAGGATGCATTATTTCAGGCAAGGTTGCCTTTCTAGGGGAAATGCAAGAGGCTATCAGGGGATCATCTGACTGATGCTGACCAGATAATTCCAGGTTGACTGGTTAAATGTAGAGAACCACAGAGGACACAGAGGACAATGACTTGGAGTAACAATCCTGAGAGCATATGACTGGCTACGTGGCTGCAGGCAGTTCTGGAAGCAGAATTCGTCTCAAGGAAAACCATTGAGATAAAGCAGTCATATAGCCGGATGGCTCCAGGCTCCAGCTCCCAGGTAAAGATAAACTCTCTCTCCTAGTAATCATAAAAAACAAGGTGTTCTGCTTTTTTCTCTATTTGAAGCATATACCTTGTGATGTCCATCACTGTGATTTATAATCTAGCATGCTAGAATGCTTTTTCTCAATAAATACGCTATGGGAATCAGAGCTTGGGATTCTTGACTGGCTTGGTCTTGAGTCCCCTGAGCCCATGCTCTCCTATATTCTTTTCTGAATGTTCTTCGTTCTGCCGTGCCACTCACATTCAGGTTCGTTCATGTGGGTGAGATCTCCACAGTTAAAGGTTACGTTCCTAGGGGATTGAATCTGCAATTAGGTTAGATACTAAGTCTTGGCTTGCTGATGTGGGGTTTTTTTTTAATGTTTTTTTTATTGGGGTGTAGTTGTTTTACAGTGTTGTGTTAGTTTCTACTGTACAGCAAAGTGGAGTTCCCTGTGCTATACAGCAGGTTCTCATTAGCTATCTATTTTATACATATTAGTTTATATATGTGAATCCAGTCTCCCAAATCTTCCCACCCCCACCCCCTGCTTTCTTCCCTTGGTGTCCATACTTTTGTTTTCTATATCTGTGTCTCTATTTCTGCCTTGCAAACCAGTTCATCTGCACCATTTTTCTAGATTCCATAAATATGCGTTAATATACAATATTTGTCTTTCTCATTCTGACTTAGTTCATGCTGTATGACAGTCTCTAGGTCCATCCATGACATGGGGTTTAGCACAAGTGACTCCACTTGGGCTTCCTGTCTCCTTTTAAGAAGGTAAGGAGGGATGGAACCAGGGAACTGATAGATGGCGGGGAGGGGGGCGGGGAGGAATTGTAAGAAGAATGGGACTAAGTTGGGTGAAATGTTGAATGTTGTAGATGGAGAAGCAGGATTAGTGGTGTGGAAATTTCCTAAACTCAACAAATTTGCAGTTGAAGGGTGGCTGTTTAGACCCAGAAAATACACTGCCCTCCAACACTCTTCCCATTACACCTCAAATTTCCAAGCTCAAGAGCTTCCAATCAAGTGGACAGGACCCCCACTCCCTATATCAGCAGCCCAAATCAGGATTCCCCTGCAGCATATGAAATTAACCAGCATTTCTATTAGTCATGTGACCCCTGAGCACAAAGACCCACCATGTCCTCTGTGGTAGAAAAGGGTCAGAAGTGCTCTGCTGGCATAACTCCACTTGGTCTGATGCTGTCAATCTGGAGGGCTGATGGTCCACTACATCTTGTTACATCCAGCAGGGTCACTGTATTGCAAAGCTCCAAGGGGCACCATTCACACCAAAGTCCCCTTGGGCCACTCTATATGGTGGCCATGGCACAAGGCAACGTAAATGGCAGCATGAGGCATCAGGAAGAACACTTACCTGGAAGGCAGGTGACTTCCATTTGATCACTGGAACTGGTCTCTCTCACTATGTTACTTTGGGTCTTGATTACACCACCCATAATATGAGAATAGTGATGTTTTAGGTGTCAACTGAAAGAAAATGCACAACATGAGAGCAGTGAGTTTCAGGTTTATTTGGGGACCTTACTGAGGACTAGATCCTGGGAGACAGCCTCTCAGATAGTTCTGAGAAACTGCTCTGAAGAGGTAGGGGAGGAGCAGGGATATATATGAATTTTTGGCTGAGAAATACATGTAGTTGAGCATTCGTCTGGTAAAAGATTACTGCTAATTGCAAAAAAAATCAGATTTCTGAAGGTAATTATTATTTTAGTGCTTTTCTGTGCATAAGAATATGAAAGAATTTGGGATCATTGAAATTCTTCCTTAGATATGCATCTTAACTATCTAGCGGCTGTATGTCCAAAAATCAGAATGCTTCACTGTTTTTCTCCACCCTGAATTTCCCTCAGGGTGCACTGTCAGAAGGTTGCAACTTAATCCTTTGTATAACTGGATGGTGAGTGAGACTCTTGGTCTTTTTGTTTATATACGGAAGGATCTAAGGGATCAAATAGATGGTCCTACAAGATTTTCTGCTCTTTCTCTTGGAAAACATCACTATCTCCACCCACAGGGGCAGAGAAATTTGAGTGATGGTTCTGTACTCACACTCCCACAGTTAGACAAGGGTCAAGCTAACTGACACACCCACAGTCTCAGACTGAGCCTTTCTGGGAAACTTCTCCATGAGAGCCTCAAGTAGAAGCTTGGACCCAAGGAGCCATCAGAGCTCCCAGTGGCTTCCACAGAATAGCTCCCATTTAGAGTAATCACTGGGCCTCACCCCAAGGACAGAAAACCTCCCTGCCTTTCCTGTAGCTCAACAGGCTTCAGCCCTAAATGCCAATCAGAGAGGCACCTCCAAATGTTAGCATATCCGGGAGGCAGGCACCAGCAGACCAGCTGTGGGTGGCCTCAGGACAGCTCACCAGGACCAGTGCACCCTCTGGTGCCAGACAAATCTTGAAGATGGAACCAAGAAAAGAAAGTGGGGGCAGAAGTGTCTTCCATTTGTGAAAGACTAAACAGAATTTGTTCACATCTCCTTTGCCAAGATTTCTCCCTTCTCATTCAAGGAAACCTGAGACCAATTCACCTCTAACCAGGCACAGCATCACTTGTCTCTGGAGAATGAAATGATGGGCACAAAACATTGGAGATAATTAAAGCTTCTGATGGCACACGTTACCAAACCAAACTTGGGTCCACTTGCCTTCACAGTAAAGCCAATCTACTGACACTGGGTTGTGCTGAAGGAAAGTGTGGATTTAAAAAATTACTCACAAGCTACAAGTTGAGAGTTATGTTTTATTTAGTGGGAATTTTTAGGACTTCAAGCCTGGGAGGCAGTATCACAAGTAACCCTGAGTAAACTGCTCCGAGGAGGAGAGGTGGGGAGCCAGGTTATGTAGAAGTTTTGCAACAAAGGGCAGGTAGTTGAGATCGTTAAAAGAGTATTGTTAATTAAAGAAAACCAGATATCCCAAGTTAAGGAATTTAGTGCTTTTCTATGTATGGGAAGGTGCAAGAGTCTGGACTCACTGAAATCATTCCTTTGATGTGCACCTCAGCTATCCGGGGCCAGTATCCTGTATTTTCACATCCTGAGTTTCCTCAGGGCTCACCTTAGGGAGTGCCTGCAGTCTGATGGTTGCTAGATGGCAGGTATTCTTTCCTTCCTGAGTTCCCTCAGGGCTCATCAGCTCATATTGGAGGCCTGCAAGTACTGATGACTGTGACATCCTTTGTTTCCTGATATGGCAGGAAATATTCCATTTCTCAAAAGTGTAGCATTTATTGCAGGGCACCAAGCAAGGAGTCCAGGCAGCTAGCGCGTAAAAGGCCTAAGCTCCCTGAAGGCTTTCAGGGAAAGGTTTTTAAAGATAGGGTGAGGGAGGAGGGTTGTGGGGTGTGTGGTCAGCTCATGGACGTTCTCTGATTGGTTGGTGGTGAGGTCATCAGGAGTCAGGATCATCAACCTTCTGGTTCCAATTGCTCTGGGGTCCATGTGCTTGTGGGCAGCAGACAGTTAACTTCTTCCACCTGGTGGGGGTTTCAGTATCTGCAAAACAGCCCAAAGATAGGGCTCAGAATATTATCTATAGCCCTTGAGGAGGAACTAAAGGTCCTTGACTTTGCTTAATGGCTAAACTGTTATTTTGTCTTCCTTGACTGTTTTCCTTTCTTTCTGTATTTTCTCACTCCTCTGATTAAAATTATTCTTTGACTAACGTTTTTCTATAGACAAAAGCAGGCAGAAGACATGGGGAGGGGGTAGTTGTGGGAAGACCCCATAGGGTCTTTCTCAATTACACACAGACCCCAACCGGGGACCAAGGATGTCATCAAATGGTTTCTCTGGGAAGCAAACTCTTAGATGAAAACCCTTCCCCATTGCTGCAGCTGGTCTTGAGGCTGTAAATGATACTATAGTCTTGCAATTAATAATAAGAAATACATGTTCCTGGCACAGTACTCCTAAGACCCTTGGAATTTCCAGTGATGAGAGCTAATATGAGCTGTTACGTTAATGAGGTTACTTTTAGAAAGCACCTAAGGATGGGGGCCCTTTGTCCCTGCTCAGTCCCACGGCACTGTTTCAATCTCACAATCTCTGCTGGACATATCTGGCTTTATAACTTGGGTTTGACTGAACCCAGCTCATGATGGGCAGTTCTGGCTGCAAGTTCACTTGAATTCCTCTGGCCAGGCTCTTTGTGTCTGCAGGGGCCAATAACACACTGGGAACTTTTTTCAGAAAATGTAAGACCTCCTCTTTGAATAGCATGGCCTTAGACCAGAAGCCCATGGATCTATTTTGTGATGTTCCTTCAGAGTCATAGACTCCGAGGGGCACAGTGGGCCTCTTTCCCCATCACGCTTACCTCTGATGCCCGGGTCGAGCAGATTGTATCGCACAAGCTGCAGGATCGCTTGCCCCACATCTGCACCTGCTTAAACCCACTTGTGGTCTGCACCCCAGTCACAGCTGGAAGCCTTTTGTATATGTGGTCAGAGTGTTGCAATATAAGTAAAAGTGAGTTTCTCCATTGATATGGAGGGAATAAACTAGCAGTGGGGGAAATTGTTGCAATGCAAATAGAAGTGATTGTTCTTTTTCCTCTTGAGAGCAAGGAAAACAAAGAGAACCTGGAACAGGCTAGAGGAGAAAGATAACCTGGCCTGAAAGAATTAATCTTTCCTTGTTTTACTTTAGCTGTCACTAATCTGTAGTAACTAGATTTTTATTTCACAAAGCTAACTCCTTGATACTTAACTCTGTGAATTACATCCTGTCTCTCACTCCCTAGCCCTATTACTTCCTGGTAACAAAATCATTCCTGTAGTTTGTTTTGCATTTCAGAAAGGAGGTCCCCAGCCAACAAACTGTAGACAAACAGACAATCAACAAACTGCCAGACTCCAGTCACCGGGTGGCCTGATGCCAGCAATGACTGTTTTGAAATATTGCAAAGGAGAAAAAGAATAATGCAAAGGAATACGAATGCAAGACCTCCATCACCTTGATCCTTATCACATACCCCAGACTGCAGCCCCACGTATAAAATCATCCCCGACTCCCAAGGATGGGGGCCACAGTTCTTGAGGCACTACCCTGCTGTGTCTTCCCTTTGCCTGGGGAAGAAAAATAAAGCCATCTCTCTCTTCCTCCAAAATCTCTGTCTCCGTATTTCTATTAGGCCTTGGTGTACAGAGCAGCCGTTATTGTGGTAACAAGGGCAGTCTTCGCGAGTACAGAGAAGCTGACTGCCAGGCCCGGTGCCTCCTTTTTAAATGGTGGGAGACAAGGGATGCTATAATTATTCCCTGATTTCAGAAGGGATATCCCAGGGTGCCCCCAGACTAATCCTATGAGGTGTTCTGGAGCAGGGATGCTCCTTTAGAATTATCCCAAATAAGGAAAAGGGAACCGACCTTTATCTGTTTATACCACCCATCACTGGGTGTGGGCTGTTCCCAGAACAGGGGATGTGACTTTGAGGAAGGCAGCTCCCTACAGCCAAAGCCAATTCCTAGAGAGGCACTCAGTACAGACCTGGTGGCCACCAAAGCCGCTGAAGCTGGGGGAATGATTACCTTGGTCCTGAGGAGTGGACGGGGCTCTAGGCAGAGCAACATGGCAGCTGCTAGAAGGATACAGACCTGGGCCTGAGGCATGTCTGAGCCCTGGCTGGGTTCTGTAGCTAGCCTGGAAGGTAGCTCTTAGAAATTTACATTTTCTCACTGGGCTTTGGTGTACCCAACCACAAAATAGATCCTTGAACTAGATATATGACTTCTCATCATGCATTAAAATTACCACGGAAATGTCTAAAAGCACAGGTTCTTTTTTTTAATTTATTTTATTGAAGTATCGTTGATTTACAATGTTGTGTAAATTCCTGCTGTACAGCAAAGTGATTCAGTTATATGTATATACGCATTCTTTATCATATTCATTTCCATTATGGTTCATTTTAATATAGTTTCCTGTACTATATAGTAGGACCTTATTATTTATCCATTCTATATATAATAGTTTGCATTTGCTAATCCCAAACTCCCAGTCCTTCCCACCCCCACCTACCCTCCCCCTTGGCAACCATAAGTCTGTTCTCTATGTCTAAAAGCACAGGTTCCAAGTTGTCTTTCCCAAAGACTCTGTCTAATGTGTTAGAGTGGGATTGAGACTTGGGGATCCTATTCTACCTGCTAGACTTGCTTCAGCTCTGGTTTGCCCGCACTGGCTGAGCATTCTCCAGAAATTGTTTAATCTCCCAGGTAAAGTGGGGATCAAGACGCCTGCTATTAGAGGCTTATCTGAAATAACGGGCAAGTAGCACTAGAACAAAGGCACATGGTTGTGTGTTCAGCATAATTCAAGGGCTTGTCTGCAAAGAGAGGCAGCTCTCCCTTTTATGGGCTTTGTTCTATATGAGGAGGAAGGCTTTTGGCTTCTCTAAGCCTCAATTCTTTTGTTTTTATAATGAGCATCATAAAAACATTTATCTCAGATGTTGGCCAGGAAGATTAAATTAGATAACATGCATAAATTCTATAGTCCCTGGCATGGGGAACAAATTCAACAAAAGCAGCCATCATTATTTTTTTAAGAATTTTATTGAGATATAATTGATATACAATAAACTGCATATTTTTAAAGTGTACAATTTGGTATTTTTTTCTTACTAGTAATGTATATATGGCAATCCCAATCTCCCAATTCATCCCACCCCAATCCCCCGCTCTTTCCCCACTTGGTGTCCATATGTTTATTCTCTACACCTGTGTCTCTATGTCTGCCTTGCAAACCGGTTGTTCTGTACCATTTTTCTAGATTCTGCATATATGTGTTAATATACAATATTTGTTTTTCTCTTTGTGACTTACTTCACTCTGTATGACAATCTCTGGTTCCAACCATGTCTCTACAAATGACCCAATTTCATTCCTTTTTATGGGCAGCCATCATTATTGAGTTTTTACTGTGTGTCAGTTGCAATGCTCAGCTCTTATATGAAAATGAATTTATAGACTGTTTCTTCCAAGAAGTTTCAAGCAACTTTGGGAAAGGCTGGTCCCAAATCTCAGCTGGTTCTCTTTTGTAGAAGGGAAAATTGAGGCCCTGGGCTTGAGAGAGTACAATATAGTAGAAGCCTCATGGGACAGGTCAGGGGACCTGGGCACTGGGACACAGAGGCCTCTAATACCCTGGTGGCCTGATGGATTTTGTGTCCATCCTTGGTCCTCAGTTTTTCTATCCAAAAAAGGAGAGGGTAGAAGACAATGAATTCTTGGGTCCTATTCACTTCTTTCTCTAGTTGTGTGGTCTCAGATGAATTCTGCATCTGAGCTATAAAACAAAGCTGGGAGTCTGTATTCTCAATTATACTTCTACCTGATCATTCTTATTTTTTAAGGACCAGGTAAGAAGCCAGGACATCTGTTTCCATATCGGGGACTCATATCATACCCCCATCAGAGTTATTCCTGATCACAGACTTCCCAGGCCCCAGCAAGAGAGAATGTGAATTGAATCTGCCTTGGGTGAGTGCTGGCTGGGAGGTCGCAGAAAAAAGCCAGAGAGCACCCAGCTCCCCATAGAAGGCAGGTGAGCCAGACAGAACAGCTTCCGAACCTGGATGGTAGGCATGATAGGCTAAATATTTCACACTGAGTTTCCTAGGTAGCAGACAGCTGCAGTCTGGGGAGGGAAACTGCAAAATGAAAACAGCATCCCTGGGGACTTCCCTGATCGCTCAGTGGTTAAGAATCTGCCTGCCAATGCAGTGGACACAGGTTTGAGCCTTGGTCTGGGAAGATCCCACACGCTGCGGACCAACTAAGCCCAAGGGCCACAGCTACTGACCCTGTGTGCTGCAGCTACTGAAGCCCAAGCACCTAGAGCCCATGGTCCATAACAAGAGAAGCCACTGAACTGAGAAGCCCACACACCACAACGAAGAGTAGCTCCCACACGCCAGAACTAGAGAAAGCCTGTGCGCAGCAACAAAGACCCAATGTAGCCAAAAAAAAAAAAAAAAAAGAAAGAAAGAAAAAGAAAGAAAAGAAAAAGAAAATAGCAGCCTGGCATCACTGACTCACCAGCTATGAAGCCAGCATCACTCAGAGGCTGTTGTCCCTGGAACACATCAATCAGATTCTCTGAGGCCCAGAGCACTCAAAATATCTAATCCTCATCACTATATCTGGGACCTTGCCCCTCTGTCTGGTATTCATCCTGTTTCTTTTTCCATAACACAAGCATTCCTGAAAAACTACCCCCACTGCAATGTCTCCATTTAGAACCACAAGTCAATTGGGGGGGAAATTATGAGAATCCCATTGTCTTACACTGTGGGTCTCTATCCAGAGACCCCCCCACCATATTTTTTCTGAAGTCCCTAAAAGTAACGATTGTTAAACTTATGGAGAACTTACCATGTGCCAATAGCCACTTTTCAAAATATTTTCTGCACATCAGTGCATTTAACCTTCACAAGTTGTATTAGCCCAATTCCACAAGTGGAAATTGAGGTCAAGCTTCTGACTCCTCACCTTTTTCTGCATCCCATGTTGATATGCACAGGGCTTTTACCTAGTGGACAGAAGCAGGCATTTCCCCTGGTCCAAGGACAGAGACACTCAGGCCTTCACCTTGAGGAAGCTCCTAGAGAGAAGGGGCTGCATCAGTTGAAGGCCACAGCCCTTGACCTATTGCTCTGACACCCATAAGAGGTGTTCAGTCCCCTCTGGACAGGGCCCCTTGTGCCTTCCTCCACACCCATGCGTCATCCATAGATCTTCAGCGAGGACTTTCTGCTTGGGCAGTGGGAGCCTAGTCAGAAGAAAGGATGAGCACAGAGTGCAGGAGCAGCTGGACAAATGTCTCCAATATACTTTCAAGCCAATAGTGAATGCGGTGTTCTCCTCTGATGCCCTGTGTACACAATTCCCTGCCTTTGCACTAATTGTCCGCTAGAGGGAGCCAATCCTTAGCAAGTAGAAGCATGTGTTCACCCCTGGCCCATTAGTTCTTGATGTGGGGTGGGATCTCATCAGTGCATCGCACTCTGAGCAGTTCCCTGGAGGCCTGGGTGTGAGTGACCAGGGCCTCCAAGTTCTGCCTCACACAGACGGCTCCACTTGTTCTGGTTGATCCTTGGGATTCCGGCCATGATCTCAGAGAAGGACTCTGACAACTCAGGGTTTGTAAACCACAGCACTCCAAGACCTTTATCTCTCACCTCTGATCTCCTCTGATGCTAACATCCAGGAGCTTTATAACTAGGATTCCTGGAATCCTTCATTCAGCCCAACAGGAGGAACTTTGAATCTGCTCATCTCTCTTATAACCAGTTTCATTTCTTCTTCCATTTTCTATGGAAGGATTTTCAGTGAAAAGGAAGCAGAGCCCCTAGGTTGATCCTGCTCAGTGCCTTTCCTGTTCTTGGTCTGGGCACAACTGTACCTTCTCTTCCTGTCTCAGCCTTGCTAGTCTTGGCACAGGATGGAAGATGTGTCCAGTCCTGGTCCACTGGTTCCTCTTCTTTCTTCCAGGAAACCTCCCCAGGACTCCACTGCTTACGCTGCAGATTTCAGATCTCATTTCATTATCCCTTGACTGTGGCCATGCTGGGGGAAAGGCTTCCCTCGCATCCTCCTAACTCTCTACCTCCTATAAAATAATGGATCACAACTCTATAAAAATCATGCAGAGCAGCCAGCAGAGAAGCTGAGACAAATCTGAAAAAATCCATGGTTTTAGGACATAGCGGGCCATGCCCCCAATGAATAGCCTTTTGACTTGACTGCTTTCCATGCCAAGGTCCAAGACAGACAGGGCCATCCCAGCACTGGGGTTCCAGTGCCCCACGGAAGCTTGCTGGGACTCAAGGACTTCAGTCGCCTGTCCAGTACAAGCCCTCCCTCACCTGCCCACCAACCCTTCCCTCCCACACAGTGAAATCTCACGGGAGGGGGATCTATTGCAACAGCACTTGGAATTTCTCCCCACCTCTTGTCATTCCCATCCATCCATCCTCAGCCCCAGAGAAATACTGATCTTATATGAACTGAGACCTCAGAGGAAGGCTGGTGACAATAGACTTAATAGTCAGGTGACACCTTTCAGTGAAGTAGAGGCATAAGCAGGACTTGACTTAAAGGGTGGGGTGAGATAAGAGGAGAGAGTTCTACAGAATTAGTTCAGGATGGGCAGACGACTAGGTAAGAAGAAGAAATCTCATCTGGCTGGAATTTGGTCCAGGAATAGGAGGAAAGTACAGACATTTTAGAATGTGAGTTTGGTGTCATGTTTCAGAGGACCTTGAATGTCAAGGTGGACAGTTGGGGTTCAATTCTGAAAGTGATAGGGAGATAGTGAGGCTATTTGACTAGCAGGGAAACCAAAGTGCCATAATCAGAAGTGTGTTTGCGGAGGAGAAAGCTATGGGCAGGATGGGGTGTGGAAGGGAGGACCCGAGAGCGGGTCTTCACGATGATTCAGGCAAGAAATAATGGGAAGGGTGGAGAAGAGGCAGCTTGTCTAGGGTTTACTGAAGATATTGTCATGAGGACAGAGGGGAGGCCAGTCACCAGGGCCTAGAACTAGCTCCCCAAACACCACAAGCTGGTATTTACAGGCATGTCCATTCTATGCCCAAAATTTTCCTTCCTTTATCCCTATCCCCTTAAAGTGCCAACTACGAAGGTTTAGGAACAAGCACTTAAAGAAACAGGGTCTCCCCTTCCTGGATGGTCCCCAAAGATCCCACTGCAGAATATGAGCTTGATCTGTTCTTCTTTCAAAAATGGTACCCACTTGTAGGGAAACCAGCCTCCCCCCAGAGTTAAAGAGCATCGAGCAGGACTCACACCTGCCAGTCTCAGGGAGAGAAGGATGCTGAACATAACAGTGTCCTTGGGAGTGTGGGGTGCTGGAGACGTCCAGGCCTGTGAGGCAGAAGATGTCAGTGCTGATTACAGACGTGGCACTGACCCCCCTGTGTACTTAGGCCTTAGATGATGTGCACAACATCTCTTTCTGGGCCTCTGTTCCCCTCTTCATTCCATGGCGATAATACCATACCACAGCCAGGAAGTGAGAGAGTCTGGTAAGTGACCTCACCATTTCCCTCAGTTCAAGGAGCCATGTCTTGGGAGGAGCTAGAAGGGACTGTTTCAAATTGCACTCAGGGCCAGCCAGGGGCCTGGGTTACTATAAACCCACTCCCAGCTCCATTGCCTGCCTAGACACAGAGTTTTCATCAAAGCCCCCAAGAAGCCCCCCGCCAAAGTCCTGGGAGCATTTAGCGTCTTCATTCATCCTTGGACCGGATCCAGTAGTCCCGTGTGCCTCTTCTGCCACCAAGGTCCCATCTCCAAACACCCATCAGGAGTGACCCCTGAACCTCCAGTGGAGTGGAGGGGTGCAGGGTGAGTTAGGGTACAGATGACTAAGACGCCACCATAGGGACCCACACTCAGAAGCCCCTCTGGCACTAGGCGAGCCTTGGGCAGAAGGCGGGGAATGGTAAGAGGCAGGGGTGGGTTTTTGTTGCTGTTGTTGCTGGTTTTGGTCCTCCCCCTTCTGCTCTGTCCTTGGGGTTGGTATGTAGAAACGCACTGCAACCAAATGCCGCAAATGCACAACCTCAGAGAGAATCTGCTCACGCTCCCCTCTTAAAGCCATCGCTCTTCATTTTGAAGTAGTCCCCAGGCCATTCGTTCTCTCAATCCCATCCGGGAACCTGTAAACTCGAAGCACCGGAGACGCTGGGGCCTCTGAGAGAGAAGAGTCCCCATCAGGAACCGGGGACCAAACGCAGGTGCACGCTGCGTCATTGAGCATTGCCCCCCTGCTGCTTCTGCACTAAATGATCAACCGAGATGTGCAAATCACTTTCCTTCCACGAGACTCAGTTCCCCCACCCATGAATACACTTCTGCACTAATTGATGGCTTCTGAATTGGCTGTGAATGGAAATCATCAGGACTCCTAAAAACACAGGTTTCCAGGCCTTATCCCAAGATGCTGAGTCAGCACATTGGCTTATGGAAAAGTGTCCCTTTCAGGTGCTTAACCAGTTTCCCTGGAGACCTGAGGCCCGATCTGGATGCTCTCTGAGGTTCCTTTGTGCTGTTACGTTTGGATTCTGCCTCCTTTGTCTTGAACTTGAACTTGTGTGGTAGTCTTTGTAATGATCTGATACTCATGCATGGCCACTGTTCAACTCCAGTCCTGACTCACCACAGACTAGCTGTGTCACCTGCTAGAAAGCACTTCACCCTTTCTTTTAATGCTTCTTTCCATTGTTTCTATGATTCGGTGATCTCTGAATAAACCTGGGGCAAAGCTGTAAAATTTAGCCTGGGCTTGGGATTCCCAGGCTATTCTTCCGCCTGGGACCCTGACATTCTTTGGGAGTCACTTAACAAGATGGAGACTGGCTTCCACTACAGCACCCTCATTTCTTTCCCAGCACTACCTTAACCCTGCCCACTACCAACTTATTGTCTAGACCAGAGCCTTGCCATCCACCGGCTCCTAAACAACAAGCACACTGAGAAGCCCGCAGGAGGAGAGAGAGAAAGAAGGCAGAAGGATGGCTTCCCTGGAGACGGCAGCCTGGCAGCTGGCCAGAACAGATACAGAACTTGAGCATTCTTGAGTTTCGTTTTAGCTTTCACACTAAGATTTCCCAGATCCAGATGAAAACCAAAACCAAAGGAGGGAAATTGCAAAATTAAAGGAATTTGCTGATGGCAGTCTTTGAACTTCCCGCAGAACCTGAGCAAGGCGTCTCCACATCTGTCCTACATGGGATCTCTCTCCCATTCCTTCTGGGGGTCCAGAGCCTTCTGCACCTCTGGTTCATGTGAGGGTCCAAGGACCCCATTCTCCACTGTTTCCAGGAGACTCTATTTCCTCATCTATAACACAGGTCTGCCGGAAGATCCATCTCTCCTACATCTTTACCAAGAAACATGAAGACAGCTAAAGGAACACTTCTAATAGTCCACACCCCAGGTACCTCCCTAGCATCCTCTGGTCACTGCCTCCCCCTCATTAGGAATATCCATAACTGTTAACTTAATAAATCCTTACTATATGCTAATAACACACTGCTCAATACCCTCCTGTGTCAACTCTTTTAATTCACTCATTTTACTCATAGGGAAGCTGAGGTACAGAGAGCTGAAATAAGCATCCAAGCTTCCAAACATCCAAATCCTGGCAGTCTGCCTCCTGATTTCATTAGCTTAACCACTTTCCTGCCTCCCAGACGGAGCTAAGCAGGAAAGAGCACTTCCCATTCAATTCCTAATGTCCTAAATGTGCGGTCTCACACTAGACCCATTTCAAGAGGATTTTGGGAGAATAAAATGGAGGTGAGCATAGGTATCTCCTGGCCCAGAAATGGCCAACAGGTCACAAAACTGGGGTGCTCCCTAACACTGTACCCATGGAGGATACCAGTAAAGAGCCTCATCACTATTTCTCATAGCCCAGGATAAGACCTCACTATCCTTCCAACTATCTTTTTGGGTTGACACTTACACTGAAACTGACTTGTCATCCCTGATCTTGTGCATCGCCACATTTCACAGATGAGGCAGGTGGGCCTAATGGAATCTGGGTGGGTCACATAGCTACTTAGCAGGCAAGCCAGGATTATGCCTGCTGGACCTCAATCCCCGGCATTTCAATGAACCCACTTGTCCTCATAATAGACTTTCAGCCCTATTTCTAGTTCTTGCTTCCAGATGCACCTCTATGTCATGTCATCTCACTGGAGAATAAAAATATCCTCGGCTTATTGAGTGGCCTTGCATGTGGACAGCGGCTAAATACAAACTTGATCCCGAAATCATGCTGGACTGTGTATATCAGACATGATGCAATTGGCGGGGACAGTCCCTGAGTTTAAAAAATCTGCTGTCCTGGAAGGGCTTTATTTCCTTCTTCTTCTAAGAGGAAATCCTGAGGTCAGGGCTATGTTTCATGTTCCGTAACTTCTGTATTGTTAAAAGGTGATACTGTGTTTTCAAAAAATGAAATATACAAGAGGTAGAAGTTTTAAAGTCTTTTGCAAATAAAGAAGAAAAATAAGTGAATTCTTAAGCTAAAGAGATCATCAATTACAAGATAAAAAACCTAAACCAGTGAATGTGTACATTAAAATACCAACCCATATATGAAAATTTAAGCAATAGACTGGTTTCTTTTTATTTACTTTTTAATTGTGGTGACACTTCCCTAAAATAAATTTAATGAAGTTAAGCCGATTTTATACATCTACACTCCATGTAGCCACCACTCAAATCAACATTTACAGAACTTTTCCAAAGCCCAGAAGTCTCACTCAGGTCCCTGCCAGTTAATATCCCCAAAAGGAAGCCTCTGGTCTGAATTCTATCACTATAGGTTAGTTTGGCCTATACGCAAAATCATATTTTTATTAACAAAGCATCATAAATTTTTAAAGAATAACGCATTCATTTTCTACTACTGTCATAATAAAGTACCACTAAAATTAGTGGCTTATTATCTTACAGTGCTGAAGGCCAAAGATCAGACACACGTCTCATCAGACTAAAATCAAGGTGTTGGCAGAGCTGTGCTTCTATCTAGAAGCCCTAGAGAAGAATCCATTTTCTCGATCATTCGGGGTGCTGGCAGAATTTGGTTCCTTTGGTTTACTGGACTGAGAACTTTATTTTTCTGATGACTGTCAGCTGAGAGCCGTTCCTAGCTTCTAGAAGCCACTATAATCCTGGGCTCAGAGCCCCGTTCCTCCATCTTCAAGGCCAGCAACGACAGGTCAAGTCTCTCTCACATACAGTCTGAATCTCTTCTTCTCCTTCTGTCTCATCTCTCTCATGCAGCAGGATAGGGTCTCCACTTTTAGGGACTGTGGGATGAGGCTGGGCCCACCTGGATAACACAGGCTGCTGTCCCATCTCAAGTTCTGTACCTGGAATTGCATGTGCAAAGATCCCTTTGTCATGCAAGGGAACATTCACAGGTTCTAGTGACCTAAGGAGTGGACATTTGGGAAGTCCACTTCTGCTTACCTCAAATCATCAATGTTGTCCAGGGTAAAACTTTCTAGAAAGTGATATGGCAATACATATTAAAAGCGTCAACATTTCATACATCTTGATGTGTTAATTTCACAGCCACAGAAATAAAGACACAGGTCGGGATTTTTAAACTGGCTTTTTCATCATAATGTTCATTAAAATTGAAATTTTAAAAGTGAAAATGTAAATCATATATATATATATATATATGTACATATATATATATATATACACCCAACTACAGTGAAGTACTTTAATTATGGTATGTGTGTGGTATGTAAAATGGACCATTATGAAGCCTTTAAAATTCAAGCAATTGAAGAATATCTAATGACTCAGAAGAGTGCATGACCAATGTTAAGTGAAAAAAAGCTGTAAATATCACATGTACATTAGGTCCATATACATCTGTATATAAATGTATATATGGATATATGTATGTATCTATACATATATATACATATATATGTGTATACATAGATATACCAAAACATATATATATACACATATATATATGCATACCTATGGATGTATATATACACACAGAGAGAAATAAAGAGAGAAGAAAGGGATGAAATAAACAAAGTGTCAGCCAGATTCAATCTTGGTATTTAAGATGCAGGTAGGGTGAACAGTCTTCTCGATTTGCCCAGGACTGAGGGGTTTCCTGGGACACTGGACTTTTAGTGTTAAAAACAAGAAATTGCAGGCCAAACCAAGACATGTCGGTCACCCTAAATGCAGATATATTTTGTCCTTTCCTTTCAGCATCTCTGTATATTTTTTGTTTCCTACAAAGAGCATGCAATCATCTAAAAATCATTAAAACTCCTTCAGGTGTGTTGTTCTGAGTTGGGGAAAATGCCAGAGTCTGGGCCTGGGAAACACTTCAGAAGCCTCAGCAAAGTTTAAAAGTGTTACAAATCCTCTCAGTGTTTCAGACAAGTGAAAGGAGTTCAGTTTCTTCCACAGAGGAAACAGACCTGATATTTGAGGACGGATTCTGTAGGAAGTACTATATTCTCCTGGATGGCAGCCTCCCCAGGTAAGCAAACAAGACTCCTCTCCTCTGATTCTGTGTGATTGAGGGACCTTGGAGATCGGAATGGGAAAAGAAATCAATTAAAACCCACAAAGCTAAAATTGAACATTTGGGAGCTGTAAATTGCAATAATAATTTCTTATTGGAGGTCCCTAGTGTGGGAACGCAGCCGGGATCGCTGATACAGGCGAGTGTGCAGGCGAGCCGGGCAGAAGGTACCCACTCTGCGGCTGCGTTGCTAAGCAACTGGGTGGGCGGATGCCTTGAGAGAGGTGCTCTACATTTTTCACTTCGTTCCTGTGATAGACTATACTATTGTTTATGATACCGACCTAAAGTTTCTACAACTGACTGAATGTTATGCATTCTGACCTCGAAAAATGTAGCATAAAAACCAGTTGTTATTTTTGACATTAAAAAAAATAAAATAAAATGTGTTTGGTTCAGAATGTTATGGAGTATAATACATATGATTGAATCAGGTGGACAACTTGGTCTCAATTTTTTAAAAACACGGAGAGAAAAAAAAAAAAACAGTGACTTTTTGGTACATGGCATGGAACACTTAAAAAAACAAATGACTCCTTCATAAGGCTTGCCAGGTACTCACCTAGAGGCTCTTAGCCTTCAGAAACCTAATTGTGATTCTTCATAAATAATAAAATCCAAATATCACTCAAAGGACCAATTAACACTTGCATCCATTAAGAGCTTAATAATAATTTCCCACTTTACTGAGTTGAGGTGGACCTTGCTGTGGCAATCAGTGTAGTTCCCCGACATTGAGATAAAAGTCAGTTGGGGGGAGGGGGGAAAAAACAGTACCACCTATTTGATTTAGAATGCTAAATATGAAACCATTTAGACTCACCACTCTGCCTCAAGTTAAAATTTAAAAAAATAAACTTTTTTTGAAGAGTGGAGTGTTTTGAATGTGAACCACTAGAAATGGTTTAACCTAGGAATGTCATATAGTACAGTCACTTTTTACAGTGTTTAATAGTTACTAAACTGATGTGGGTAATTGGGAACGTGTGATGGTGACTGGAGACAACCACTGATATTTCCAATGCTTGTTCTTCTGTCACGTGGTAGGATTATACTTCCATGCCATCTTGCACACAGGCAAGTGGTATGACCCAGTTTGTGTCACTCCAGGCAGAGGCTTTTAAGAGCTAGTATAAGAATCTCCACAGCTCAAGTGAAGGAAGACTAGAGCAGAACCAGCACCCTCCACTCAGTTATTAGTGAGGAAACTATTCAAAGCAGGATGAGAGGCCACCCGTGTTATGTGGTTCCATGCTGTATCACACTGTTCCGTGCATTACATTTTGAACCCAGGGGCCTGGGAAGACCCTGGCCTGGATAACCAGAGACACATAGGACACATCACTACTTTGCCCTGTTCTTCGGCTGCTTCATAAAAAAAGTTGAGATGATGTGTGTACTTTGGAAATACAGGAATCCAACAAAGTACATTTCACCTCTCGTTCTTGAAGCCATGTCTCTCAGACCACATCACCTTGCCCACCAGTGGAGACAGAGTAGGGCAAGGCAGTGCCTAGAATCCAAACTACTGAGCCAGCCAGGAGCTTAGCATCAGGGCCACCTATCCACACTCAAACGGCACCCCCAAAGCCCCAGGGGCAACTGAACAGCTTGCTGCCATCAAAATTCCACTTGATTCCATGGAGTTATTATCAAAGACAAGAACAGACATTCTAGATAGTCTATTGAGTCTCAAAATGTCCTCTGTTACTAGCATTTACTAGGCACTGAGTGTGAAATGGTACTATAAGGGCTTGGTGGGATAAACTACATATTCCCAAGTTCAAATGGAATCTATTCATGTTCCTCTTGTTAAGACCTATCAAGGAATCCTCTTTGAAATCATTTCCATTCCAACTGGGCCCACAATTACTTATCCCTGTGACATGAACCTACAGACATAAGACATTGGAGATTCTGAGGCCTCTGTTAGAATGAAGACCCTGTCTGTATCAGGGACCAAAGAAGCAGGCCCAGTGTGTACCTGGGCATAGTGACTGCATCTCTGAGTTCTGGTTCAGGGTTTTTACTAAATTGTCAGAGTGACTCTGAGCAAGTCAATTTACCACTCCATGCCTCAGTTTACATATCTGTAAATGGAGTATTTAAACCAGGTTAATGGCTCCCAAATTGGTTGTGGCTAAAAGTCACCTGGAGCACTTCCAAACCAAACAATTCGAGGCATTATCTCCAAAAATTCTGAGTCAGTATGTTGGAGTGGGTTAAGGCATCCCTTCCGTATTATAAATCACTGCCCAGGACATTCTGATGTTACAGGCAGACGTGGGGACCAGTGCACTGGATAGTTTCTGGGGTTCCTGGCCACCGCACTGTATTTTTCTGCCTGGTTCTTGTCTTCTAACTTGGATTTGAATGGTGGCTTTCGTTCTGACATACCCATTCACCAGCCCTGGCTTGTCACAGAGTAGTTGTACAACCAATGACAAATCATCTCACTTCCATAATTTATTCTCTTATTTGTAAAGGGAAAGGCATTGACTAAATTAAATGCAAATGCCTTTTCTAACTCATTCCATAAGTTTGTGACTGTTGAGGACGCTTGGGACAGAGCTGGAAAATGAAAGCAGAAATCCCGATTCCCAGGATGCTCTCCCATCTAGTCACAATTCTCAAGGACCGCATAAGAATCCAGATCTGTTTCCACAGAAGGGTACCCATTTCCGGCCCTCTATTCACAGAGGTTGTTTCTGACCTCAGGTGCCCCTTCACAGCCACTGAGCCACAGGTAAGTTGTTAAAACTGCTTTAGGAAGATGCTCAGTGGGAAGACACCAAGGAGAAAGGAAAGAGAGAGGGCAGAATGAACACTTCCTTGGGATTTCCCTGGTGGTACAGTGGTTAAGAATCCACCTGCCAAGGCAGGGGACCCGTGTTCGAGCCCTGATTCGGGAAGATCCCACATGCTGTGGAGCAACTAGGCCCATGCACCACAACTACTGAGACTGTGCTCTAGAGCCTACAAGCCACAACTACTGAGCCTGTGTGCCACAACTACTGAAGCCTGCATGCCTAGAGCCCGTGCTCTGCAACAAGAGAAGCCACCACAATGAGAAGCCCACATACAGCAACAAAGAGTAGCCTCCACTCACTGCAAGTGGAGAAAGCCCGCACGACGCAACAAAGACCCAATGCAGCCAAAAAATAAATTAAATTTTTAAAAAACAAAACAAGAATGAACACTTCCTTAAACAACACAGCCAAGCTGCTGGAAAAAAACATCTGCTGAACTTGCATGGCCTAAGTTTCGTTTTAACTTTTATGTTGGGATTTCTCGAATTCAGTTTAAAAGCAGAACAAGAGAGGGAAATTGCATAATAAAGTGACTTGCCACTGGAGACCTCTGAGCTCCCTGTAGAAATAAGACCTTGGTGCCCCTCGGTGTGTCAGCCCTGGAGTCTGACCCCCATCTCCTCTGGGACCCCACAACATTCCACTGTGCTGGCTCATGGCAGGATCCCAGGACCACACTTCTCTGCTTCTGGGAGAGTCTTTTTCTTTTCTCATCTACAACAGACATTCCCGGAAGCCTATCCCTATCACATATCTTTGTTTGGAAGCAATTTTAGAGAGAACTTGTACGAAAGACCAAGAACCACACTCTGGGTCCCTTCCTGGCATATTCTAGACACAATACCCTTCTTATTTGTCTATTAATGACAGCCAGCTTATTGATCACTTGCTATATGCTACCCACTCTGCAAAGCAAGTTTTGCGTATCAGATAATTTAATGTTCACAATAAACCCCATTTCCACAGAAGTAAAGAATACGTAAGGAATTTGAAGCATAAAGAAGTTGTATAACTTGTGCCTTCTCCGACACAGATATTAACTAGTGTTCCTAGTATCCGAATCCAGAATCTTAACCGCTGTGCTATTCTGCCTTTCTTAGGGCTGACAGCTAAGAAGCTTCTCTGCCAGGCATGCTAGCTTCTCTGGTCTCTGACTGGTTACTTCGCAAAAAATCATAAATGAGTTAAGTGAAAGAAGAGCTTAAATATTATTTAATCCAGGAATAGCACCTATGTTACCGAGGTAGTACCACTTTCTATTCCTGTATCCATCGCAGACATCACTAATCAATCACAGCATTGCCTTCAATAACCCAATGGAGTTTTTGATTTGGCTTTTTTTTTTTTTAATTCTTTTTCTTCCAAAAAACCTTTCTGGTTATCTCCCATCAATCTTGTAAGTTAATAAATTATTGAAAACTGTCAGCCCTGAACTTGTCAAAACTCCCTATTTTATAGCTGAGGACAATGACTCTAGGCGTCGAGATTTACCCATGGTCACATTGGCTAGTTACTGGCTCCATCAGGAGCAGAATCAAGTTATTTGACACCTAATTCCCTTCATCTGACTGACCCTTGTTGATTCTCCTAGTGTGATCTTTGCTACCATTTCTGTCATCTGCTTATAGATGCACTTTCCATGTGAAGGCAGCTCAGAGAAGAAATTAATGAGGCCTTGAGAGTATTCTGTAATACAACAACTTTATTTCTGAATAAAAAATCCGTGCAAATGACCTCTTTGACAACCCCCCCCACCCCCCTCCACACACACACACACACACACACACAGATCAGTGCTATGTGGTACACCAGGGAGGGGGATTGTCTGGGAACACTCAAGTTCCCTTCTGGTCAGGAGAAATTCTGATGATACTGTTTTGTCCTATGTTCTGCAAATTCTTCACTCTTACAAGTTCACACAGCATTTGAGATAAGTGGAAAATGCACAAAGTAGGTGATCAAGAATCTCTTCCACAGCAATAAGAACAAAAAAAAAGGCCATCTGATATAAAAACATGACCATATGAGTCACAAGAAAAAAATAAATCAGTAAAACACTCACTATAAAATAAATAAATAAATAAGTAAATTAGAATGTAAGCAAAATAGTGCTGTGCTTTTTTCTTTGTATTTACTTTATGTTGAAGTATAGTTTATATAAGGTAAAGTGCAGAAATTCTAAGTGTGCAATTTCATGAATTTTAAATATGTAGACAACTGTTTAAGCACCCCTCTGATTAAGATACAGAACATTTCTGCCTCTAAAAAGATTCCTTCATGATGTCAACACCACAAAGGAAACCGCTATTCTACAGTTTGGTTTTACCTTTTAACAAGATAAATACCTTCTTCTTAGCAATTGTCAGATACTTTTAAGAACAATAAACTCACATTTTAATGAAGACGCAAATCTTCCGGCAATGTAATAATGCTGTAATTTGGTTAAAAGCCTTAATAATATCTATGCGTTTTGATTTATTAATCCCTTAGCTATATAATTGAATGGAGACGTAGTCACAATGTTACAACTTTCCCATAATTATTGTTTATGATTGTGAAAAAATGGAAATTATTTAATTCCCAACTACAGAGAAATGCTTCAATTAATTATGGTGACTTTATATATGGACTCCTGTGGAGTCTTTAACATTCAGGATTGTTGGAGAATATTGAATGATTTGCGGAAAGTCTGGAAATGTTCATTGAAAAGGCAATATACAAACTTGGGTTTGATGATGAGATTTTAGCTATAGTACCAAAAGCAACATCTATGAAAGAAAAAATGGACAAATTGGACTTCATTAAAATTTAAAACTTCTGCTCTGTGAAAGCCATTTTTAAGAAAATGATCTACAGCCTGGGGAGAAAATATTTGCAATGCACATATCTGGTAAAGGACTTGAATGTAAAATATACAAAGAACTTAAAGTCAATGGTAGGAAAACAAACAACCCAACTTTTTTTCAATGGGCAAAGATTGGACACCAAAGGCCAAAGGTCTTTTCCAAACAGACCCATTCTACCTGAATCGGCATAAAATATTGGGCTTCTGCATATCATTTCACTCAGAAGGAAACTTTAGTGTCTAGATAAAATATTTGGACATCACCACCCTATAAGATCAGTATGGCTGCCCAGTTCTTAGGCTCTACAACAGAACATTCCAGGGCGTTAAGACTTGAAGATTCCTGGATTCTACCATTCTACCACGGTTCTATCAAGCTACCCGTGTGAGGTTTTAGAGGAGTGTGACCGACCTAGGAAGGCAGAGACCCAAGTCTAATAGAGCCCAGGCAAAGCCTTCAGGCCCCATCCCAGACCTCCCGGGCCCTGGGGAGGGTCATGTCCTTATGTCTCTTCACTCCACTAGGGACTCAGCTTCTACTCTTCCTTTCCAACAGATCATGTTCCATTTCAAAGAAATCAGAGCGCTTAACAGGCCAGTGAGGTCACTTTCTATACTTTTCTGGACGCTCTCCCACAGTCTAAACAAGTGATGGAAACTGCACAACTTCCTTTTCTCGGTGTTTGGAAATCACCACCAAGCTCTGGTACCTACTCAGCACATTCAGGGACTTAATTTATCCTTCCTTAAACATGACCCTGCTCATTCACTCTGCTCCTTATAAAAGGCAGGCAGGTCAGCCAGAGCAGCCAGAGTTGCAGAGAAGCTGAGACCAACTCAGAAACCTCCAACTCTCAGGCTGAAGTTCCGGTGCTCACCCTCTGACATGAAGGTCTCCGCAGCGCTTCTGTGTCTGCTGCTCACAGCAGCTGCCTTCAGCACCCAGGTGCTCGCTCAGCCAGGTAAGCCTCCTCTCTTCTTAAGCCTTAACATTTTAACTACCCCAGGTACTAACACCCGGCATGGGTCACCCCATACTTGCTGCATAACCTATGTTACAAAGATGGAGAGGGTGAAACCAAGAGGGGAAGGAAGCAGAGCTGGCATGTCACAGCTGGTCAGAGGCAGAACCAGAACTAGAAGCCCCGGTCCCTGGAGCCAGGCTCCACCATCTTTCTTGACACCAGCTTTGGGACATTAAATGCAGCCACTATCTCAACAATCCTCCTCTTGTTCGGGGATGTGGCATGGAAGGAAGAACCATTTCTCACTGCGGATCAGAAGGACATTTCGGGCAGTAGTAGAGAGGAAGAAACCCTTGCTAGAGTGTTCAGGTGTTGGATTATGGTCCAGTGTAGCTTTCAGAAGGGAAGGATATGGACCCAGGGACATCTCAGCATGTGACATAGGTTGGCTCTAAGCCCATGGGGACAAGTAGCTGGGAAACAAGTTCTTAGAACTTATCTTCCCAGGCTCAGAGGTTTTGGGTCAGTAGACCCTCCGAATCACCTTACAAGGATTAATCTTGTTACTCAAGATTTCTCCATTTGCAGTCAACAATGAGGGGCCCCACAGTCCAGTAGAGGAAATTGACTCACAGATAACATTTTATCTATAGGATCTGGACTAAGGCTCTGAACTAGGGAGTGGTGGGTCTTAGTTAGAACTTGTGTATTTGCTTTGTCTTCTCCTACCTTCTTCTTCTTCTCTTACAAATGCAGGCTTACGACACATTGTAACTCTCCGATTCTTTGCAAAATGTTTTTCAGATTCAGTTACCATCCCAATCACCTGCTGCTTTAATGTGATCAATGGGAAGATCCCTTTCAAGAAGCTGGATGGCTACATGAGAATCACCAACACCCAGTGTCCCCAAGAAGCTGTGATGTGAGTGGACCATGCCCAGGAACCCTCAGTCCAAAGTTCTGAGTTCTATACGTCCAAATGAGTCAGATAAATATGCCATCCAATCCAAAGGCCCCTTTACCGCAAAGACAAACTAAGCCCACAAGAAGGAATCCATACTTACTCCAAGCTCTCCTTCTAAAATCTTGGTCAGATCATCCAAGTTCCTTCAACCAGAAGCCTGACGGGCTCCCCCTGGGGCAATAACAGCAGAACTTCCTTTCTGGAAGAGAGGCCTCTTCCTCCCATTTTGCCTTCTTCCTGTCCCCATCCAGGCTCCTCACCCAGGGAGCGAGGGCTAATCAGGTTCAGGGGCCAATGGGCCAAACTCCTGGGCAAAATCCTTAAGACACTCCATCTAACCACACCCTCTTTTCCCCACAGCTTCAAGACCAAAGCAGACAAGATGGTCTGTGCTGACCCCAAGCAGAAGTGGGTCCAGAATTCCATAAAGCTCCTGGATCAAAAGTCCCAAGCCCTGAAGCCTTGAACCTTCCTACCTGGATTGAGAGCCTTGGAAAATCTTATTTATTTCCGCCCACCCCCTCCAACCTTCCCCAGGTGTATTATTTTATTATAATGTCCAAAAATAAGTTCTTTGTTTAATAATTTAAAACACATAATTTCTTATAATATTTAATTATATTTAAGTTATTCATGTTTTAACTTTATCTGCAATAAATCCTAATGAATGTAAAAACACAACATCTGGTGATGAGTTTTCCTTTCTGCAAGCTCAATTAAGATCAAGGCAAGATGGCACTATTCTCCTACCTACCTGCCTGTAGTATTGTGAGGTCCTTTCATGGATCATCAGAGTGAAACACCTCTAGATTCTCAGGAAATCAGTGCTCCTGTAAGTCGACGTGTGCTGTGTAGTATTGTGACAGAAATTAATGTTATTAGATGGCAATGGAATTTTCAAAATATACGTATATTATATATATATAATTTTAAACTACTGGGTCTTATTTTTCATGGGGTAACATTTGATGGGAAGGCAGAAAATGGAAACAATGAATGACATTTGAGCAGCATCCTCTAAGTTAAGTCTTTAGGACTCAACTGAGGATCAGGGAGAATCTAGAAGGACCAGACCAGACTGTTCCAGCCCTGTGGCTCCAGTCCCTAAATCACCTGTCCTTATTTAATAGAATCCACATTCCCATTTCTTTTCTCTCCACATTTACCTTTGCCTGATCTCTCTCTTGATCTCTTGCAAAAATCTTCAAACTTTTCTCCATAGCCCCAGGTTTTCTCCATCTAATTAATTCTCAAACCCAGAGTAATATCCCAGGAACGAAACTGAATCTAAGAGGAAACTAGATGTCTGTAACCTAGAGGTCCACTTAAGGCTCTTCACTGGAGATGTCTTCAACAGGACTGGTCTTGAGAGATTGGAAAGTGATGGGAAATGAGAGGCTTCTTCAGAGCTGATATAGAAGGGAGATGAGGGGAGTGGCCCAGGGGAAAGGAATCCCATCTGGCTGGGCTCTGGGAAGACAGAGTTGGGGTTTTAGAAATACAGGTTGGAGCCAGATTGTAGGGGTTCTTGAATTTGAGATTGGGAAATCAGCAGGTAATAGAGATGCACTGAGAGTTTTGAAATAGGAGAGCAGGAAAGTGTCATATTCAGAGGTCAGCATCAGGAAGAGTATCTGAGTGCAGGATGGAGAGTGAGAGGAAGTGGCTGAGAACAGGCTGCTGCCCTGGTGCGGGGAAGGTGATGGAGACATAAACGGTGCAGGGTGGGAGTGGGGAGGAAGTGAGGGAAAATGGGCCAGAGTGATATGTTAAATGTTGTAGAAGGAGGAGAATAACTGACCAAGACATAGACTCTTCCCTTATAATCTTGCAAATCAGCTATTTACAGGGCTGCCACCCTTGGGACACAGAATGGATTCATCTCCGTCACTATACCCTCAACCCCCACACTCAAGAATTTGCAAAATCCATTAGAAGGCGTGGGATCTCCTTTCCTTCACAGCCTCGTAAGGTCAAGTTTCTCCTGTACTTCGTGAGCATAGCTGGCTCCTTTTTCAGACATAAGGCCCACGGTACTGAGGCACAAAGACTTGACCCCTCACTAAGGGAAAGAAGATTATTTTCCTGCTGACCCAAGTCCACGGGGCCTATCATTTGTTGGAAAAATGCCATGATTCCAGTACAAACATGGAAACATGGCAAGGCAAGAGACTTGGGTTCTGATCCTAGAAGTGACCTTGATTCTCTGAGTCACTTACAGCAAGTCAGTTTCTCTCTCTGGCATTAAGATGCCCCGTATAAAAGTGGAAGTAGTTCTGTGTCACAGGCAGGACGTGAGGGGATCTGGCAGACAGCCTCCCAGTCTCCCTCCTGCTCTAGGAGCTGTGTCTCTCGGGAACTTGGCCATGTCTTTTGGCTAGAGTAGGGCCAGGAAGAAAGTGCCTAGAATTAAAACGACTGAGCCAGCCAGGAGCCCAGTCTATTGGCAAACGCCTGCAAGTCAGGTTTATCACCTGTCTGAGGATTAGGACTTTCCACTGAAGTCCAAGGGAACACAGCTAAACCCCAGCCATTTAAATAAGGTACCTAAGTATCAGTTGGGTAAAAGGAGTGCTTTCCAACCACAAAAGGCTCTACCTAGTTCTTTTTTTTTTTTAAAGAAGTGTGTAGATTAGCTTTATTTATTTATTTATTTTTAAAGTGTCAACAATTGTTTTTATTTATTTATTTATTTATTGGCTGCTTTGGGTCTTCATTGCTGCGCATGAGCTTTCTCTAGTTGCAGCAAGCGGGGGCTACTCTTCGTTTCAGTGTGCAGGCTTCTCAGTGCAGTGGCTTCTCTTGTGGCAGAGCACGGGCTCTCAGCCTGCAGGCTTCAGTAGTTGTGGCACACAGGCCCTAGAGTGCGCGGGCTTCAGCAGTTGCAGCACGTGGGCTCAGTAGTTGTGGATCCCAGGCTCTAGAGTGAAGGATCAGTAGTTGTGGTGCACAGGCTTAGTTGCTCCATGGCACGTGGCATCTTCCCAGACCAGGGATCGAACCTGTGTCTCCTGCATTGGCAGGTGGATTCTTAACTACCGTGCCACCAGGGAAGTCCTTCCATCCAGTTCTAACCACTCTCTTCCACATCCTCAAGGTCAAGCTGGTTCTGGAGATCTGGGCCCAGGGTTTTATGAACTACATGGACACAAATCCTAAATTCCAAAGCATGAGACTCACCCTAAACTGGCACCAGGCCACCACACACGACACAATCCATTTGTTTTCTTCGAGCACCATCCAGAGGCACTCTGGGATTATGTTGTTGTATTTCAAATAACAATGAACTTTGTTAATGACATTAAACATAAATGTGTTGAGTGATATGTCATCTAATTTAAGTTATTGATGTTTTATGTGTCTTAACTTGAATATTAATGCTTCGAAAATCCACATCCTTCCACTAACGGGTTCAGATCTGTGAGCACAATTCATTCCCTTGTTAACTGAGGGCAAAGAACTGGCGAGGTCACTTGAAGCTGACAAGCATCCTCTCCGGCTCCCCTCTGATCTCACCCTGGGCTCGGGCAGGCAGCTTGCTGCGGGCTTGGACTCACTTCACCCTCTCAGCATCTGCTTTGTGTCTCCACATTTTTTGCCTTCTTCCCACAGGCTCCTTCTTGGGTGTCATCTCAAGCCAGGGGTAGGCTCAGCCAGCACATTTGCCTGAGGCTCAGAAGTGCAGGGGCGTGAACGCTCTGGGTGCCAGCACCAATGCAGAGTGGATGCAGATGTTTAAATACCTCTGCCACCCTTCCTTCCCACCCTTCCTTCCAGAGAAGCAGTCCCCATCACCCACTATGCTGACCTTGCTTTTATGCCTGCTTGGGTTGCTTTCTCCTCCTTTTCCGTCTCACTCGGCTGCCTCTCAGTCCTGATCCCTGGGGTCGCTTCCCAAAGGAGCTCTATCTGCACAGGCTCTGCCTTATTCATTGTTTTATACAGTCAGTGTTTGTTCTCCTTCCCCTAGTCAAGGTGTGGATTTCAACCAGCAAGTTCCCTGGCTCAGGACCAGGGATTTAGCTGGGCATTTGGTTGGTGTGTTTACCAAGGCTGGGCTGGGACCAGGATCAGGGACTTGCCCAGTGTGTTCTTTGGGACCAGGGCGGGGGCCCAGACTGTGGACTCAACTACGTGCTTGGTAGGTCTAGGTTCAAGAGGGCAGCCCACAAATCAGGGTCAACAGGACCAGGACGGAGTTAGCCACGTAGCTAGGAGAATGGTGACCTAAAGAAGGATTTAGCAAATAAGTAAATATATTGAAGATAGTGGAAGCCAACTCCCTTGCTGTTGGAGAAGCTTCCATAGCAAAATAAAAAATGTCAGAGGCTACAAAAACCCTGTGGTGTTGGACTGCGATTGGAGGTATCAGTGTGAACTTGAGGTTTTACAGGAAAATGGTCGATGATAGATAGATAATAGATAGACAGGTAGATAATAGATAGATACATACACACAAATGGGTGATAGGACATGCATATATTGAGCATATACTCAAGCACCAAACACTTTTCCAGATATGGATAAGTATTTTCCAAAGCTATTTCATCAGTTTACGTTGACTCACTAGCAATGTGTTTGAGTTATCCCATATTTGGTATTGCAACACTTGGTATTGCAACACTTGGTACTGTCATTCTTTTTAAGTTAGCCATTCCGATTATGTGTATAATTCCAGACAATTGTGGTTTAAATTTGCACTCTACTCCTCACAGATGAGGTTGAACATCTATTTAAATGTTTGTTGGATATCTTCTTCTAGGAAGGTCCAGTTCAGATCCTTTGCCCATTGCTAGATTGTTTAGATTTGGATCTTGTCTCTTTTTAGATTTCCTATCTCTTTTATTATGAATTTGTAGAAGTATTTTCTATATTCTGATTAGGAATCTTTTGACAGACATGTGAACTGAAATATCTTCTCATAACCTGCCATTTTCTTTTTCACTCCCATTTTGCCATTTGGTGATACAGCTTCCTAATTTTAAAATAGTCCATTTATCAATGTTCCTTTATGGTTAGTGCTTTTGTTTTCTGTTAAGAAAACATTTTTTAACCAGATGTCACAAAGATATTCTCTTATATTATCTTCAAAGAGCATTACTTTTTGTCGGTCACATTTAGAGCTACAACCTACCTGAACTTGATTTTTGTGTATGCTGAAAGCTAGGGTTCAAGATTTTATTTTTCCATATGAGTATCCAATTGATTCAGCATCAGTTATACAAAAGGATATTTTTCTTACCTACTCCAGAGTGCAAACTTTGGTATATATCCAATCTCAACATATGCGTGGTTCTATTTCTGCACTCTTTTATCTGTTCCCTTGGTATATTCATCCATTCTTGGAGCAATGACACCATGTCATAATGACTATTGCTTCCTAAAAACTGTTAATATCTGGGAGTGTAAGTTGTACAACTTTGTTCTTCTTTAAAGTTGTCTTGACAATTTTCAGCTTTTTTTTTCTCTTTTAAAAGTTTAGAATCAGCTTATCAGCCTCCACAAATTGCTTGAATTTTAACCGGGATTACATTGAATTGGGAGGAAAATCTGTTGCCGAACCAAACTTGGGTCCATTCACCTGCAGACAGAAGAACTTCCATTTCTTTGGTCACTGCACCAGGGTGTACCGAATACAAAGTTTTTTCTGCCTGCATTTTTTAATTTAGTGGTGGGAAAGTGCAGCGTCAGGCATTCATCCCGGGAATTTCCCCCAAAGAGAGGACAGCAGAAACTAAAACTATAAGCACCTGAATTAGCAATGCAACAATAGGTAAAATGCTAAGACCCCTGTGGGTAAGGAGACTGCACACCCCAGTTTGCCTAGGACAATCCTGCCTCACCCCTGTCTGGCTTCGAAGATCAATTCCAAGATCATCTTCCCACAGAGGAGACCCCTTATGTCTCTTTAGACACCTTGGATCCCTGCTGAGTATTCATGTTTGACCACATGCTGGTCCAGGGCATGACCAGAAAGATGAATCTGTTTTCCAGAGTAGAAGTAGGAGGGCTTGACCTGGAAGGTCATCAGCCATCCAATTCAGAGCAAGATTTGGTCCCCTATGAAATCTGTGAAGCAAGATACAATGTAAACCAGACCTCACATAATTCCTGTATGGGCCAGATGGAAAGATGAATGTCGTAGGTGGTGGGCTATTATAAGCAAAGACAGGGAAAGGAGAGAAGGTGATGTGAAGGAAGAAGTGAGGCAAATGGTCTTGCCCTGTGTTCAGCAGTGAGGGATGGACTTCCCTCCTCCACAGTCACATTGGTGATATTCTGTTCCTCTGCAGGCTTGCCTTTCTCTGGCAAGACCCAGTCTGAGGGGCAGAAAATGCCAGCTGGCACAGCTCCCTCCCTTTTTCATTAGTCACCCCAGCAGTCAGATATCTGTTCTATAAAACGGAATGGTTACACTATCTCAATATTCCTTAGGGGCTTAAAGAGTGAAAGACGATGGACGGAGAAGTCTGAGTACAGGGTTCCCCAGCTCTGCTTCCCTGAGCAGTGGTAGCTTTCATCGGACATGTATCAGGGCTTCCCAATATGTAATTCCTCGAGAACAGACACCAGCATGTCAACATACGTCTGAAAACCACAACATTGCAAAGTGAAGCTAACTCTATCTACTGCTAGGATCTTAGATGTTAAGACACTAAGATTGCCCAGGGCTGTTGGAGTCAACATTGCAGGATGTGTGGGTGCTAAGACTCTACCACAAAAGAATGAGTCTAAAATCACAAGACTCTGTAGTTTTTGAGGCTTCTATTTTATGATGATCACTGAGCTGGAAAAGAGTTAGCTGAACTTCTGCTCTGCACATACCTGTAGAACTAATATAGAACCTCCAAAACCTCCTTCTCTGACCAGTAAGTGGGTGGCTTTTCAGATCTCTAGAGAATATTATCCACTTACAGCCATCATCAAATAATCCCGGATGGTGTCAAACTGACAGATCGACAGAGTCCCTCTGTTTATGTGACAGCAGGCTCCTCTCGGGAAGGTTTGGGGATGATTTACAGTACAGACCTATGGGTTCACAGATTTAGCAAAAACATCACCAAAGGTATATTTATACTAAAAAAATTACCATTGTTTATCTGAAATTTAAATTTAACTACATGTTCTGTATTTCATCTGGCAACCTGGCATTATAGGGCCCTTCTTGAAAGGAGCGTGGCCCCCACACCCAACAAGAAAATCTAAGTCTAACAGAATAGAGAGCCCAGAAATAAACCCACACTCCTATGGTCAATTGGTCAATTAATCTTTGACAAAGGAGGCAAGAATATACAATGAAATAAAAACAGTCTCTTCAGCAAGCGCTGCTGGGAAAGCTGGACAGCTGCATGTAAATCAATGAAGTTAGAACACACCCTCACACCATACATAAAACTAAATTCAAGATGGCTTAAAGACTTAAATAGAAGACATGACACCATAAAGCTCTTAGAAGAGAACACAGGCAGAACAGTCTCAGACATAAATTGTAACAGTGTTTTCTTAGGTCAGCCTACCAAGGCAAAGAAATAAAAGTAAAAATAGAAAAATGGGACCTCATCAAACATATAAGCTTTTGCAAAAGGAAACCATAAACAAAAGGAAAAGATGGCCTACAGAGCGGGAGAAAATATTTGCAAACAATGAAACACGCAAGAGCTTAATTTCCAAAATATGCCAACAGCTCATACAACTCTATAACAAAAAAACAAACAACCCAATCAGAAGATGAGCAGAAGCAAGGTGCTGGGCAAGGACTTAGAGGGGATTGAGCCACTTCAGTTTGGCTTTAAAGGCTGATTAGCATTTCCCAGCAGCTAAAGAAGGGGTGTGTCGACAAGAACAAGCTTGATATCTTTTCTCATGTGGTTCCTCAGAAGTTTTTACGTCAGAGATTCATAATACGAGTTGACGGGTGAACACGTTTGATAGTCTCTGGAAGCTATTGTGTAAGATTGGAATCATTTGTTCTTGGAATGCTTGGAAGAAGAGCTGTTAAGGCTTTTGGAGACTGGAGGCTATTTTGTGGGAAGATTTTCCATTACTAATTCAATTTTTTAAATAGTTTGAGAATTACTTTTTTAAAAATTTTTTCTTGTAATCTGGTAAATTAGATTTTAAGAAATCCATCCACTTCATCTAAATTAAACTCATTGGCCTCATAAGGCTCTTATTTTCTTCCTGGTGTCTTCTGGCTCTGTAGTGATGTCCTCTGCTGGTGCCTTTTCCCCTTTTTGCATGGTCAGTCTCAGGAGAGTTTCAGCTTCATCGTTGGCTTGTCAAAGGACCAACTTTGA
The DNA here is from genome assembly GCF_030028045.1 of Hippopotamus amphibius kiboko. Taxonomy (NCBI): domain Eukaryota; kingdom Metazoa; phylum Chordata; class Mammalia; order Artiodactyla; family Hippopotamidae; genus Hippopotamus; species Hippopotamus amphibius. The sequence continues at coordinate 19,903,058 of NC_080202.1, forward strand.
GCTTCATCAGCGCTTTGTCTACATAGTCTTTTCTATTTCACAAATCATAGCTCTTTATTTCATTTCTTTTACACTCACTGGGCTTGTTTTGCTAGAGTAGAAAGACTTGCAAGAGTGGCAAGTGGACAGGAGAATATTCCAAACAGGTGGAGAAAGCGAGCAGAGTCTGGGAGCCAGGAATGAGCATGGGGATGGCAACACTCAGGCCAAGGCCTTGCCAGCTATTCTATCAGAGTCCAAACTGTTCCCTCCTTGCCACCGTTCCCACTGGCACCACCCGCTCCCCACCCCCCGCCCAAAGCTCCTAGCTCAGACCCCTTGCAGGAAGGAGCCAGGTTCAGGAGCAAAGAGCCCACTTCGTGGTTCTGTTCCCCGCCCCCTCCTATCAATGGTATCTTAAAACCAAGGGACTTGGACAAATCAATGGTTTTCAAACCATATCCCTCTGGGCCTGAGCAGCAGAAGGAAGTACCTATATGTGATGGGAGGAGCCCGGTCACCAGAAGTGGGCTTGAGTTTGTCTCCAGGAGGAGTCTTGCACCTAAAACTTGCCTTGGAGAAAGACATCGGCTACGTGAAACTCGCTTGGAGACTATACGTAAACAGAGTAGCTTTTTCTCCAGTGTCACCCCTCACTTCCCATGAGACTTTGGGCAAGTTATTTAATCTCTCTGCACCTCAATGTCCCCATCTGTACATGGGTATGATGATAATGGTGTTTACCTTGTCAGGACTAAATATGTAATAGGGGAAAGTCCTTAGCACAGAAGTTCTTTCCTGTGCTTTCTTTTTCACTTTGAAGAAAACAAGGCCATTTTTGAGAAAGCAGCTCCTTGGATTATTTTCTAGAGTGAGTGCCAGCACATCTGTGTTCTGTCTTCATCTGCAGCCTGGACAGCTGGAGGGAGACAGTGCCTACCCTTCTACAGGTCAAAGCTTGCGTCTTGAATTTCCTGGAAAAATCTTTGGCAGCTCAGCCTCCAGCTTAGTAGATTTACGACCTTCTTCATCTTGACTTGACCATGACCCTAGTCAGGCAAAAATCCCCCTAGGAGCTCCCAACCTCTCTGCTACTTACAAAGACAGGCAGGGCAGCCAGACCTGAGAAGCTGAGATAAACTCAGAAACCAACAGCTCTCAGGCTGAAGCTCGCATCCTCCCCCTCTGACAGGAAGGTCTCTGCAGCACCTCCGTGTCTGCTGCTCACAGCAGCCGCCTTCAGCACCCAGGTGCTCCCTCAGCCAGGTAGGCTCAGTCTCTCTCCCTCTTCCCTTCCTTTCTAACCTTCCCTCTATTTCTCACCTTCTAGGAAGGCCTAAGCCCAGGTGACCCACTTCTGAGACTATCAGAGCATCAGGGGTCCTCGGAGTTTTAACATCTAATTTTGAAGACAGAAAGCAGAAGCCCAGGTTGGGAACAGCAAGCATCCTACCCACCCCCTCCCACCTCCAGGCCACCAGAGAGCCAGAACAGAGCCTAAGCTGCCCCCTCCAAATCCAGGGCCCTTTCTTTGACCCTAGTTCATCTCCCCAAACCCTGAAGGTTGGGGACCATACCCGGGACCTGTCACACTGGCCTCCCTCAATCAGCAATTACGTGTCCCCACGATGCAGAATCAACCTCAAAATCTCGAGCCACATATTCCCGGCCCCATCCCATCTTGGGGCCACGGGCAGGAGCACTGGACCTGGGGTGGGTGAGACCCACTTCTATCTCCTAGCTTTCCTTCTCCTACAGAAACTTCCTGCTGCAGTCAAGCTGAAAAAAGCCTGGCATCTCCTCAAATGCTTTTTCTCTGTGACTTTACTTCTAGATGTACTCCATGCCCTGTTCTCCTCCTGTTTCACATTGAACCATAAGAAGATCCTCTTGCAGAGGCTGAAGTGCTTTCGAATCACCAGTAGCCAGTGTCCCCAGGCAGCTGTCCTGTAGGTAGAAAACCATGTTCCCCCCCACCCCCCTCATCTCACCCCTCCCCCACTCCTCCATCCCCTCATCCTAAGCTCAGGATGAAGACAGACATCAGACTAATTTGAGATGTCATACTCAGGGGATAAGATCCAGCCAGCCTAAGCTTCCCTGGTGGCACAGTGGTTAAGAATCCGCCTGCCAGTGCAGGGGACATGGGTTTGAACCCTGGTCTAGGAAGATCTCACATGCCGCGGAGCAACTAAGCCCATGCACCAGAACTACTGAGCCTGAGCTCTAGAGCCCGTGAGCCACAACTGTTGAGCTCACATGCCACAACTACTGAAGCCCATGTGCCTAGAGCCCATGCTCCGCAATAAGAGAAGCCACCGCACTAAGAAGCCCTTTCACCGCAATGAAGAGTAGCCCCTGCTCTCCACATCTAGAGAAAGCCTGCACGCAGCAACGAAGACCCAACGCAGCTAATAAACAAATAAACAAATAAAAAAATTTTTTTTTAATTTAAAAAATAAGATCCAACCAGACTATGTAATCCAAAGCCTCCTATTATTACATCAGGGATAGGCCCAGAGAGGGCTGGTAACATCCCACGTGCTCCTCGCCGAATGGGTGCCGGCTCACACTTGTGTGGTTGCTTTTGTGGATGCCAGGCCAGCTTCCCCCCAGGGGGGCGGCCAGAAGAGCGTCTACCTCCGGAGAGTCTCTCCTTTCCACACTCCGCTGACTTCCTGTCCCAGAGCGGCCCCCTCACCTATAGCAGGTGGACCTGGCAGGTTTTAGAGTCTAAGGAGTCATCCCTTGGATAAAACCCTCCAGCATTTCACCTAACCCTGCCAGCCCACCTTCATCCACAGCTTCAGAACCAAACTGGCCAAGGACTTGGGTGCCAACCCAAAGGAGAAGTGGGTCCAGAATTATATGAAACACCTGGATCGAAAACCTCACACCCTGAAGACTTGAACTCTTCCAGCCACACTAAGACCGAGCCAGCAGCTGAGAAATGAATTTTCTCCCCCAGGCTTCCTGTCCCTATCCTGGACTAATTTGGTCTTAATTTTCAAATAGGGTGCTTTCTGTTTCCTGATGCAAAAGGCACCATGTCTTAAGTAATATTTAGTATGATCTGAGTTGTGGCTGCTTGGGGATTTATTTTGAATATTGGTGATCTTTTTTTTTGTAAAGCAAGGCCTTGAGCCACTTGGTTCCTGCCATGAGCCGCAGTTCCTTCCCTAATAAGCTGTGGGCAGTGGGTCTCTCTCCTGCCTAAATCCCCAGGGTAATAAGCGCGCCTATGAGAGCCTTGGGGATGAAGGGCTACTAGGGAGAACAGTGCCAGGGGAATGTGCGGTGTTGCTAAATGTGTTAGTATGGAAACATGAATGCAATTGTAGGACGGCTGACTTTTTGCAGAAAATACCTTTTGTTTAAAAGCTCTAACAGTGGTGTCGTCTTTGGGCATAAGTCCTAACACCAGTAGAGGGCGCTCCAAGGTGCAGCTGGATGGCAGACAGCGCTAAAGGAATGCAGGTGCAGGTGTAGACAGGCCCTGGCTGTGTGGCTAGCCTGGGCTCATCTGAGTGGCGGGGAAGGCCTGGCTTATCAGCCCAGGATATTCTAGAACAACGGCTCCAGTCCCCAGCATCAGCTTCCAGTGGGTCTCTCTGCCCTCGTGCTTCCCGGCTCTGAGCAGTCCTCCACCCTTCAGTGCACTTGACCCCTGGGGGGTGGGAGGGTGGGGGAGCAGGAATCAGGTGACCCCGTCCTGATTAGCATCAGACTTGACAGGGAAGATGGGACTTGGACAGGATGGGCCTTGGAAGATGGTGTAGCACTGTCACAGCAAAGACTCTTCCGGAGGAGATGAGGGATGGAAAAGAGGGGAGAGGGCCGGAGGGAACATCCCCAAACAGTCCGAGTAAGGGATCCAGAATGGAAAAGCCAGCGACCTTTGGAAAGGAAGGTTGAGGCATGGTTATAGGAGAACTGGAATATCAAGGTGGGAGTCTGGAGTCAGCTTTGAAGGCTTTGAAGCCGTGGAGAGGGCAGGGTGGGGGCAGGTGTCAGGAAGCATAGCCTGGGGTCGGGGCTAAGGGCAAGGATGGGGTTGGCAAGGGGGGACTGAGAGCAGCCTACTGCAGTGGTCCAGGTGAGGGAGGGGGAGCTGGTGAAGCAGTCGTGGGGGCAGAGGGAGGAGGCGGCTTAAGAAGAATGAGCCAGATACACTGCGTGCTGAAGGCCGGGAAAGAGGGAGAAGCCCTGAGACACAGGACACGAGACCTTCTCCCCTAAAGCCACCAACCCGCGACCGAGTAGAATTCACTTCCTTCCTTTGCTAGTCTCCCTAGAGTTGCACATTATACAAGCTGGAGCTTGCGATTGTTCCCTTCATAGGGACAGGGCCTCCTCTTCCTCTCTGTCCCCTGAGGGTTCTCCTGTCCTTCCTGAGACTGCCTCCCTCCTCCGGATGACCCGTGCTGGCATCTCCATCAGACATGGACCCACCGATGCCTGGACCCTCCCCAGGAGAAGCCCCTGCTACCCAACTCTGCAGGCTCTGTCTGGTGGAGACAGGGTCCCAGTACCATGCTGGACCAGGCAGTCACTTGGCACCTGGGGACTCGGGAAAGAGTTCTACCCTGGGAGGCAGTGTAAGCAGCTTTGGGCAGGAAAGAGCTCTCTGCAGGAGGCCCCTTTTCTCTTGTCACTAACCTTCAACCAGGCACCCCCATGCTCTACTCACCTGTGGCCCCAGCACTCCTTTCAAATCTTTTGATCACACAATACTTTGCCTAACTTGTTGGTTCTTCCCACAGGTCAAAGAAGTAGAAGAATAAATAATTAACAGATAGCTAGATCTCTTCCCTAGCTTCCTCTAGGCAAACACATTGTGTCAACAAGATAGCATCTAAAGAAAATCACCAGGCGACAAGTCTACACACGATGGGGCATGGTGATGACTCTGACCCGCTATCTCAGGGATTAACTGAGATGACTTCCCTGGTTCCCTTTAGAAGATTTCATGGCTGAACGGAATCTTCGTAGGTGGCTTTTGGGGGACATTGAGTCCACCAGCTCCCTAGATTGCCAGCATTCTGATTAAAGGCAACGTTCCCTTCCATCCACACTTGCGAGTTTGGTTTTGTAAGCGGCTGATCAGCGGGACCCGATTCAATAACAGCAGGAATCCTGGGCTCTAACACCAGTTCTGACCCTGACTTGCTATGTGTCCTCAGGCCTGTGGGTGTCCCTCTCCAGCCCTCAGTCACCTCATCTATACAATGGGGCTAGCAATGTCTTACAGGCAGATGACACCCCCCCCCCCCACCGCCACGATCCCTTCCAGCTAAGGCAGCTGTGACTTTGGGATAACATCAGCCTCCGAACCCACTGGGCAGAGCAGGGGCGGGAGGCGTCCTGCACCCAAAGGGGAACTCAGCCCTGCAGAGAATCTATATCACAAACCCGAGGCAATGCTTATCCCCCAAAACAAAGGCAGTCAGCTGAGAGGTGTAAGTCGTTTATTGGCTCCTACTCATGACAAGCCAGTCCCCCTGGCACCAGTGACAACATGTTTCCCTCCCCTCCAGCCCCTGACCCCAGCCCCTCAATGTCAATCAACATTACACCCTGAAATCCCTGTGGGGTCCAAGAGGCACAGGGAAGCAGAAGTTGAAGATTTTAGAATTTAAATATATAAAGTGCAACAACATAGCTTATCAGGACCCAGCAGACCCTCTGGGGTGACCCGGCAAAGTTGGGGAGGAACGACTGGTGTAGGGCTGGGTGTTGAGGGGATAGGTAAAGCCACGTGGTGTCCAGAGTCCAGGATGGAAAGGATTCAGCTCACATTTCCTTTCACTGGCAGGGGTTTATCTTTTTTAAATAAGCCCGAACCCAGGATTTTGTCTGTGAGACACAGGCCTCTTGGCCTCCGTTCAGTTTCAATCTGTGGGCAGAAAACAAAAGAGGGGCTGAGTCACCTGAGTCACCCCCTGGGTGGCACACACAAGTCCCATCACCCCCTCCTTGCTTCTGGGTACCCCTATGCTGTTCTCCCGGGGCCTATAAAATGAAGTCGCTGCATAAGATCTACAGTTTGTACACTGGGAGGAACACCCAAGCCTCAGGGGCGAGGGATGGGGGGCTTTTTAAATTGCATTTCCTGGACCACTTTTGTGGATTCAGTGTATCAGGGTCCAGCGAAGGCTGCAGACATTCTGAGGATCTGCTAGCATGGAAAATTCCCCTCCTAGAATATCTCTGAGGGCTCATCTGCTCCATCTTTTCATGTGTCTGTGTCCATCTGGGACATTGCTTTGGATGTGCGTGTGTGTTTCTTTTCCAATCTGCCCACCTCCCAAACTTGGCTATTGTCCAAAACCATAGATCAATTCTGCCTTTAATTGTCTGCAGGACCTTACACAAATCTCTCCAGCTCCCTGAACCTCAGTTTTCATAACAATGAGAATGTGTGCACCAAGAGAGTTAGCTGAGATTATATACACGAAAGTGCCTTATAGACACTGAGCGGCAAGCGTCAGCTAATTCATTGGAGCTTCATAACCACCCTGTGATGCAGCTATCATGTTTACGCCACTTCGCAGGTCAGGAGGGCAGAGGGCTACCGAGATAATGAGGTTCAGAAGAGTTACCTGCCCAGAGTCACCCGAGACTGTAGGTTGGCAAATCCAAAGGCAGGAACTAATTGAGAGCCCCTCACCATCATACAATAGTGCCTGGGGCTTTTAAGTTTTGGGCATAAAATATTAAGATATAATACATGGGCATAAAATATTAAGGTATAATACTTGGTGCCTTGGAGCGCCAAGAAACCCGTCACTGCAGGATCACAAGTGCTCCCCCTAGCGTCCACTCTCGGCTCTGTACCCAGGTTTAGGCAGCCTCACTGGCTTGGTTTAAAAACCTTAATCTGGTGGAACACTGCCATCTAGCGTCTGCTATTCTAATTCCAGGTGGGCCGGTTTCTGTCCTCTGGAGAAGGGAGTCAGGGGCGGAAGAGGATACAACTACTTACATTACACGGTTTTTGTAGGAGCAGGAGGAGCTGGTGTTCTTGTAGCACTTGATTTTCTGAGGGGAAATCTTCCTCTCCACCAGTTTGAAACAACAATTGGAGGATGACACATGCACTGGAAGAGAAGCGTAAAAATGGTTTGCATCCATTCCTCAACATGGACTGAGCTCCTCTCATCCAGGATGGGGAAGAAATACATACACACATACACACATACATACACAATTAAACTCATAATTAAATAATTTAAAAAAACCCACAAAAACCAAAAAGCCTTCCAGGACAGGCTCAGGCTTTGGGATCACATCCAAAGGGCACTAGTGTCTCATCAGCCACCCAGTTCTGTATTCAGGCAGAGTCAGGACACTGGGGTTCAGATCCCAGCTCCCCACAAAACAGCTGTGTGGCTTTGGTCAAAATGAGCCCTCCCCTGGGCCCCAGACTTCCCAGCTGTAAAACAAGATATTTTAGACTGATTTCTATAGGCTCTTCTAGTTCTGACATCCCACCACTGGGGTATGGTTCTGCCCCAAGGGTTCTGGGTTCAAGGGTTCTGGGGCCCTGGTGAGTCTGATTCAACTGCAGCCCACTATCTGGGGCAGGATTGGGGATGGTTCTAGGAGCTCAAACTGATGAAATGACCAGGAAAGAGCTTCCAGGAACTGATCAGCTCGCCCCACCCCCAACCTCCCCAGAATGCCCTCCACCCTGGACCTCAGTTCTGACCCCCAACTCCCACTTTGCAACCCTGCCCCACACCCCACCCTCAGAAGACTTGCATTTCAATTCTGGCTCCTTCCTCCTAGTTTGACTGTTTGCAAAGCCCCTTTCATGTGTCTGCTGTTAGGTCAGTATTCTCTCTCCAGTTTTAGAGGGTAGGTATTATCAAATCCCTCTTACTGATAGCGAAACCAGAATTTGGGAGGTAAAGTGACTTGCCAAGGTTAGCCCCAGGTCCTGACCTCAGGCTCTGCCCATTATCTGTTTCAGAGTGGAGACAAGACCCAGACAGACCCTCCTCTGGACCTCAGGTCTCCTGCTTGGCCTAAATGACCTCACAGCCACCCTCCATCAGCCCGCAGGGTCTGAACTAAGCGGGCCTCCTTTGGCCGAAGCCAGCTGCTCAGGGGTCTGTGTTGGCCCCAGACTTGTAATTCTCCTGCTGGCTCCCTGCCCCCATCCAAGTGCTCCCTTCCTCCTCTTCACGGAGAATTCTCGACAGAGGAGTGGAGATGGAGGCAGTGAGATCAGGGTGCGCCTGCCCTCAACCTCAGAGCACCCGCCTGCATCTCCGCCCTCCCCGAGATAGCACAAAGCGACTCCAGCAAACTCACTGCTCTTGGCGTCCACATCCTGCAGCCACACCCCGGCCAGCAGCAGGCACACCAGAGCCATGGTAATGAGCTTCATCTCCGGACGTCCAATTCAAGCCTCCCTGGAAGGGTCTCAGTGAGCTAGTGAGGTGAAGAGCTCTCCTCTGGCCCATGCTGCAGTGCCCAGAGCTTTTATTAGAAGACCTGGGTGGGGTTTTCCAAGCCCCAGTGCAGAGGTGGGGAAGTCACAGGAAGAAAAGATGACCACATGGAAAACTCCTTTCCCCACCTCTCCTGGGTGGTGTGAGAGGTGTAGGGAAACTTCCCCAAGCACAGGAGCAGATAAGGATCGTGAGAGGCTGAGTAGAAGCTGTCCCAGCTGAGTGGGACGTGGAGAAAGGTGAGTGAGAGGAAGTGGCCTGTCTGTGGCTACCCTGACCCCACGTCTTTCCACCCAAGGATGGAGCTACTGTCCTGGGAACATGGCAGAGCAGAAGAGCTCTGCGCCAGCACTGAGACACACCTGGGTTTGAATCCCAGGTCTGCAAATCAACAGACATGTAAGCTCTCCCGAGTCACATCTCCCTCCTCCTCCCATGTAAAATGGAAACAGTAACTCTCATCTCTGCGCTGGGCGCCTGGGTGCGATCTGTCAAGGGCCTGGCCCAGATAGCTGCAGTTTCTATTTTTTTCAATCACTCAGCTCTTTTCAGTAGCTTGCCCCATTCTCCATCCTTGGTTAGCCCCAGGAAAGACAGCGACTGCATGACAGACCAATCAGGGAAAGCCAGCTGGTGCAAGGACAGCAGTGCATGTGCCCTGCGGGGGGTGCAGGGGAGGACTGGGAGCTGCCCACAGGGGAGAGGCCTCCCAGGGCAATGTGCTTCAAGCAGAGTCTCCTGGTGTAAGGCCAACGTGGAAAGGGGCCCATCCGCAGAGGAAGGAGCTCGTGTAAGGACAGCAAGGCATGAAGGACAGTGCCTAGAGAGAGGAAATGGCTGGAGAGCCATGTGACTGTCCAGTGACCCAGTGGCCAGGTCATGAAGACATGGAGTGCTGTGTGCGGAATAAGTAGCACACAGTAGGTGCTCAAGATTTTTCTTGAGCTGGGCCATATCCGTGTGTTAAAATCACGAGGCCAGTGTGGTAGCTTCCCATGGTCAATGGGGTGAAGTGTAAGCTGCTAACCTGGCCATTCGTGGCTCACGTGATATCTCCATGGATTCCTGCACTTGCAATGTTGCAATTCTCTGAACAGGTCACATGCTTTCTCATCTCCAGGATTTGCTGCCACCGTAACCTCCACCTGCAGGGCCCTCCCCATTGTCTCCCTCTGTGAATTTTCTTTTTTTTCCTAAGTTTTTTACTTTATTTATTTATTTATTGACTGTGTTGGGTCTTCGTTGCTGCATGCGGGTTTTCTCTCGTTGTGGTGAGTGGGGGCTCCTCTTCGTGCGGTGCTCAGGCTTCTCCTTGCGATGCCTTCTCTTGTTCAGTAGTTGTGGCTCACGGGCTCTAGAGCACAGGCTCAGTAGTTGTGGCACACGGCTTAGTTGCTCTGCGGCACGTGGGATCTTCCCGGCCCAGAGACTGAACCCGTGTCCCCTACATTGGCAGGCGGATTCTTAACCACTGAGCCACCAGGGAAGTCCTATCCATTGCAAAGACCGTTGTCTCCATAAAGGTCCTTCGGCTGTCCCCGCAGATAGGCATTCAGCCTCCCTTGAATCCCCTCTGTGCCCCGATTTCCCACAAGAAGGTCTTTTATCCTCACAACCCCTCCGTTCCATGTATTCTGCATCCTAACACCTGCGAGGGAGTCCTGGCATGTCAGAGTTGAAAGGCCCCTTGAAGACCACCTGCAGCAGTGGCTCTGAAAGTTTCCTAGGAGACCTTTTGAAAAAATGCAAATATCTTTGCCCCATTTCATCAAAACAGAAGTAGCTACACATGTTGGTGGGAGTGGGGGACACAGGAAACTCCAGGTAATTCAGGCACCAGCAAATAAGAATCCAATATGGCCTCTTCCTATTACTGATGGGAGAAAAATCAGCCTCAGAAAGCAGAAACTGACCTTGCCAAGTCATACTGAGTCTTCGTTGCACAGATGTGAGGTAGGCATTTACAACTGGCCTGTTCACACCTCTGGGGTGAGAAGAAGATGAGCTCTAGGCCAGACATCCATTACCAGCTCCCTATTTACATCTCTGAAGGCAAGAGACAACTAGGCTCTGGATTACATATTTATGACCGGACTCTTATCTATATTTTGAGATCTGCACCTCGATATAAGAAACAGCAACAGAAATAGGGTAAATAACTGGACATTTGGACACTTTTATGGCAGGGACAGAGAGGGGCTAAACCCTGTTAAGAGAACAAGAGGTCATACCCTCCCCATCTTTGGGACAAGGGAGACACTACGCAGGTGTAAAAGCCTTCCTGGAGTCAAAAAGGCAGGGGATGCCAGACCATAGTAAGTCTTGCTATCTCCCTCCCAGAGGCCTTTGCGATAGGATCCATCTTTAATTGAGGGGGTGCATGCCCACCGGGGAAGGGTCCAGAGGTAAATTAACCCTGGGGTCAAAACAATATGACTGGCCAAGAAGAAGACAAAGACCCGGAAGACTACCTCTTTATAAAGAATTTAAACTCCCCAAAGGCAAGACTCTGGGGACTCTCTCCCTGAGCTTGCCTGTGTGTCTTTCCGCATGTACTTTGCTTTTCCAATATACTTTTTTACTCTTCTCTTTACCTTCTGCCTCCTCGCCTGAATTCATTCTTGGCAAAGCAGGCAAGAACTAGGGACCCAGGCCCTAGCCACTGGCCCCTGTGGTCCAGTGGTTAGGACTCCCAGTCTGGGAACTAAGGATTCGGTTCTTCCTTCCAGCGACTGCTCGCTGCTGCTTGCTGCAAGCTGCCACTTACTGCCGCCTGCGTCCAAAATCAGATGGAACGGTGGGTGCCGGGGCATCTGGTCATCTGACCCCTATGTGCGGCCGCCTCTGAGAACATACTTTCAGGAAGGACCACAGCTAACAGCTGCCCTACTCCGTCAGTTCCTTCATCCAGCTGGCTGCTTCCTGTCACCTGAAAGTATTTGAAATCATTAAGACATTGTTGTCACTCTCCTATTTTCTTTGTCCTTGCAGGCTGATATTTATTCCTTGCTTTTGGGGGGGGGTCTCAAAGAGGAAGGAGATAAAGCGATGTGGTCAATTGGCCAAATGTCACCGTAGATCCTTTAGACTCACTTGGGACACGGAGAGGGGCCAGATGGCCACACAGGAAGTTCTTCACTCTCTCCTCCTGCTGCCCGGCTGGCTCGCGACCAGGATGGGGCTGCCCCTCCAGCAGCTCACTTCCCCTCCTCCCCCTCACTTCCCCTCCTCCCCCTCACCGTGGCCACCGTGAGCCCAGGACAGGAAAAGAGTTGACAGCAAGACTTAGTCATGCTTCCCCCTTCCCAGCTCCTTGCAGCACCAGAAAGAACTGGCCGGAGGCTCCCAAGGCACAGAAACCTAGCGTCTCACATGGTACCTCTCCCACCCCCACTCCATCTCTTCTTCTCTAGGCCTCGCACAAAGCACAGTCCAAGTAATAACTCAATAAAATATCCATGGCCTTTAATGAGATGGGTCAGGACTGCATACGTGATGGAGAGATAAGAAATGCTCCCAGCATCAGCACTGAACCAGTTTCTCATGTGAACGATCCTTTTCTTAGTTAAAAGTTTAAAAACCAGTAAGTGCCTGTAGAAAGGTTTTCTTATTAGTCATCTTTTGTGAAGTAGGTACCAATTTACTGAGGATGGGTAGAGGTCAGACAGAGCTCAACTTGTCTTAAGATCTCCTGGGGTGGCCCCAGGCTCTCACCTCAGCCCTGCTGGCTGGGGGGACTGGAGCCTGGCCCTGCCTGCTTCCCCGCCAGTTACATTTCAGCCTGATTCTTCAGACCTGAATGCAGAAACGCATGGTGGGAGGAGACATTTGCCCAGCATCGCACAGCTGCAGGAATACTGGCCTTGCTTTGTCTATCTCTGGGGCCAAGTTTTCTTAGTTCCCTCAGTTAGGGAGAAAGTGCGCTTGGCCTCAGAGGTAACTGGGTCAGATTTCAGCCCAACTAGTTTTCAGCTGTGTGACCTTGGGCAAGTAACTTGACGCTTCTGAGCCTTAGTTCCTTCATGGTAAAATCCATTACCCACTGAGTCTGGTAAAACTCTCTCCATTGTTTTCAAAATAAGCTCCCCAAACCATAACCTAACTTTGGGCTATTTGAAGGATTAAATGAGATGTCTCACCTTATCTTAGAATGAGGGAGGAAGAAAGGAAGGGAGGGAGAAAACCAAGGAGGACAGGATGGAGGAGAGAAGAAAAGCAAGCTGAATCATTCAAAATCACTGTGGAGCACCTAAAACATGACAGGTCCTGAGGATGCAGCAGGACCAAGACAGACACCGGCGCTACCCTCATGGGGGAGACAGGTGTGGGGAATTGTGGTAAGTGCTTGAGAAAAGACCTAGTGTCCTCTGGCTGCAGTGTATAGGGAGGCGCTTACCATGGGGCCTGGTAAAGGTACTCAGTAAAACTTCACCCCTCTCCCCTCTACCATCTGAGGCTTCATCACAGGCACCAGGCAGTTCCACCACCTCCCCATCCACGCTTACCATGTGGCTTGGCACATACTAGGTGCTCAATAAAATGGCACCCTTCCCCCTCCACCCCTTGTTGACTTAAAAAAATTTTATGCACAACTTGAGTGTTGCAAGTTAAGTTTTATTTGGGGCAAAAGGAGGAGTGCAGCCTGGGAGACAGCATTTCAGACAGCTCTGAGAAACTGCTCCAAGGAGGGGAGGGGAGGAGCCAGGATATATAGGAGTTTTGCAACAAAGGACAGCTAGTCCTGGTTTGAGAAAACCAGATATCTCAAGTTAAGGAATTTGGCACTTTTCTATGTGTGGGAAGATGCAAGCTCTGGGCTCCCTAAAATCATCCCTTTGACGTGTACCTTAGGTATATGGGGCCTGTATTTTCACATCCTGAGTTTCTTCAGGGCTCACCACAGGGAGTGACTTACAGTCTGATGGCAGGTATTCTTTACAGCCCTGAGTTTGCTGGGCTCACCGGCTCACCTTGGAGGGCTGCGATCATTGATGACTGTGACGTCCTTTGTTTGTTGTTATGGCTGGAAATATTCCATTTATAAATATTTCGTTTATCAGTCCCTCCTCTTGGTTGGAAATTCAACCAGTGTTTGGGAGGCATTTCATGACCAAATTTTGTGCTATGGCGCTGGGAGGCTCATCCCAGATCAGGAGAAATTTCTTGGGGTTTTTTTTTGTTTTTTTTTTTAAGCTGAAATTTCTTGTTGATATGCCATTCCAGGTGTTCATTTTCGGTTTAGGCCCTGTTTAATCATCAGATTAAAGATTCTCTGGATCCTCTGTCTTGCTAATCTATTACGATCCAGGAAATGTTTTCCCTTGTTGCATCTTCCCTTATCTAGAGTTGCACTATTACAATCACTGATCGCATGCAGAACTATATATTTGATCAACTGTTTCAAGTCATCTAGTCATCATTATTTTTGTTGGGGGCTCAGACACACATGTAGTAATACAAAAACAATAATCTTGTAAAACAGGCAAAGTACAAATAATATAGCTAATGACATTAATAGTGTTATAAGTAAATATTTAAGCCAAGAGCTATTTATGCCAAACCAATTTTTTAAGAGGTCACCAAGATCTGGAGTGGATCACTGAAGGCAGAAATCTGATTTTTCATATGGTTAATTAAATGTGTTATATTAGAGGATTCATCAGGTATGAAAACACAGCATTCAGTTTGAATCGTGGCACAGGTACCGCCCTAAGATGTTGTAAGAATGTCAAGGTCCACATGGTTTTGTAGCACTGCTTTCTTTGTCATAGAGACCTAAGAATTCAGTAGGCTAGTATATTTCCCAAAGTCATAAAGTTATAAATCATATTCATCAGTTCATTTAATCCTATGTAATTGATTCCTGTTGATTTGGATGGCATAATCAGGTTTTCTGTCATTTGTTACATAGTTCAGTGGTATTATCTAAATGCCATTAGAAACTTACGTTTGTTTAAAAAGTTCTTTTTATGTCTTCTTGAAAATCGTCATTTTGTAAAAGCATCAGGACAAAACTTAAAATAGCGTGGTTAAAGACTTGAGCACAGTGCAATCAGTAGGAAACGTGGATATTTCTGTGACAAATAACATTCTAGAATAACTAGAATTATGACATTATATCAAGACATCTCATAATATGTATCCATCCACTGTAACCTAAGGTTCCTCTCCAGTTAGTGGACAATGTTTTTGAAGTAATTAAACATACCAAATAAATTCAGATAGTTTAACATTCACGTCTGAGTTGTCTTAGGATGCTCCTTCGAAGCATCCCAGAGTCAGCTGGAGGCTAAAAGAGCTTTAGTTAGATTTTGAGAGGCTTGTTAAAAATATGAAAAAAGGTTTGAAAACACAACAGGATTGTAGGCCACTGCGAAACAGTCCTTACTCACTTAACCAAAGTCACAAAACAATTAAAAGAAAGCAGCAAATGCAGATCCCTTAAGGGCACAGACACTCACACAGTCTGCTTCATACATGTACATGGTGCCTATTTCTCATGTGCAATAGTCTGGAAACAAAAAGTCCAGGGTAAATGCAACCACTCAACAATGCCATCAGGAAATAGAGTCCACGGTGTTTTCTGACATCACAATTATAACTTTCAGGAGAGAATCAGGAACAGAGTCACTCGAAACATTATAAGATGACATTCACTACACAGATCAGACCCAACACAAATACGTTAACTGGAGAAAAGAGAATGGCAGAGAAGGTCATCAACCCAAGAAAGTACAAAAGCAATGGTGTGACTGGACATGTTGGAGCTTATAGGAAGATAGACTGGAACATAATGATAATTAGAAACAAACAAAATTGTCTAACATTCCAATAGTTATATATTTTAAAATACACTTCAGGGGGACTTCCCTGGACAGAAACCATTTTAAACAACATTGTCCTCAGACACAGCCACTGCGTGGGATGGAGTAAGGCGCAAGCCAGAGCACTCTGTGATCATGTCATCACACAGGATCAAAAGAGATTTACGCGATCACAGAAAGGATGAAATACAAAACTGACTTGTTTCCTTACAAGTTAATTTTAGTTCCAGTCCCTTCTTTTTGGCACCCAAATAAACCATCCACTTCTAAGACATGTTTTCTTTCCTTTCCCTCCATAAAATGTAGTGTAATTCCTCATACTTTCTTTACTGAAAACACACATTCTATTTTCCTACTGTGCACTGAACTGCTTCCGTATTATTTCTATTGACTTTAGTCACATGCTTAAATTAGAATCCTCAACTCTTAAAAACCTTAATTTCTAAGGTGAAAGTTAAGAAGTAAGCAATTATGAACTGTTGTTTTTTATATGCACATTCTGTAGATTTGTCAGTATACATATCAGTGATAATTTCTAAAAACATTTGTTTTCTTATAGAAAACATCTCAGGGTGGCACCATTTTCATTAACAGTCTTAAATACCTTTAGTTTCTCTATTTAGTAATTGATGTCTCAGTATCTTAATTTTTTTGGAAATTATCTATTCAATAAACTTCCATTATTTAAAATAGCATAACTAGAACTTTAGGTTACCAAATATCTGTAAAGATCATTTTAAGTAGACAATTCTAAAATATAATTATTTTTAAAGCGTTTGCCCAAAAGTTCTTATCTCATTTACATTTAAAGTCTCATCATATCAAGCTATTTTCCTTGTAACAGATATAATAAGGTCTTATTTGATTTCTATTAAACCTAGGTACAATAAAGTATTATATTTAATATTGATGGCTCTGAAGACAAGTCTATATTAATTAGATCAACAAACAAACTTTAATACCAGGTATCAACTTAATATTGAATTTTCCCAGTTCACGTGAACCTGAAAGTCATTTTGGCCGGTTTCTTTCATATTTAATTTCTAAGGGACTTCCTGGTGGCGCAGTGGTTAAGAATCAGCCTGCTAATGCAGGGACACAGGTTCGATCCCTGGTCCGGGAAGATCCCACAAGCCGAGGAGCAACTAAGCCCGTGTGCCACAACTCCTGAAGCCCTTGTGCCTAGAGCCCGAGAAGCCACCACAATGAGAAGCCACGACAAAGAGTAGCCCCTGCTCGCCGCAACTGGAGGAAGCCCATGTGCAGTAATAAAGACAATGAAGCCAAAAATAAATTTATTAATTTTAAAAAAAATTTGTAAGCGCTTACTTTTAAATTGAATAGAGCTCTTTATACATTCAATTTTGATAATACTTTTCAGAGTTAGAGATATCTCATATGTATAATGTGTACACAGACATATAAACAGATAAAACAAGAGATCTCATGGCTTACAAACTGCCAGACCCCAGTTACCAGGTGGCCTGATGTCAGCGATGATGGTTTTAGAATAATGGGAAAGAAAAAGAATACAAGACCTCCACCACCTTTATGCATATCACATACCCCAGACTGCGAGCCCAACGTATAAAATCTTCCCCGACTCCCAGGGACAGGGGGCACAGTTCTTGAGGCGCTAGTCTGCTGTGTCTTCCCTTTGCCTGGCGAAGAAAAATAAAGCCATCTCTCTCTTCCTCCAAAATCTCCATCTCGGTATTTCTATTAGGCCTCGGTGTACAGAGTAGCCATTATTACGGTAACACTCCGTCTCCTACAACTGAGCAAACCCTGGTATCTTTCAACCAAGCCCCCCACCCCCAGTATCTTTCAACTGCATGGGTATTTCCTTGGTATCTTTCAACCAGCACCCCCCCCCCCCCATCCCAGTATCTTTCAACTGGGAGGAGGCAGGTATCTGCTGTATACTGCCAAATAAAACTCAGGATCATCAACCAACATGGGAAATCTGAGAACCAGGAGAGACTTACCCAAATTCATCTGGACTCTCCAAGGAGGCGGATGGGCACAAGGGGCCTCTCCTGGCACCAAGACTCCGGTTCCTCGTAGAGTTCCAGCAAAGGAGAGGAGTCCACTCTGGGTCCCTTATTCGCGGTCGCCATAACTGTTGACTTAAAAAAATATATGCACAATGTGAGAGTTGCGAGTTAAGTTTTACTGGGGGCAAAATGAAGACTGCAGCCCTGGAGACAGCATTTCAGACAGCTCTGAGAAACTGCTCCAAGGAGGCAAGGGGAGAGCCAGGATATATAGGAGTTTTGCAACAAAGGACAGGTCGTCAGGAATGTCAAAAGATTATTGTTAATGAAAGAAAACCAGATATCTCAGGTTAAGGAATTTGGCACTTTTCTATGTATGGGAAGATGCAAGCTCTGGGCTCCCTGAAATCATTCCTTTGACGTGCACCTTAGGTATCTGGGGCCTGTGTTTTCACATCCTGAGTTTCTTCAGGGCTCACCACAGGGAGTGGCTTGCAGTGTGATGGCAGGTACTCTTTTCAGCCCTGAGCTTTCTTGGCTCACCGGCTTACCACTTACGTTGGAGGGCTGCGATCATTGATGACTGTGACATCCTTTGTTCATTGATATGGCAGAAAATGTTCCATTTATAAATATTCCATTTATCTCCCTCAGTCCTGCACGGTCTAAGGCTACGTCACCGGAACAGGGAGTGGCACCGTCTCCCCAGCCGGGACCCGTTTCCTGGTCTCTTTCCTTTCTAATCCTGTGCTGCCTGATGCCCAGGTAATACCTACCTTGCAGGGTCCTGTGGGGCTCCTGGGCACAAAGCCATTCTGTGTCTCCCATTTCTTTGATTATAGGAAACAGCCTTCCTTCATCCTCCCTGACCTCCTGTGAGCTCCAATGGGCAGATTCAAGCGATTGTGAATTAGGGAAGGGAGGGGATATGAGACCAGAGAGAAACTGTCAAGTGCAGCCTTGGGGCAAGGTGCTATTTCCCCATCAATGGATACACACAACAATATCTTTGAGTTATTTTGCAGACACTGAAACCCCTTCCAGGTAAGAGAAGTTAACGATGAACGATGGTATGCTGCCCACAAGCATGTAGATCCCAGACCAGTTGAACTTGAAGGCTGACGATGCTGACTGCTACCTACCTCACCACCCACCCATCAGAAGAATGCAGGACTGTCACTGCCTTGATCCTTATCGCCCACCCCGACCACGAGCCCCAACTATAAGACTTCTCCCTATTCGCCAGGGAGGGGGGCACAGTTCTTGAGGCACTAGTCTATTGTGTTCCCCCTTCGCCTGGCAAAGCAACAAAGCTATCCCTTTCTACTTTATCCAGAACTCTGTCTCCGAGACTTGATTCGGCACCGGGGTACAGAGAAGCTGAGCTTTCGGCATCACTGGCCAGGCTTTCGGTCATCACCCACAGGAACACAGTGTTCTCTTCCAACCCGACCTCTGCACCCGGCCCCAGCTGCCTCCTGAAAGCACAAGTCTAGCCACAGCACCCCCAACAGCCAAACATTTTTTAATTCAAATCCTTTTCTGGTGTTTTTCAGAGACTCTTACCCTCTACCTGGGTCCCCTTGTCCCCCATCTTCCATCATTCAGCACTTTTGTTCTTTGAAGGAGGCCTCTGCTACTTAGTTCTCAGGGACAAAGTGAACGAGGCATCAAGCATCTCTTGTAGCAACGGCAGACCCCAGGGGTGCCCAAAGAATGTTGCAGCAGTGACGGTTACCGGCTTTTCAATTCGCGACCACAGCCATGGAGCTCCAGAGCGACAACAAAGCCCACTGTTCAGAGCTGAAGTACAAACGTCTTGGCTCGGCTTACGGAGTCCTGCATGGTGCAGCCGACAGAGCTCTAGCCGCTTGGCATTGTCACCGCTCTGCACACCCGCGCTGACCTCACTGCCCCTTCTGCCTGGGATGCTTGCTCCAAGCTTCATCTGGCAGACCTCCTGCAGGCCGCAGCATCGGCGCTCCCCCCACAGGAGCCTCCTCACACCCTTGTGATTGCCTGGTAGTCCACACCCCTCCCTCCTCTGGAAGCTCCCGGAGGACAGGAGTCCCTGTGTTGTGGTCCACATTTCATGCCCCAGTGCCCCACCCAGGGTGGGTATGTAGCAACTGTTGATGGAGAAGAAGGGAGGAGAGGCCTTCACATCATTCTCGTCATCCCCCTGCCGTAGATGAGAAGCAGAGGCCCTGGAAGGTGACAGGAGTCCTACAAGAGGCAAGTGACAGAGGTAGGAGGAGCAGCTCTGGCCCAAACCCTGTGCTTGCTTGTACTCCCCTGGAGCCTCTGGCACACACGGATGGACCATTTTCCGAGTGATGGGCACCATCCCACACACGGGATGCTGGAGACAGGTCTCATTCATTCATTCATTCACTCCCTCATTCACTCCGCAAACATCGTCCAAGGGCCCACTTTGTGCACGGGGAGTCAGGTGAGAGAGGAGGGCTGACCACAGAGCCAGGACCTCTAGAGGGAAACAGACATGCAAACCAGTAAGTGGGCACAGACTTGAGGGTCAAGGCTGCTGTAATATGCAGACCAGACTCTGCACATGCCCAGTGTGGGGGAAGAAGCGGAGGAGCTCCCTGGGGTGCAACGCGGCATCTCGACTGGGCCTAGAAGGATGAAGGCGGAATTTGCCAGAGTCGGGGTGGGGGAGGTAGATAGCATGCTGTACGTGGTTATGAGGGTGGGCTCTGCCGGGCCCCCAGCCCCAGTTCCTCTGTATCCCACCTGTGTGACTTCTTTCCCTTTCTTCACCTCCCAGCCTCATCTCCAAACAGGGAAAATAATGACACCTGCTCACAGGCTCGTGTGAAAATTAAATGTGGCTATCTCTTAAGGAAAATCTAACAATTGTTGGATGGAATGCTAATAGCTGGTGTGGAGGCTGATGTCTCCAGGGCATGGGGGAATGAAGCAGGCCTTCAGGGAGGGACTGGAAATGGAGCCAGGAGGACCCGGGCCGGGTTTCACAAGATCCCGTTTCCTGGGCTCAGGCCTTGGGACTTAGCCTTCTGTCAGTAGAGGGAAGGCCTTAAGTAATCTTCTGCTTGCTACTGGGATGCAGCCAGATTTGTGGTTTGCGCTGAGGGCTTGTGGTAGAGGCTGCAGAACACAATGAATGGAAGAAGGCAGTAGGACTGGGGACTTGAAGGAGTCCAGGAGAGGTGACAGGTGAGGAGGTAGGGTTCTTCTGTAGAAAGAGAGTGAAAAATCAGGATACAGGGTTTCTGGGCTCTGCTGGTCATTTTCTGTGGGACCTTGGGCAGGTCACTTCCTCCCTCGGTTCTCCCACCTAAAAAGTGGGGAGGTTGGCTTACATCAGTGACTCTTGCCTCAGAAATGGGTTTCGTATTATGATCATTAGGGAAGCTTTTATCTAAAGACTCGTGCTTGAACCTCACTGTGGACCTTTGTATTCTGAGTTTAAGGTAATCGGAGTATCTTGAAAGGGCTCCCCAGATAATCCAATCCAACCACTTCCCTCTAGCCTGGATGGCTACCGAGACCCTTTCTGGTTTGGCATTAAATGATATTCTGGGTCTCCAAGTATAGCAGAGCCCTGCCCACAAGCTACACCCTAAACAGCCCCCTTGTCCATCCAAGGTGGAACTGGCCTTTTGGATCAGGCCTGTTACGCTGAGGGAGCCTGCTGGGGAGGGTCCCCTGAGGCTTTTAGATCCCACCCACACTAAGAGCCAGGGTCACCTGAAACTTAGAAAGCTCCCAGGAAGCCAGAAACTCAAAGGAGCCTGGTAGGCAACACATAGGCTTGGATTCAGAATGTTTTGTAGCCTCAGTTTTGTGGTTCTTGAGCTGTTGGGCCCTGAACTAAAAATATCCACTTTGCAAAGTCTCTGTGAGTAATCAGCAGGTCGGCGTGGGTCAGGTGTGTGCCACATCCGCCCAGCGCTCAGGAGGACACTCAGGACAATGGGGGTGGACCGTCTCACGTTACAGATGAGGAGCCAGAAGCCCAGAAAGGAAAAGCAAGTTGTCACATGTGGACCCAGTGACAGAGCCCTGAAGATTGCCGCATCTTCACTCCCAGATAAGGCTCTTTCTCTGTGATATCTCTGGTTTGACGCTCAGGACCAGAGAGCTGGGCTGTGGTCAGAGAGAGAAGCTGGGTATGATCGGGGCACCTAGGATGCCAGAAAGCCCTGCAGGATTGCTGCGGCCCACCCGGAGGCCAGGGCTCGGTGCCAACTTTGCAGGGAGTGGTGGAGAAAAGGCCCCAGTATTTCCACTCAATAGAGCAAGGACGCGGGGGCAGGAAGTGGCAACAGTTTGACCCCCGAATACATCCACCAACACCAACAAGGTCAGCCATGATTCAGGTGATACGCCCACAGGCTGCTACGAAAGTCCCCCAAGGAGCCCTCCCTCCCTGGGGCAGTAGGTGGATGCCTGGGTCCCACCTGTGCCCACCACCCATTTCCCAGTGCATCTTGGGCCTGTTACCGTGGATGGCTAAATCGGACTCCACGTTAGATCTGTTTCTCTGACTTTAACCTTTGCTTTTGGTTGCTTTTGTTACTGTAATCATACATGATGGCCTGCCTCCGGGAACACTGCCCCTCTGCTGGAATGTTGAACTAAAGTGCCTCTGTTCAGCTCCTTGGCGGACAATCTGCCCTGCCCACCTGCATGAATGGCTGAGATTAACATATCCCCTCACCAAGGCTGGTTATTCCTGGAGATCTTTTGTAAGACTGATGGCCCTTTATTTCCCCACAGCCCCTCCCACTCTGGTTCTATAAAACAAACTAGCATCCAGACCCCTATAAGATGGTTTTTTAGGAGACCTTAATCTGCCATCTTCTCAGTTTGCTGGCTTTCTGAATAAAGTCGTATTCCTTGCCTCAACACCTCGTCTCCGATTCATTGGCCTGTCGTGCGGTGAGCAGAACAAGCTTGGACTCGGTAACAGGCCCACAGCCCTGGGAGCCCAGGGGAGCCTGGGCATGCGATGCTCTTCCTTCAGTGCCTTTTAGGCCTGGTTCCCGGGCTCAGCTTAGAGCTGGCCACCCAAAGAGACACCCCCATTGCCAGGTCTGGCCTCCTGGGCTCTGGAGTGAGCTGAACTGATCACAGAGAGTGCACTTAGCTCAGAACTGGGGCCAGGCCTGGGATGTGCTGGGCAGCAGAGCCTGGATATCTGGGTCCCCTGACCTTCACCTCTATCCTCTAGAATAGCAGGAAAAGCACTGGACTTGGGTTTCAGACATCTGCATTTTAATCACCGCTTACTAGCACCATGAATTTGTAACAGGGAGGAGATAAATCAGACTACACGTTGAATCTATTTCTTTTAATTTAACCTTCACTTTCCGCTGCTTTTGTTCACTAAAAGGATACTGTCTGTACATAATGGCCTGCCTAGGGGAACCCTGACCCTCTGCCTGAATGTTAAACCAAAGTACCTTTTTTCAGGGAAACATCTGGACCCTGTTCCACCTGAGGATGGCTACAAGAATGAAGAAATTAACACACCGCCTCCCCAAGGCTGGCCATTCCAGGGGATATTTGCAAAACTTATGGCCTTTTTACTTTACTTCCTCATCTCCTCCCCCTCTCTGTGCTATAAAAGAAACTGGCATCGAAACCGCGATAAGATGGTTATTTTGAGACTTTTGTCTGCCATCTTCTCGGTCTGCCAGCTTTCCGAATAAAGTCATATTTCTTGCCTCAACACCTCGTCATGCAATGAGCTGAGCACGCTTGGACTGGGTAACAAATTCTGACCATCTTCCTGAACCTCTGGGTCATTATCCCTAAAACTGGGTTCCCAATGCCTGTATCAGGATCCTCGTGAGGACCAACTATGGAAATGTGTGAGAAAGCTTCCAGCAGAGAGCCCTGCTCACTCTCCTGGTTTCTGAGAGTGTTCTGTGTTCCCTCCCTCCCTGCTTGGTTTTGTTGCTGTAATAATGGCTACTCTGTACAGCGTAGGCCTAATAGAAATACAGAGACAGAGATTTTGGAGGAAGAGAGAGATGGCTTTATTTTTCTTCGCCAGGCACAGGGAAGACACAGCAGGCTAGCGCCTCAAGAACTGTGCCCCCCATCCTTGGGAGTTGGGGACGATTTTAAACGTGGGGGCTCACAATCTGGGGTATGTGATAAGGATCAAGGTGGTGGAGGTCTTGCATTCTCTTTCCTTTGCATTATTCTTTTTTCCTTTGCAATATTTCAAAACAGTCAAGGCTGATGGCAGGCCACCTGGTGACTGGGGTCTGGCAGTTTGTTGATTATCTGTTTGTCTATGGTTTGTCCGCTGGGGACCTTCTTTCTGAAATGCAAAACAAACTAGAGGAATACAGCTTCCAAGTTGTAAATGAGGTTAGTGAGTGAGAGGCAGGATGTAACTCACACAGAGTTAAGTATGGGGGAGTTAGCTTTGTGAAGTAAAAATCTGGTAACTACAGATTAGTGACAGCTAAAGTACAATAAGGAATGATTAACTCTTTCAGGCCAGGTTATCTTTCTCCTCTAGCCTGTTCGACATCCACTTTGTTTTCCAGTCACTCAAGAGGAAAAAGAACAATCACTTCTATTTGCATTGCAACAGTTTGTCTGAGGCATCTTTATAGCTACTCTTAAGAGCTAATTGCAAATTGGCCCGTCCTCTTTCTCAACTCAACTCTGGCTGGTTGGCCAGCTCAGATTTCTTGGGGTGGGTGAGTTTCAGGAGCCCAGTTCACATGGGAAGCATCTAAAGTCGGGGCTGCTGCCTGCCAGACAAGTCTGCAGTACATGTCCACCAAGCCTGCGCTCTGACCAGGATGTTCACATAATTTGCAGGGTCCAGTGCAAAATAAAATGAGGGGTCCCTTGTTTTAAAAACTAAAAATTTCACGTGTGCAACAGCAGAGACTGCACGAGTCATATGCCATGAAGACTGCCTCACCCTGTTTCTGCGTTGTGTTGGACAGGCATCCATCAGTTCACTCCCTGGAATCTCCCACTGCCCACTTTGCATCTCCTCTGCCCTGGTTTGGAAGATGATTTTCCAAAACCCCACCATTATGGTTCTATGGTTCCAAAGTCCTTGACATAAAGACACTTCTCGAACAAATCAGAATGATGCATTTTACTTCCTACAAGCATTGTTGCTTTAAGCGGCCACCCCCGCCCCACCCCCAGCTCCCCAGCTGCAGAGTCAAAGAAAGACCAGACAAAATGGCAGAGAAGGGACTGTGGATAAGGGGCAGGTGTGAAAAATAGACAGTGTTGCCTCTGCTGATTGGGGATCCATCCTGCCCCCACCATCGAGATTGGTTCTAGATGGAACCAATCTCAACCAAAGATTTCTCCCCCCACCCAAAAAGGAGTGATTCAGTAGGATGGGACATGTTGGGTACCCAACATATGTTAGTTCAAAGAAATCCGTCACCACCCTCTTCTGCCACCTCCTCCATCCACCTACAACAGGTGGGTCCTTTAGATCCAGGTGTGATAAAGCAGGTAGATGGCACTGAGCATCCCCCACCCTCTTGCCCAGTCCCCCCTTGCCCTCAGTCACATCATGAAAAGGGAGAGGAAATGGGTAGCTGGCCGTTCTCCCAGCTCTGCCGTTCTTGATCTGTCTACACAAGTGTCCTCATCTGTGAGTTGTGGATTCTGCTCTTTCTCCTGCTTAGCTGACCAGAGGGTGTGAGCCTCAGAGGAGACAATGGCGGGATGCAATGGGTATTTGGCAAAGCACATGGTTACCAACCTTTCTGTCCCTCTACCTCTGCTGCCTCTCACTTGCGCCCCTTCCCAGCCAAACAATTGGAAGAGTTAGTCCCACTGTCTCCAGTTCCTCCCAGCCCATGTTTTCAATATACTGCACACTGGCCTCTGTCTCTACCACGTCACCAAAACTGCAATGGCTAAAGTCACCGGGGACCTCCTTGTTGCTAAATCCGTGGTACCCTTGGCTGTCAGCTTGCCTAACATCTCAGCACCCTCGAGCCTGTTGACCCTTCCTTCTGGAAACATCCTCTTGCCATGGCTTCTATGACAGGTGGTCCTCATGGTTTTCCTCCAACCTCTCTGCTGTTACTTCTGAGACTTGGTTAGAGGTTCTGGGCCCTCTGTCCATCCCTCTCCCTTACCCTTTCTTTAAAAATAAAATCCTGCCTTTCCACAATGTCTCATTCCAACACTGAGGTTGACTGAGTTTTACATTCTTCCATAATGTGCAGGCCATTTCATGGGGCCTATCAGCTACAACTTGACGACTGAGTCATGTCCCACATAGACAGGACTCTCTCCAACAATAGTTACAACAATAGTCCCTTATGGGGACAGCTTTTTGCAGCTTCCTTGGCTTCTCTATTTCCCGGGGCAAGCCTCTGCCAACATCTCACCTGTGTAAATAAGCAAGCAGGTAAATGTAGTCTAGTTTCACTTATTCAGGTCCATCAATGGAAAGGCAAGTTGAATTTAAGACTGTTATTAAATAAATGTGGTTCTCTTATTTCCAATCATATATAATGCCTTCTAACAGTATTATCGCGTTGAAGGTACTTAGAAGATATGCTTTAATGGAGAGTTTATCAGGATTTGTAATTAACACAGCAATTAAGAGCACTTTTAAAGTAGTTGGAAGCAGATTAAACCCACTAAAGAGAATCAACCACTCAAAAACACAATTGCAATATCCATTTACATGCCAGCAATTTGCTTGCCAATTGGAAATGAATAAACTCAAACAGCTACTGTAAATCTTACTCTTGATACAATAATTGACATCCCTCCTAGCAAAAACTACTCATTAACTTAGTCAACAAATATCTAAAGGGTGCCTACTATGTGCCAGGCACTCCCCATGTGCTAGGAACCAAGATACACAAGGCATTTGCCTTGTAGAGCTAACCTCCAGAAGAGATATAATTTTTCAGCTAGTTACCTAAACAAGATAATTTCAAATAGGATAAGTCAATAAGGACACGTAACAAAGGGATATGGCTAGAGGGGATATTAAAGAGTTGGCACTTGAGCTGAGACCTGGAGGGATAGAATATTCTAGGCAGAGAGAATAGTGAATGCAAAGGCCTAATGTGGTATCTTAACACTGCCCTCTGAATAAGACCCAAGACAAAGATTTAAGGAAAGTAATTTATTTGGGAGGTGCAGGAAAGATGAGTAAGGGAACAAGGGAGAAAAACAAGGACTTAAGAACATGTTATCAGGCCAGCTCCTTTGTGAGTGTTGGAGGCTGACTCCCCAGGGACACTTTGGGAACCAGCATAGCGCACATAGCTGAGTTAGCTCAGCTAGGAATGAGGGCGTTGGGGTGTTTATACTCCATTTCCCATCTGACACTGGGACTTATTCTGTTCATGGACAGCACGGTCTTCTATGACTGAAGTCAGCTTGTGTGCACTGAGATGGAAGGCCTAACTAAGGGATATGAGCTGGGTACTGGCAGCATCTAGTACATGCAGAGACCAGCCTGGAATTTTCCAGAAAGAAAGTCAGTGAGAGTGGCACATTAAACTTGTGGGGGGCGGGGGGGTGGGGTGGGCAATGGTAGGAAATGAAGCCTAAGAAGAAAGCAGGGACCAGCTCAGGTGAAGCCTGGGAGGCCATGATGAGTTTGAATTTTATTCTAAGTGCCTTGGGAAGACAATTGAGAAATTCAGTCAGAGATAAGGACTGACTTTTTTTAAAAAGAAGATTCTTCTCTCAGTTGCATGGGAAATAGGTTTTTTGGAGAGCAACAGAGAATGTGGGAGGACCAGTCAGGAGGCACTGGCTAAAGTCCAGGCAGGAGATGACAGTGGCTTTGGCTGGTGGGGGAGAGGGAGGGCTGTGCAAAACAGATGGGCCCAGATGTGTCATAGCAGAGCAGAACTGATGGATGGGTTAGATGTGCGGGGAAGAAAAGAAGAATGAAGCCTTGGCTTGGGCATGTCAGTACAGAGGTAAGAGGATTATAAGAGGAGCAGGCTGGGTTGCGCCACTCAAGAATTGTGTAACTTGGGTCAGTCACTCCTCCAATCTGGTCCCCAATTTTCTTATTTGGGAAGTAAGGAAGTAGAACTAACTGACTTGTAAGGATGCTTTTAACTCTAACAGTCTGTGACTTTAAAAAATATATTTAAAAAAAGGCAGGGACTTCCCTGGTGGTGCAGTGGTTAAGAATTTTCCTGCCAGTTCAGGGTACATGGGATTGATCCCTGGTCTGTGAAGATCGTACATGCTGCTGAGCAACTAAGCCT
Organism: Hippopotamus amphibius kiboko; assembly: GCF_030028045.1. Taxonomy (NCBI): domain Eukaryota; kingdom Metazoa; phylum Chordata; class Mammalia; order Artiodactyla; family Hippopotamidae; genus Hippopotamus; species Hippopotamus amphibius. Next base: position 19,930,558 of record NC_080202.1, read on the forward strand.
GCGAGCCACAACTACTGAGCCACATGCTGCAACTACTGAGCCACATGCTGCAACTACTGAAGCCTGAGTGCCTAGAGCCCATGCTCTGCAACAAGAGAAGCCACTGCAACGAAGAGTAGCCCCCACTCACTGCAACTAGAGAAAACCCAAGTGCAGCAACGAAGATTCAACGTATCCAATAAATAAATTTATTAAAAAAACAATGGATTTATTAAAAAAAGCAATCATAGATATAGATATACACACATATTTATATAAGTGTATAACTGAATCACTTTGCTGTACACTTGAAACTAACACAGCATTGTAAATAAACTATACTTCAGTTAAAAATAAAATATAAAAAGCAATCAAAACAATCTCTCTTTTTTAAAGTTCCAGTTCTTTTTGATAATGCCATAAACCCATGTGAACCACCACACCAAACAAAAGCTAACACCTTGACAATAACCTGCTTCTAACCATATTTTCCCTCCGTAGTATTTTCCTTGACTCCTTCAACCCAAGGTAGCCAACATCCCAAATTCTCTTGCTTATTTTTAATCTCTATGTGTTTCTAAAGTGTATATATTTTTACTTTATAAAAATAGTATCATACTGTTTATAATTGTAGGCACTTTTTAGCCAGTAGTATTCTATTAATATACCTCCATATCACGGACTGTGCCAATGCAGTTCACTTTGTTTTAACTGCTGTGTAATATCCCATTGTGTAAGTACACTCCTAGTTGTTCATCCACTCTCTCTTGACAGGCATTTGAGATTTTTCCCAGATTTTTGCCATTTTATACAGTGTAGCTATGAACATTTTTTGTACAACAAGACTTCTACTATGTATATATCAAAAAGTGGAATTGCTGGTTTAGGTTAGTCAGTATTATGAGATAGTTTCAATCATTTTCTAGAGTAGCTACCTGAAAATACCAGCCATATGTAAGAAATCATGTAGACCCGTATTCTCTCCAACATGATGTTGTTGGAGTTTCCCATTTTTGCTAGCCAAATTATTTTGAATTGAGATCACTTTCTGGTCTGGATTTGCATTGCCCTGACCAGTAATGAAGTTAAACATTTCTTCATTTGTCCACCTGTCATAAGCATTTCCTCTTCCGTGAAATATTTTTTCCTGTTTGTGGCCATTTTTCTTCTGGGTATTTGTGTTTTTCTTATCAATACCATCGGTCTGCTTCCTGCCTGTAAAGGCTGGGGCTCAAGACCATTTTATGTCCTGAAGAGTCAGTCTTATTTAATCCAGGCCAGCAGCACTTTTGGTGATGGAACTCTCAAAAACTTTTCGTGAAGTGTGAGAAGCCACAGTCTGCACTTTGAGACATGCCTCTCTGTCCTTCTCTAGATGTCACTCCAAGTATTTGGGACCCTATCAGAATTAATGAGATTCAGTTTCTTTTCCAAGAAGTGATGTTATCCAACTGGCAGGACTCCTTGGGACTATCTAAATCTCCTCAGAGTTTTTTTTTTTAACTTAAAAAAATATATTTATTTACTGGCTTCGTTGGGCCTTCGTTGCTGCGCCTGGGCGAGCAGGGGTTACTCTTCCTTGCGGGCTTCGGGCTTCTCATTGCAGTGGCTTCCCTTGTTGCGGTGCCCATGCTTCAGTAGTTGTGGCACATGGGCTCAATAGTTGTGGCTCAAGTGCTTCAGAGCACAGGCTCAGTAGTTGTGGTGCACTGACTGAGGTGCTCCGCGTCATGTGGGATCTTCCTGGACTAGGGATCAAACCTGTGTCGCCTGCATTGGCAGGCAGATTCTTAACCACTGGGTCACCAGGGAAGTCCCTGTCCTCAGAGTTCTTAACAAAGGGAGCAACAGTCATGCTCTTGATTTAGTCTTGACCCCAGGTCATGCCTTTGTTTTGATTTTGTACCTAAAGCTAGTTGCTATCTTGAGAATATTTTGCAGGCTGCAGAGGCTGAAATGACAGATGATTGCACCTTTCCATCATGCAAACCCTAGAATTTCTAGACTTTCTATGTTCTCTTTCAATTCTATTTGTAAATGAACCAGTCTTATCTGCTGTCACCTCTTTCTTGTATCTGATAAAATGTAGTTAGTAACAAGTAATTCCATTTGTCTCAAAACTTTTTCTCCCAAAGCCATAAATCCAGTAGGTATATTTTCTGCCTTTCAAATGATCACATGTGACAGTTTTTCCAAATGTTTCACTACTACATTACATAGCTTGATAGTTTCCCAGTCCCCTATAATAATTACCTCACTGCCTGTCGCTCAGCCTCAAAGCCAAAACCACACATTTCATTCTTTGGTTAGCACAGCACCCCACCGCTAGGTGCTAGTTTCCACATTGGTCAGCTTTCGCTGCAGTAACAAAAAATCAGCCCCCCAATCTCCCCCAAATCAGTGGCTTATAACAAGAAACACTTCTTTTTCTCTTAAGTCTGCAGGTCAGTTGCATCTCTGCTCCAACCTGTGGGTCAGCTCCTTGCCCCATGTCTTCCCACTCCTGGGCTCAGGCTAAAGGGACAGCTCTCATTTAGGACATGTCATTCTCTTGGTAGAGGATCCAGGAAAAAGAAACTTGCAGGGCTTTAAAAGCTTCTAGGGCTTCCCTGGTGATGCAGTGGTTAAGAATCTGCCTGCCAATGCAGGGGACACAGGTTTGATCCCTGGTCCGGGAAGATCCCACATGCCACGGAGCAACAGAGCCCGTGAGCCACAACTATTGGGCCCTCATGCCACAGCTACAGAAGCCTGTGTGCCTAGAGCCTGAGCTCAGCAACAAGAGAAGCCACTGCAACAAGAAGCCCACACCCCTCAACAAAGAGTAGCCCCTGCTCGCTACAACTAGAGAAAGTCTGCGTGCAGCAATGAAGACCCAATGCACCCAAAAATAAAAATCAATAAATAGATGAAATAAATAATGAAATAAAGTAAAATAAAAATTAAAACAAAAAAAAAGCTTCTGCTAAGCTATGACACATGTCCTATCTGCTCATATTCTGTTGGCCCAAGGAAGTTACATGGCCAAGCCCAAAGCCAATGATGAAAGGCAATATATCCTGAATCATTTTATACAAGAATATAGACTTTCACAGATATCAAGGAGCCCTTGATACATTCCTATATAATCCTTTGTTAAGGTGTGTATTGCAAGATCGTCTCCAATTTGTAGCTTATTTTCAAGTAGTCTTTTAAAGAAAATAAGCTCTTAATTTTAATGCAGAAAAATGTCTCACTTTTAGAGTCAACAGTTTTGTATCTTGTTTAAGAGATCTTTCCCTTCTCCAAAGTTCAAAAGATATTTCTATTAAGGTTTTCTATTAAAATTTTCAAGGACTTATTTTTAACATTTAACCATCTGCAGTTGACTTTTGTATATGGCGTAATGTAATGATCCAATTTAATCTTTCCTTCCATATGGACTGCCATTTTTCTGGGCCTAATGTTTGAATTGATGTGACATACCAATCACATCACATACCGTAGCATCATATATACATGGTTCTGTTTATGGACTTTCTTTTCATTGATCACCTTGTTTATCACTACATTGACCATAACAAGTCATGGTATCTGGTTAAGTAAGTCCCCCATCTCTTTTTGTTGTTGTTGTTGTTTTTGTTTGTGTTTCAACCAAAAGTGTTCCGGCTATTTTCACTGTTTACTCTTTTATGTCAAGTTCGGAGCCATTTCATCAAGTCTGGAAAATCTCTTTTGGGGACCAGGCTGTGCTCTTTGTATGTGCTGACTCACTGAACCCTCACCAGTACCCCGTGAAAGTCATGAAGGTCGGTGTTATTTTCCCCAAAGTATAGCTGAGATGCACAGAGAGGGACTGCTGGCCCACAGCAGCAAAGCAGTAGCTCTTCTGTGTGCTCCCAGCACCCAGCTCACCCAGGTAGCACAGTGGATATGCTGATAAGCCTGAGACCACAAAGCCTGGGTCGTCTGCAGAGTCATTAGCAGTGCGTGCTGTCTACTTTGCTGAGGATTCCTGGTAACAGCAGAAACCATGCAGGTTTCTAAGTCTAAGCTGACCATTTAAGTCAATTCACTCTCACTGACAAAACAAAAGAAAAACAAAAAAATCAAAAACAAACACGCACACACACAAACCTAAAACAAGCAGGAGGCTGACAGCTGGAGATGGTTTATATTTAAAGAAGAAGGCAAGCTGACAGCAGTGGGTCTCTATAATAGAGAAGAGGTGTGTGTGTGTGTGTGTGTGTGTGTGTATTTGTGTGTGTATGTATGTGTGTGTATGTGTGTGTGTGTCTGCATGTGTGTGTATGTGTGTGTGTGTGTCAAATGACTTTCCAAGTCACTCAAGTTCTCTATCCTCTTAGTTTGTGGGAATAATATTGAAGTAATATTCATTTGCAAGGTTATTTTGAGCAAAATATATGTAGAGCAGTGGCCCTTCATACTGGGCCAGCAGCTTAACCATCACTTGGCAACTTGTTAGAAATGCAGATTCTTGGGCCCCAATCCAGTCCTACTGAGTCTTATCACATGGTGTGAGGCCCAGTAATCTCTGTATCATCGAGAAACCCCCCTCCAGGTGATTCTGGTGATCCTGAAAGTTGAGGACCACTGTTGTAGGTCCTCAGCCTACCACAGGTTGGGTACCATCTATCACAGCATCCAACACAGTCAATTCTTAATGAACACTAACAATTTTGGCCAAAGGTCACAGAGCTAGTTCATGGAAAAACTTAGCCTTACTTGGTCTCTGGCCCTACTGGATAACTTTTTCCACCAACTAGAGTCTTGTTTCCAAGGATCAAGAGCTGCCCAACTGGGAAGACTAGTTGCAAGGTCAGATATTGGTATTAAATACATTACCTGGAAATATTCAAGTTTAGGGCTTCGAAGAGTATCAGAGCTAAACCTTAGGCCTGTGAAGCACCATGGACACTTCCTAGTTTGTCATTTAAGGTTCTTGTAGGTCGAGGCTGGGAGGCTGACCAAGCCTACCTGTAGCATTCTTAGAGGTGCACGTCTGTGTATACAGCCCCTCATATACAGGAGCTGCTAAGGGTCTATTATCTGTGAGTGAGTTAAACCTCTACTGCAGTTGTCAGGCTGGCTTACCCTGGGTTTATCTTTTTTATTATAGAAAGCTTTGGGAATTGAAATCTTTATTCTAAAAACATTAAAGTAAACAAACAGAAAGAAAATCAAATCAATAATAGTCACATTACTCTTAAAGAACTCTTTGTTTCTCATTTTCCATTGTTTAGCTCTTTGTAGACAAATCTTCATCTCATCCCATTCACAGTGAACTCCCAGTTTGGTGCTCTTCTTTTTCACTGACTTTATCATAAATATTTTCTGTGATGCGCCCTAGTCTTCATAATTGCCACTGTGATGTGGCTGGAAAATATTCCCTCAAACTGAGATGACGTGATTTAATTATAGATATTTATCTGGCTACCACTAGTTTCTAACTAACAGTGTTGTGGCTGCTTTTCTGTAAGTCACATTTTCTTCTTCTTGACGTTTTTCTTTAGATTAACTTCCTAGGAGAAGAATTACAGGAAAAGAGAGTATGAACACATCTGACTAGTGGAGCAATAAGAAAGATATTTCCAGAAAAAAAAATGTAACAATTTCTTTGTTAGTGGCAATGTATAAAGACACTTGTTTTGTAAAAAGTAGTCCTGGACTTCTCTGGTGGCGCAATGGTTAAGAATCCACTTGCCAATGCAGGGGACATGGATTCAATCCCTGGTCTGGAAAAATTCCATATGCCACGGAGCAACTAAGCCCATGCGCCACAACTACTGAGCCTGCTCTCTACAGCCCACAAGCCACAGCTACTGAAGCCCACGTGCCTAGAGCCCGTGCTCCACAGCAAGAGAAGCCACTGCAATAAGAAGCCTGCGCACCACAATGAAGAGTAGCCCCCACTCACTACAACTAGAGAAAGCCCACACGCAGTGATGAAGACCCAATGCAGCCAATAAGTGAGTAAGTAAGTAAGTAAGTAAATAAATAAATAAATAAACAAACAAATGTAGTCCTCAGCATTGGGTGTCATTATTCCGTTCCCCTCCTTCTCTCTTTTTTTTTTTTTTTGCCAATTTAGTGAGAATGTAAGTTTACCCTATTATTGTTGCAATTTTCCTTTTTGTAAATCCCAGATCCTTTCTTCTTTTCAAAGACATCTAGTCAAACGGGCTTTAAAGAGAATTCATTTCAACTAGGACGTACATGTATATGCGTGCACGCTGTGTAGCTGTGGTTTTGTGTGTTTGGAGACATATACGCGTCTGAGTATCTGACCATCACTGTGTAGGCGTCTGCATCCATGTTTATGCGTCAAAGAACACACATGTTGTGGAGTGTAAATGTCTGGAGTTCTGCTATGGACACCATGTTTCTGAGCATGTATTCCTTAGAGCATGCTCATGTGTATGCATGAATAAATTACAGCGTGGGATCACAGATGTGATGTAAAGAACAAAATCAAACAGACCGCTTGCGGCTTAACACAGTTCTTTCATCTGCGCCTTCCTGCATAGCTCTGCCAACATAAGGGAACACATTAATGAATTCCAGATGACAATAAAATGTTTAGAAGAGTTGGGACCATTTGGAAAAAAGTAGACAGATCCTAGAAGGTTCTACTTTTCATGCAGAAAATAGATAAAGCTTCAGTGGGCTGAGACTTTGAAAACTGTTTATCAAGTGAGTGATATTGGGCAGACCACATACCACCACCACCAACGCCTGCCCATGCCTCTGTTCTCTGAGTCTAAAATGAAGATCAGAATAAAGGATGCTTGTGGAAGTTAAATAAGATGATGCTCACAGAAGGTGCCCTGTAGGAAAAGGAGCGGAGGGGATCCAGTTCCCGGGCCCAGGGCCCCAGTCTCTTCTCAGACCCTGAAATAGACGATGAAAACTCTGAATTCTAAGCGTTGCCAAAAGTCTTTCCAAAATTCTGCCTTCGCCAGAGCCAAAGATCTCACATGTCATTGCTGATTACATGCAGTTTGGAGGTAAACAAAACTCTTCAAATCATGGGGTTTATGATGAAAAGATAATCAAGGTCCTCATGGGGTGAAGGAAGCTGGAAATCACTGGGAAAAATCCATAGATTTCAAATTTCTAAAAACACCAGTAGAACTCCCCTCTCCCCAACACTGTCAGCGTGCACACACACACACACACACACACACACACACACACACTTTTATCCAAACAACTTTTACAGGGAACCCCAAGCTATGAAACAGATGGGGGGCAGAAGCAGAGGATGGGTGGGCTGCCCACCCCTCCTCTCTGGACTGTGATGAGGGGCTCCTGGGGCATGTCCACATACCCTGGAGCCCCCCAGGTGAAAACCATGTGTCTAGATGACCCCAGGTCCCGGCCAGCCGGCACTGCTACTCTCTAAGGCTAAGCCGCGTTTCTCAAGTAGTAACAGACCAGCTAACATTTTTTTTAATCACTTATTATTTTATATACATACTGTAAAAGTATGTGCAATTGTGGATGCATTTCATATTTTTTTTAATTTTTTTAAAGTGTATGATTTGATTTTTTTTATTAGTAATGTATGTATGGCAATCCCACTCTCCCAATTCATCCCACTCCCCCCCACCCCCAACCCCCACTTTCACCCCTTGGTGTCCATATGTTTGTTCTGTACATCCGTGTCTCTATTTTGCCTTGCAAGCTGGTTGATCTGTACCATTTTTCTAGACAGACCAGCTAACATTTGAGAGTCTCCTATACTCCAGGTTCTGTGCTGAGCTCCTGACACACACTGTCTCGTGTTGGCCTCACATTTTGTAGGAGGAGGACCCTAGTTGTACTGTTAGGCTCCCCATTCTACAGCCAAGGAACATAAGGCCCGATGCAAGGATACTGGGCACTAAAAGAAACGTATTCAAGTTCATCCAGCTTGAACATCATGGACTCAAGAAGCAAACCTGGATAGTCTGGATCTGGAATCTGTGTTCTTAACCCACCTTGTAAAGCCTCCCAGTTTTGGGAGTTAAGTGGCATCTTTGAGATTTAAAGTTCCCAATTCCCCATCAAGAGACCTTGTGAACCACTTTTTGTTAGTGTTTGTTTCTGTTTTGTTTTGCTTTGTTTTTAAGAAGAGGTGTGGGAGTGACCCCCAGTCCTCCTCAATTTCTTATCTAAAACCCTCTGTAGGGCTTCCTAGGTGGCGCAATGGGTAAGAATCCGCCTGCCAATGCAGGGGACACAGGTTCGATCCCTGCCCCAGGAAGACATCACATGCCGCGGAGCAACTAAGCCCGTGCACCACAATTATTGAGCCTGCGCTCTAGAGCCCATGAGCCACAACTATTGAGCCCATGTGCCATAACTACTGAAGCCCACGCACCTAGAGCCCGTACTCTGCAACAAGAGAGGCCACTGCAATGAGAAGCCCGCACAGCACAATGAAGAGTACCCCCCACTCTCTGCAACTACAGAAAGCCCGTGTGCAGCAACGAAGACCCAACACAGCCAATAAAATTAATTAATTAATTAATTAAAAAAATAAAATAAAATAAAACCCTCTGTGATCAGGACAAAAGAGTAGAGCCCAGAGCTACTGTCTAACCTGAGGATCAAGTCATTGACTTTGACAGCAACCATGACTGCTGGGGAAGATTGTTCCTGTAGGTATTTGATGATGGGACACGGTGGGGATGGAAACAGAGAATAACCTCTGATACCTCTCAGTACTTTACAACCCGCCTTATTTAACAGTCCCAACACTCCAGTGAAGTAGATAGGATTACCCCCATTTCATGATGGCAAAACTGAGGCTCAGAGAAAATTTGCTGGAGATCCCCAAGGTCGGAAATGGCAGAGCCTGGATTTGAACCCAGCACCCTTTGAGCTTCCATCACACTACACGAGGCCTTGGGGAGAGTGGGTCTTTGCTGTGCTTCAGAGCCTTCCTCAAAGCCTTCCTCCTTTGTCTGCTCCTGTCATGTCCCTTGTTACCAGCCCTGCCAATTCTTGTTGCCACGTCTGTCTCTTCTGCTACCCAGAGAGACTTGGTGGCAAAGTATGCATGCACACAGGGCCCTCTGTGAAGGTTTGCTAGGGGATGAACAGCCCAGACCTCCGAGGAGGTGAGAACCACCCCCTACCCTACCCAGCACCACTGGACTCCAAGCACTGAGAACCCCTCCAGCCCCTGGAAAGTCTCACTTCCTCCCTCCTACACGTGGTGGCCTTCTTTGATCTCTGGGAAATCCCAGGGCAACTTCGGGCCTCTAAGTGGGTGCCCAGGAGCCAAATTTTCCCCTAAAGTTGAGTTGAGTGAGGGGGTATTCAAATTCTCCCAGCTGGAAGGACTCCTGTCTGTCTTTCCCTCTGCTTCAGAACCAAATATCGCACAGGACCTTGTGTTTAAGAACCTGGGATCTGGAGTCAGCCAGACATGGGTTTGAGTTGTAGCTCTGTGTGGTTATGTGAGTTGGGGTAAATTCCTCAACCTCCCTGAGCCTCTAAGAGGAAAGAGTTACTAACTAATCGTGACCACACAGTGATGTTTTGAGAGTCAAATAAGATAATGCACAGAAAATGCTTAGCACAGGGCCTGACTCAGAGCAGGTGCTCAGAAGAAGTAGGGGCTTGAAACTGAGCCCTGCCCTCTCTCAGAGGCTCTGAGCGGCTAGTAAAGGAAGAGTCAGTGGTCAGAGTGGAGCAGGGAGCAGCTCACCTGGGTGGGGGATGAGGACAGGAAGGGGAGCCCAATGCTGAGTCAGTGGGAGCAGGGGAGGGACAGTGACTCAGACAGATGTTCCCACTCAAAGAACCTGCCCCAATATTAACCACAGGAAGCAGATAGGAGTTTAGGCAGAAGGGCCTTTCCGTGGTGGAAACCCACAGACAGTGTGCTAGGGAGGCGGAAAGGGGGCGCCAGGGTGGGCAAGGAGGGGAGGACATTAAAATTCAGGCTGGAAAACAGAGAGGGAGACAAGGGGCATAGTCTCAACTACCGCCTCTTGGAGCGAGGTCCCGGAAGATGAAAAGAGCCAGCTGCCTGGGACCAGGAAGAAATCGGCTCCAACTTCAGTAGAGCATCCTCTTTCCTTTAATCTAAGATCCTTCCTTCGTGGTCTGAGGCTGGCTAACCTTTGCTGAAGCCTAGAAAGAGAAGAAAGGAACTTGGGCTGACTGAGCCCCTATCCTGCACCCAAGGCCAGAGCTTTATAATGAGTTTTATCTCTAGATGCTGCTCTTGCATCAGCACAACCCCACACAGCAAGGCAGCGCCCCCGTTGCCTATCTAGGGGCCCAGGTGAGAGAGACAGCACCAGCTAGATGTGGCAGAGCGGGGCTTCAGACCCAGACCTGCAGCTCTCTCAAACCTGTGCTTTTCCTTTCAGGCAGGCAGCACCATTCTCAAGCACTGGAGCTGTCGGTCCTCGGTTCGAGTTCACACTTCTGCCAACTACTAGATATGTTAACTCGGACCTGTCACTCATCTCCCTGGGCCTCAGTTTCCCTGGCTTTAAATCAAAGAGAGTAGTGGTACCCACTGCACAGGGGGTTGTGAAGATTGAAGGAGCACAGCCAAGCCTGGTGCAAAGTCAGTGCTCCATTTATGTCAACTGTGGAGCTTGTGTTCTTCTCCAGAAAAGCCACTCCTCAGGAGAGTGGAAGAAAGCACAGTTGCCCCCACCCTGGGTAGGCTGCAGAGGAGAGAGCCCTGGGCTTGGGGTCTAAGGACCTGAGTTTAGAGCTCAGCTCTACACCTCACCTGGGGGTGACCTTGGACAAGTCACCAGATGTCTCTGAACTTCAGTGTCCTCACCTGTAGAATGAGAATAGTGATGCCACCGACGGCACAGGGTGATGGTGGCACACCATGCAGACGACAGTGCCTAACACGGTTCAGAAGGCAGCAGAGACCAGGAGGCAGGGACTGGAATTTCCCTGTGGTGCAGACTGATGAGCTGTGGGCCTTGAGAAAGAGAGGGGAAGGGGTGTGGAGGAAGATTCAGACGCCCAGAAAGATCCAAACCCTACTGCCAAACCAAAGGTGGGCATTTCCCCAGCCACAGAGGGAGAGATTCTGATATGCAAGGAGCAAAGATGGATGGCAACCGTTCCAGGACTGGTCTTTACCCTTTTCTGTCACCTTCTGCGGAAGGTGGCCACCAAGGAACTGACTGCCCACGGAGACCTTCCCACTGTGAAACCCAGGGGAAGTTGCTCACCCACTCTGTTCCTTCTCTTTTGGGTGTCTGCATTGGGAGAAAGTGATGTTTACGGAGCTCCTGAGTGGGAGGAATGGCAATGAGGAGGAATAAACCCTGGAAAGGAAAGAGATAGAAGACCTCAGCAAAGAACCGTCCCCGCCACCCCGCCCCGGGGCATGCGATGGTATCTCCCTGCCTTTGGCCCCGGCTGGGAGATGGGGGCCTGAGGACTTCACAGGAAGATGTGGCGGGGGAGGACCAAGCCGCAGAGACCAAAATTAGCAACACACTGGGGCAGGGAAACCCTGTGTGGGTGCAGCCCTGAGGGAGGCAGAGATACAGCAGGGGAAGGTGGGTGTGGACCGCTCCTCCTCAGGCCCTTCTCTCTCCCAGGTTCCACTGGATCAAAGTGCAACCAGCGTGGGCTGGGGCTGGGGCCAGGCGGTGGGGGGCATGAAAGATCTGGGATGGTTTTCCAGCTGTGTCTTTTCCGGCTGTGTGGCTATAGGCAAGACAAACTTCTTGAGCCTTTATTTTCTCACCTCTGAAATGGGATGATCAAACGTACCTCCTGGAGTCGTTGGGAGGAGAAAATACAGCTGTAAGAATAGTAACTGCCGGTACATGCCAGGGTGCTTGTTATTTCATTAACCTTCACGACACTCCTGCCGCGTGAATGCTTTCACCCATGTTTACAGAGAAGAGAACAGCTCAGAGAGGTTAAAGGACTTGACCATGTCACACAGATGGTAAACAGCAAGCTGGATATCAGAGCCTGTGGGGTCTATTGATGCTTTAGAGCCTGGCGTACAGTAACTGAGAAATAGTGATTCATTCTCCCATCCAAAGTCCCTCCCTTGGTCCCTACTACATCCTCAGTGGCGGCTGGGCTCACTCCTTGGCCTTGGTCTGGGACCTGGGATTCTTGGTGCAGACCTCTGCCCCAGAGGCTGCCAGTGGAGAAGGCAGGCCTGTGATCTACTTACTCTGACCTGCTCCTGGACAGTACACCTCACTTGTCCCATACACGCCCACGCCGGTGACAGACACTCAAGCAGGTAATCTAACAAGAGGAAGTAGATGACTCAGAATGAACTTCATATCTGTATTCTTGTATCCAGGTCACCATGAACGCAGCTTCTTCTGTCCACTGGTGTGTTTGCTAGTGTGTTGAAGTGTGAGATTATAGCAAGGGAGTGAACTCCAAAAGGATCCAGTTGAGGTGCAATCCAAAGTCACATCCAGAAGGTTCATTCTAGGGATGACTTGTGACCCTAACCCTCTCTTGGAGAAAGCAAGCATCCTTGGTCTTTGGCCCTGGGTCTTTTTTCTCCCCCAACAAGACGTTGCAAGGATGCTTTGGGATATAGGAGGAAAGGGAATGGACTTTCCCCACATCCCCGTCGTGTGCCAGGGGTTGCACCAAAAGTTTGGCATGGGCCTCTTTATCCAGGAAGCAACCTGGAGAGCAGAAATGATACCCACCCTGCCCCGAGAAGAAAGGAAGAACTAAGGTGCAAAGAAGGTCATCAAAGTGCCAAAGGCCACCAGCTGGTAAGGGACAGAGTGGCTTGTCTGACTTCAGTGCTAACATTCTTTCCTTTTTTTTTTTTTATTTTTTAAAAGTGAAATATAGTTGATTTACAATGTTGTTAGTTTCAATGTACAGCAAAGTGATTCAGTCATATGTATATGTATATACACACACCTATATTAGTATAATATATATATATTCTTTTTGAGATTCTTTTCCACTATAGGTTATTACAAGGCATTGAATATCGTTCCTTGTGCTATATGGTAGGTCCTTGTTGTTTATCTATTTTATATGTAATAGTGTGTATCTGTTAATCCCAAACTCTTACTTTATCCCCCCCCCCCACACTCTTTCCTCTACACAAGGACCCCAATGAATCCACCTGTCACAGGAGGCAGTGCTGTGTTTCCTTCATTGTCACATCTACACCTTGGTCTTCGTTCTATCTTGAGCCAGAACATGTCTGTAGCCACGGCTCATCTATTTGACAAAGGTGTACTGAACAGACCCAAGGCCCTACTCTAGAAGCTAGACAAGGGTATGCCAGGAAGAAGCCCAAGAGCCTGGCCTCAGAGAACTTTGAGGAGAAGAGAGAAGTAAGGCAAAGTCTGACCATGGTCCAAGGGCGGGACCAATGAAATGCCATGGGGAGTTCAGAGGGCAGAGCTGGGACGGGAGAGAAATCCAGGTCAAGCATCTGAGCCAGAACTATAAGCATCACCATTAGAAGGGACCTTAGAGGTTTTCTGATTCAAACTTCTCATTTGCCAAATGAGAAAACTGAGACCCAGGGAGAGGAAATTGTCTGCATAAAATCACGTAACTTACTGGCATCAGCAGACCCAGCTGAGGGCCTAGGTTTCCTGACTCCTCAGCCCTGTCCACGGCACTATCATCGTTCCCTTTACATCCCTGAAGAAAGCTGACAGGTGGTCTAGCAAACGGAGCTCAAGTAGCCCAGGACGAATCCATTGTCAGAACCGTAAGAACTGAACATATTCAACCATGCTGGCCTTCGGTATCAGGTAAGATCCAATTCAGCTGCATAAAGAGACCCCAAACATTCCCAGCTTTTGCACGCTAGTTTTTAATCTCTCAGGTGAAAGTCTGTAGGCCTGAGGTCCAGGCTGTAAGAGAAATCTGCTCCACAAGGTTGTCAGGGAGCCGGGCCCACTCCAGCACCCTCTTTTCCATCCCTAAGGTGTGGCCTTGGTCCTACAGCCCCGAGTGAGGGCAGATGACTCCAGGCAGCAGGGCAGGATGAGGAAGAAGAGGGGCACTGGGGGCAGACCCTGCCTTTTAACAAGGGCTCCTGGAGGCTGTCACACGACACTTCACTTTACAGCCTCCAGTGGGAGGCTGGAAAATAAGTTTTATTCTGGGTGGCCATAAGCCCAGCTAAAAGTTCTGTTACAATGGAAGAAGTGAAAAATGGATACTTGCCTTTGGTTTTCACTCCTAGGTTCATTTTCTGGGCCTTGTACCTTCCGCCTCTCCTTCCCCAGGTCCTAAACACCCTGGATGGAAGCCTCCCTTGGTGCCTTGCCTTGGCAACAGTTTGGGGTGAAATCACCCTCCCTCCCCCAGCCCCTCTCCTGCACCTTCCCCAGCTCAGCAGCTGTTGCCTGCTTCTCTGCTGAGCGGGGGATGGGGGGCACATGGAGGTGGGCAGGGCCAATGCTGGATGGACTAGAAGGCCCGATGTCCAAGTTCTAATTCTGACTTAGCACATCACTTATTCTGTGATCTTCTTCTAATTACACCCTCTCTCTGGACTAACAGACAGAGTGCATTTCAGATCCAGAGAAGGACAAAATGAAAATTAAAGGGAAAACATCACCCAATTTACCCTACAGAGAGCCCTGTCCATAGACCCAAAGATGTGTGTATCATCTTTTGAACACTCGGGAAAGCTTTAGTAATAGCAAAAGACTGGAAACAATTCATTAATTGGGAGCTGGCTAGGCAGGGAGACCTCTACAAAGTAGAATGTCCTGGAACCTATAGGAAGACCAAGCCAACTTTATGTGCACTTATATATAAATAATATCCAAAATACAGTGAGTACTAAGAGTTAGAAACAGAAAAGCGTGCACAGTGGGAAACCATTTGTGTGAAATCATATGTACTCAGAGTCATATACACACTTGTCTGTGTGTAAAATTCCTCCAGAAGGATAGGCTGGAAACTGTCTCTAAGGAGGGGAACTCGTGATTGGAGAAGACAAAGAGAGGCTTACTTTTTACCCTAAGAGCTTCTTACCTTTTATACCAGGAAGCGTCTACAGTAAGTGATAAGAAAGACAAAGGAAGCATTTCATGATTTAATCTTGGGCTCACAGAGTTTTTTTCCTCTAGACCTTAACTGCCCCTTTTAGAAAAGGTGAGAACACTTGATCAACCAGCTGAGGCCCCACCTGGTTCAGCTCTGTCCATGATCATTGTCACGGCTGCCCTCAAAGCCACCAGGATCCACGACCCTCCTTCCTTCTGGTGCGGCCCTTGTAAGGAAGACCCTCGAGATGCTGAGGAGGAGGAGAGAACCAGAAGGAGGCCCTGGGTCTTGTCAAGCTGTGCTCTTTCTCCCAGAGACTCACCTCTCTGCTCCTCTTTTGGAGAGAAGAGGTTTGGTCAGGATGCCCATATCCCAAGGGACAGAAGTCCCTAAACTGAACTTGCTAAAACTGCCCAACCAGTTTATTTTCTTTAATTTTGGAAATAAATTTGTTTATTTATTGCCTGCGTTGGATCTTCGTTGCTGCGCATGGGCTTTCTCTAGTTGCGGTGAGCAGGGGCTACTCTTCGTAGTGGTGCTCAGGCTTCTTATTGCGGTGGCTTCTCTTGCTACAGAGCACAGGCTCCATGCGCGCACGGGCTTCAGTAGTTGTGGCACATGGGCTCAATAGTTGTGGCTCAGGGGCTCTAGAGCACAGGCTCAGTAGCTGTGGTGCATGGGCTTAGTTGCTCCTCAGCATGTGGGATCTTCCCAGACCAGGGATTGAACCCGTGTCCCCTGCATTGGCATTAACCACTGCACCACCTGGCAAGCCCTGCCCAACTAGTTTAATGGCTCATGTAACCCAGGGAAAGAATTGGATTTGGGGACACTGGATCAGGAGCCTCTCCTACTGTCAGAACTCTCCATCCAGCCCATCTAAGTTATTTCTAATGTGGTTGATTCTTTCCTCCAGTAGGAAATATCCTTCCAACCACAGAGATGTAGCCACCAGCAGCTCTGGGCTCACAGCCAAAAGCTCAGCTACCTGGAAAAAAGAGATCACTTTCTCCCATATTCTGATAGAAAACCCCCAAGGTATGGAAGCCTGGTGACAGTCATTGGCCCAGCAAGAGTCACATGCCCATGTCTGCACCAATCAGCACACTGAGAGAACCATGTCCCTCCATCATTCCAGCTCAAGTGTCATCTCCTCTGAGAAGCCTTCCCAGATCCTTCCCTCAGGCTCTCATCGCACTAGTATCTCTCTTTTACAGCACTCATCTGAGCTCCACTTACGCATGTTTGTGCAATTATTCAGTTAGTAACTATCTCCCCCGCTAAACAGAAGCTCCACAAAGGTAAGAGCCACTATAGTTTTGCCACTGCTGTATCCATAGCACTTGGCACATGGACTGGCACATAGTTGCAAGTAGTGAAAATAGAGGGTCCAAAGCAGAACAACAATAAGAAAGTGAACCATACAACTATCCAGGGGAGAAGCATTCCAGGTAGAAAACCTAGGCAATGCAAAGGTCCTGAGGCAGAAGCATGTCTAGAAGAACGTCAAGGAGCCAGGGTGCCTGGAGTGGGTGAAAGGGAGAAGCTCAGGGTTAAGTCTAAGGAGAAAACAGCAACCAGATCTCTACAGAGACTGCGAAGCCATTGCAAGAACTTTGACTTTGACTTGGAGTAGGTCAGAGATTTTGAGCGAAGAATTGACATGATCGAAATTGTGTTTTGACAGGAGTTCCCCTGCTGCTTTAGGGGGCAAGGACAGAGCAAGGATAGCAGTTAGAAAGCATTGCATAAGCCAGGTGAGAGATTGTAACACCATGAGCCAACATGAGGAGAGAATGGTAACCATTGTCAGAGTTGCATGTATTTTGAAGTTAGAGTCAAAAGGATTTGCAGATGGATTAGATGATGGGTTTCAGAAGAATAGAGGATTCATGAATTTTTAGCTAGACAACTAAACAAAAATGAAATCATCATTAACTGAAATAAGCAAGAATGTTGTGCTTGTAATACATCTTGGACATCCCAGAGAAAATATCACCCCCACATACAGGTAGATGGAGGTATCTGAAGTCCACGGGCGATGATGTTTGGGAGTCATTAGGTTTAACCATGTAAAAGTACCAATGTTCAACCACTTGGACCTATAAAATGGTGATTTCTTACGCATCGGCCTAGAGACAGGTGTTAAAACCATCGCACTGGATCCCATCACCAAGGACTGGATGTAGGCAAAGAAGAGACAAGGTCCATTGACTGAGCCCTGGGATTCTCCATGGTTTAAATGTCAGAAAGGTTAAGAGAAGCCGGGAAAGAACACTAAGAAGGAACAGGGGCGGGGATGAAGGAGGAACAGAAGGAAAACCAGGAGACTATGGTCCCCTGGAAGCCAAAGGAAGAAAGTATTTCAGGAAGGAAGGGGGTGATCCACTGAGTCAAATGTTTTTGAGAGTTCAAGGAGAATGAGAACTGACCACCGGCTTCATCATTAGTTCCTAAGGACCTTGGCAAGAGTTATTAGAACAGGTTCAAGAGAGGATGGAAGAAAAGAATTGAAGACAGTGGATACAGACAAGTATTTACAGAGCCTACCTTTCTTTTAATACCTGAAAAAGCTGCTGTATTTGAGGACTGGCAAATGACTGAGAAGAGAAGATTTGTAATCATACTACATAGAGTGAAATTCAGATTCTTAACCTCCAATCCTCCTCACCAGCGGTTGGTGAATTCCTTAGCTAGAAAAAGAATTTCTATGTGTAGAGCTCACCTGGATTCTTGTTCTGTATCACCCAGAGCCTGCTTAACTTGACCCAAACCGGTCTGATTCCACACTTGTCTGAGCTGGGAAGGTCACTTCCACCATGTTTAATATTAATTATAGAGATTTATCAGTCTCTCAGTGTGCAATTGTTCAAAGTTCTGATTTTAAGCAGAGTTCTTACTACTTATTTTCTCAAGAGGGTTGCTATCTGCAGTAGCCTTGCAAAGCATCTGACATTACCTGGAAAGTCTTCTCTGTCTGGCCTCACTGTAGCTCCCTCTGGGAGCTTATTAGTGATGCCAAGACATGAGCCCAGGCCTGCAGACTTCAAGCACCATGCTCTTTCCACTGCGAAACACTGCCTATTGAGCCATTTTTTGAGATCTTTGGAAAAGTAACACCTGCAATATAATTGATATATTTTCCTATAGCTTACTCTGCGCGTCAACCCTGCCTGCCTCTGGAGTCTTCAGATAAATCACAGTAGCTGGAAGGGCAGAATGGAACTTTTACAACCACAGGAAAGGACAATTATTTAAATCATCTCTTCTTGAAAGAACCAGGAACTCAATCACCCCAAACAGATGTGGTCCATAAGAATCTATTAGATCCTAAGATCTACCACCTCAAATACTGACCATTTGGGCTGATGAAATTCATCCTGTCAACAGCAGAATGTCCATGCTGGCAAAGAACACGCATCATCAGTATCAGGGCTGTTTGTTTGCTTGGGTTTTTTTAAAGGTCATTGTTTAAAGGGTAGCCCCCTGTGGGAAAGAATGCCTGAGAATTCTGTTGAATTTTTTAAGCCTGTGACATTTAGGCATTAAATGATATTTGAAAGCTTTCTCTCTCTGCTTTGGTCTCTCTCTTTGCCCCTTTCTCTCTCTATTCTCTCTCTCTCTCTCTGCCTCCCCCAGATAATTTATAGGGGAAAAAAGGGTGGCATTTAAATAATATATGATTTTTATTATACACAATATTAAACTTTAACAATTATACAATAACTTCAAAATTTTAAAAATTCCCTTTGTAGCTGTCCTTGAAGCGTTTGTGGCATTGTGGTCCAGGCTGAGGAACAGTTCTAATCCACAGCCCCCTTACAGTCATTTAATGATTTGCCTGCCCTGGGACCTGTTAGGGGTTTACCTCCAGGCTTGGGCTTTGCTTCATGCCTCGGGTGGGGACTCCTTCCTCGTACTTCCAACCTCAGTGCCAAGCAAGCACCAAGGAAGTTGGGAAGATGACTTTCCCCCGTTACTGAGATTATAATAGTAACTGTGTGGCAGACGAGCCCCACCATGGCTTCCAAAAATGAACCCAGTGGGCTGGGAGTTTCTGCTATTGGATAAAAGACCAGTGACCTTTTGCAAAGATGCTTTTGTGAGACTCGAAGAGTCTGGGTGGGGTCTCTGCCTTATTTAGAACACCGCTAATTCTGACTCAGCTGGGCTGCAGAACGCCTTGTACCTATTCGAATGCAAAGCCACTCTGGATGCTCTCCAGGGCCTGACATCCTTGGCTGGAGCTCCCCAAAGGTCTTCAGCAGCGACAATAGCAAAGGCAACCGTACCTGGATAACATGAAGACACCCAGGGCCACTCACTCACTCGCCCCACAGCACACACCAATACCAGCCCTTAACTATAGCTGCTAGGAAACTAAACAGACTGACTCATTGAATAGAATTGCTTAATGTTAACCACGTGGATGCCACAGTGCATCTGCCAAGATGAGTACCTTGATCGGTCACATCATCATCAACATCATCATCTTAACAAATGGTACTCACCAAATGCCTAATCTATGCCAGGCATGTAGCGCTCAGTGTTTACATGCATTTTTATCTCGGTGAAGCTTCATGACAAATACAGTGGTAGTTATCATTCTGATTATCCCCATTTTACAGAGAAGGATACTGACCCTCAGGATGTTAATCAAGGTCATCTGCCCAGCAAGGTAAGAATTTGAACTCAGATCTGCTGGTCCCCAAATTCATTTTTATAATTGTCATGTTGTACTGCCTTGGAAGTTAAGAATATCATCAAATTCCTCACCTTTACCCAGGTTAGGTTAGTGCCTCCTTCTTGGGATAACACACCATGCATGTTCACCTTCTGGTCTCAGCAGAATGCAGAAAAAGTTTGACAATTATCTCCCCCTGGCAGGGAAGTGCAATGGAGAGAGCCCAGACAAGGGTGAATTTTCTAGCTCCACCCTTGCTGGCTAAGGGCTCTTAGTTTAGGCTCACTCATGCCCCCTTGTCTCCCACATTCATACCCGTGAAATACACTTAATAAAACCTGTGTGTCTTAGCTAAGACACTTTTGATTGTAAATGACGGGAACAGAAGCCAATTCAACTTTTCACTTAGCACAGTGCTGGGCAAATAGTTGAAGCTCCATAAATATGTTACATGCTTGAATAAGTATCTTAAGAAAATAGGAAGGGTACACACCTCTCCCCAACCCTGGCAATGCCTGGGGAGTGGCCTGGGGTGTGTGTTTGTGTGCGTGTGTGCGCACGTGCACACGCATTTGGAAACCTAAGGCCTCATGGAATGGGTTACATGAGATGTCAAAAGTAAAAGGGATGAAAAAAAGAGAGGTTTCTTTTCAGTTTCAGTTCCAATCAAGACTCAGCACAAGCACAGCTGCTCATCTCCTACCCAAGATCATCTCCAAAGGAACCCAGAGTAATTAGAAAGGAAAAACTCAAAACCAGGAGAAACTTCTGGAAGTGAGGTGCTATTTTGAACTGGAAGCTAGGGTGGAAGTCTACAGGAGGCAGCCCAGCACAGCAGTGGAAATATAAAAGAGAGGAGGAAATATTAAGAATTCTGGTCTTACTTCTTCCCAGTCATAACTTTGGGGAAAACCTATGGATACTCAACCCTATGGTCTAGGTATCCTCAGGAGTAAAATCAGAGCATTGCAGGAGTCCTGTGCTTAGAAGAGGCTGAGGCAATAAGATGAAGTCACCGACTATTGGCAGTTACTTCCCCTCCTGCCCTGTCTGAACCTCCAGGTCTATGAAATGACAGTGTAAGGAGTGTGTCCTCCTAAAGCTGCCTCTCCCTGACAGCTAAGGGTTAAGACCTGATCTGAGAGTTGTTGGAGGGGGTGGGGGTGTTTTCTTGTGCCTGCAGCTCCCAACCCTAAGGCTCACCTCCCCCTACTCACTGAACTCAGTGAAATTGGAACAGAGGTGTCTGTCCTCTCACTACAAGCATTGCCCAAAGGAGTTGCCAATATAAAAAAGAAATAAGCTCACAAGCCAAAATAACAAGACAATTGAGAAGCACAAATATTTCAATAGAAAATAGAGTTTTCTTTCTGGGACCAGAGGACAAGGCTGGGCAGAAGACTGAGATCCCAGCATTGTGGGAAGGGGAGGAAAGGGGACTGGCGTGGTTACTGAGCACATATCTTGTGGCCAGTACTGAATAAGCTGCTACATAAGTCATCTTGCTTAATGCTAACCTCTATCCTTTGAAATAGGACTTGCAGCTACCATTTGACAGTGAGAAGCTGAGGCTCAGAGTGGCCAAATGGCTTATTGAAGGGCATCCAATTTACAAATTGCACCACTGGGATTTTTAGCTAGACCTGAGGTCTTGGACAGTCAGGTTCAAGTCACTTCCCGGTTGTGTGAACTTGACCCAGTCACTTAACATCTCTGACTTCAACTCCCTCTTTTGCAGAACAGGGATGACAAGTGTACCTAAGTCATCGGGATGTCTTAAGAGCACAGTGAGTCTAAACAGTTCCTGACACTTACCTAGTACTCAGTGAAGATTGCTTATTTCCGTTATTCTTACCTATATGTTCCCTTTAACAATCTGTCCTTTGGGTAAAAGGTAATAAGCCACCTCTCTTTTATTAATTTAATTTTTATTTTTTATTGGAGTATAGTTGATTCACAATGTTGTGTTAGTTTCAGGTGTTCAGCAAAGTAATTCAGTTATACATGCGTATATCCATTCTTTTTCAGATTCTTTTCCCATATAGGATATAAAAATATTGAGTAGAGTTCCCTGTGCCATACAGGTCTTTGGTGATTACATGTTTTATATATAGTAGTGTGTATATGTTAATCCCAGTCTCCTAATTTATCCCTCCCCACCCCAGTCATCTTTCTTCATGTTTAAACAACAACGAGTTTGGTTTGTTACTTTTGCCTCTGAAGTGGGAAGTCTACCCACATGGTCTAGAAGGGAAGAAAGAGACTGAGTTCTGAAATCAAATCCCAATCCTTTAGCAGAGGGCTCAGATTGAGAGAGCCAGCCCTCACTTAGGAAAAAAGATCTGCCCAGGAGGACACAGTCATTATCACAGAAAGGATCCCACTTGTAGATTTTGTCTTATCCAGAAAAGGTCACAGGCAAAGACTGAAACATAAAACATTGAGAAGTGTTTTCCTAACTAATTGAATATCATGCAATGGAATACTATGAAACTCTCAGAACTTAGTTCAAAGGCATTAAAACACACACACAGAGGCATTTTTGAAAAGGCTAAATGCAAAAAGTGCAAAACAGTGGGCAGACGATGACTCAACTATGGGAAAATACGGCTGTCCATGAGTATATACAGACAAAGATAAGAAGATACAGTAAAGTGTGTTAATGTCCGGGGAACAATTAGAAACTTTCTTTGAAGTTACAGTCCTTTCGATAGAAATGTAAAACATTGAAGAATAGAACTATGTTGTATATTTATATTAAAAAATCACACCAATGTAAATATAACTCATTCTTCTTTTGTAGTATATTAAAACTTATGTAGTCTTACATAGATTTATCATATCTGTATAAAGATTAAAACATTGCCTACACACACACCCATAGAAACTTACAGCAGGACAAGTGGATTCATAACTATCACTGAAACAGAAAGCTGTTGCTAGTCAAGAACCCATCAGTGAATGACAGGAGGAGAGGACCACCTACGTGCCAAGAACTTTGCAGAGTTTCCTATGGAATCGCCATGTTATCCCTACAGTGCAGGTATCATATCCCCAAACAAAAGGGAAAGTGAGGCTCAGAGACACAAAGCGACCTGCCCAGCATCACACAGTTTGTGGGTGTGGCTTCACGTCACCAAGCCATGATACACATCAGTTTCAGGCACAGCTGGATACAAAATCAGTGGGTTTGCAGGTTTCTCTCAATCAGCCTCAACCCCCCATAACAGTGTCTCTTCAAGGCAGCCCATTTCCTCCCCTTATCAGAGGTATGACTCCCTCCTCTCCCCAGGCTGAGCTCCAGAAGTGCGGGCACCTCAACTTTCTCATCTCTAGCACTGGGCCCGGCAGGAGGAGACACTTAAGGAAAGATAGACAAAGAGACAAGAATTTCCAAGTCTCCCCCTGACGGCTCCCCTATGACACGAAGACCCTGAGTCAGCACGGAGATGTCTGCCACACAATGGCAGTCACGCCTCTGTGGCTGTGAGTGGTGGAAATGTCATACTAGCCACAGACTATGTCATTTATGATTGACAACTGATGATTGATGTGAGCGGAAACTTTGAAGGAAAGAAAAAGATAATACCAGGGAAGATATAGAAATAAACATGGTGAAAAGGCATCTCTTCCTCAGGAGCAGGTTTAGCCTGGAAATTACGCCAGGCCACCGGGTCAGTGCATGACCAGGGTCTGGATACAACATTGTCAAGTTGCATTGAGTAGATATTTGTTAAAAGGATGGATGAATTCTGATTATTTCCTGAATCCACACACATTTGGCTGGGTAACCCCACGGGCATACTAAAATCACATACCCCCAGTTTAACTCATTATCTCCCGGTGTGTCCCCAAACCGTCTCCCCACCCTATGTTCCTTCTCATAGGCGAAGGAGGCTTGGTCCATTGGTTACCCGACCAGAGCCTAAGCTGTCACCCTTGACTCCTTTCTCTCCCTCACTGGCCCCATCTCACCAGTCATCTCACCAGTCTCACGCGTCATCTCACCAGTCCTGGCAATTCTCTCTCTTAAATATTATTAAGCCCCTCTGTCTCTTCTCCAATCCTAGAGGCCACCATCTTGGTTAATAGGCAGTGTAGTGACTGAGATCTTAGGCTCAGGATCCACACTGCCTGGACCACCATATGCCAGCTTGTACCCATCGGTAGATCACTCAACCTCTGGAGCCACTCACCTGCAAAGTGGGGGAAATCATAGTACCTTCCTGAGAGGATCATGATGAGAATTAAAGGGGGCAAGCAGGTCACCTTCCACCTGTCTTAATACAAGATCCCACTGATTAGTCTCCCTGCTCAAGTCCTGACCCCCTCTTCCCAAAACAGCCAGAAAAACCAATCTGAAACGCAAGTCTGCTCTGTCACTCACGGTGTCTAGTGGAAAAAGCTTCTCTTGGGGAGTCATACAATCCTAACTTCCATTTCATAGATGCCCATGGAAGCCAGTTACTTAGATTCTGTCCCATCCTCAGTATCCTCATGACAAAACATCACTGGACATCATTGTACACTGAGGATTAAATGAGATCACGTGCGTGGAGCCCTTAGCCCAGGACCTGGCACGTACTGGGCACTCAGTGAATCAGAGCTCTTCTTCCTCTCCCTCCTCCCTTACCAGAGGCAAGGAGAAGGGGCAGGGGAATGTGGGATGAAGCTGGGTCAACCCCTGGGAAGAGAGATCATGGTCAGTGGAGAAGATGAAGGTGGCCATTGATGAGATAGCAGCATGTCTTTGGTACCCTGTTTCATCAGGATACCCCCAAAGAGCTGCCCCCACTCTAAAGCAGGGGTTCCCAGTGTCAGCCATTCATCAGAAGCCCTGGCAGAGCTGGTAAAATGACAGCTTCCATTGCCGTCACTATTCTTGAAATCCCCATGTGGTAGGCCTGGGAATCAGCATTTAAATGTGCATCCTAGGTGATCCCAGGGAACCCTTCTCAGAGTTTTTGGCTTTGCTTAGTAAGAGTCCCAGAAGCCTCCCTTCTGAAGCGACTCCCTGGCCATTTTCTTAGTCAAGAAAAAGTGGCAGAAATGCACAATTTGGTTTCATATGGGTAGATTTACATTAATTTCAAGACAAAAAGTAAAGCCTAAAAGTCTTGGAAAACCCAGGGGAGAAGGTGATGGAGAATCCTAGGTTTGTGCCTCTGGCTTCTTGGGTCTCTGTGTGTGGTTAAGAGACCCGGGCAGATATGGTCAGGGTTGGCCCGGGGCTGGGATGGCTCTAGGGTGACTTTGACCCGCAGGGAAACTTTTCTCTGGCCCAGAACAGTGTATTTTGTCAGCTGTCTGATGTCACTCTTCTATCTTGATACAAGGTTGAATTGTATTTGGGAAGACAATTTGGCAGTTGAACTTAGCAGCTGTGAAAGGACTTTGGTTGCGGGGGAAGAGAGGTCCCAGGGATCACACACACGGTTACCATTCTTCAGGTCACACGGAAACTTGGATGATCTCACAGTTGCAAAAAGGGTACTAATACTTTCCAAGTTTTGACAAGGTATCAGGCACTGGGCTCAGCCGTGCTCGTGCACTCGTGCGTGTGTGTGTGTCGGGGGGGCGGGGTGTACCCTCACAGTAGCCCTCATTATCAGCCCACTTAAAAATTAGGGAAACTGAAGCTCAGAGAGATTCATTAACCTGCCAAAGTCACAAAGCCAGATTTGATTCCAAACGTTCATGACTGCGAAACCCATGTTCTTTCCACATTGTTTCCTCTCCTAAAAACAACATATAAATGTACACATGACAGATCTAGCACCCTGAAATATTTCTTCTGAATTCTATGTACATTGACTCCAGGAATGCCCAAAATGTGTCTTACCAAACCCAAGGGGTGGGGGAGAGGCGGCAGCGTGCTCTGGGCATTGCCGGGTAGCCCAGGTGTGTCGGCAGAGACCAGAGGACCAGTTCCCCATGAGCTGCCCGAGGACCTCAACCCCCTCGTTCCTGACCCTTGTCTGTCTGCCCATGGTAAAGGGCCGCCTAATCTACAATAGGACGTTTTAACTCCCATGCATGGGCTCAGAAGAAGGTGTTTGGACTTAAGAATATGGAACAATAATTCCCTTTTAGTTTCCACTGTAACTTTGCATGTTACAAATTGCCTCTTTGCAGACTTTAAATAATGCATGACTCTCCAATGATTCTTGAACAGAGATCTTTCTCCCTACAATATCCTGTGGTCTATTACTGATCTCTGTCGTTTTCATAATCTTAGTCATCATCCGTTTAGCATCTCTAGCCTGCTGTGCACACAGTAAGGGGGCATATTCAATGACCCAGCAGCTTGCAACACCCTGCAGGTGGGTGGTTTCCGGCTAAACAGGTGAGGAAACCACGTTGTTGACAGGGTGCCCCCCTGAACCATAAGTTCCACGTAGGCAGAGTCGGTGTTTGAAGGGCTTAAAAGCATGGGGATCCAGGACTAAGCATGGTCCTTGGCACACAGTAGGCCAATTCAGTCATATTTCATTCATATTTATGGAATGAACAATGAATGGATGAATGAGTGTTGGGAGGTTATATTGTAAATATCCAAAGCAGGGTCTGACCCCAGGTCTGCAACTCTGAAGTCCTTATTCTTTCTGCTGTATTTTGCCATCTTGCCATTATATGTTGTTTTCTCTCATCCTTTTTCTTCAATCCCACTTTTCAAAATTTGTGTGTGCCATTTGTTTAGCTGGGAAGAGATTTGCTTTTTCAAAATTCATGTGTTAGTTTTCAAGTCAAGGTTTTTTCATGAGTGCCATTTCTCTGGGCTTTCGCTTTTCACGTTTGATTACCATATTCAGAATTCTACACTTCTCCAGGGATTAACTGGGGGATTGGAGTGAGAGGGGAAGTCAAGAGTACTCCTTACGTGGGCAGTGGCCTGTCCCTGGGCTGCCTGTCTGAGGGCCTCCAGGCCTTCATATCCTTCATTGGCATGGGCAGCAGGCCCAGCCCACAGACCTTCTCTGCCAGCATCATACCATACACCCCCTGCCCCACTTGGGAGATGGATGACAAGTCAGCTCTATTAATCAGGACAAGCTGAGGTACACCTGGTACCCAGCAACCTCAAGTCTCATTGGCTAATAATGAACAGCAGTCTATTGCGTGTTCATGTTACATGTCCAGCAGGCGGTTTCCAGGGTTTCTGCTCCACCCCTACCCCCAGGGCTGGTGGCACAGCCGCCATCTGGAACACTGACAGTTTTCATGGTAGAGGGAAAGAGGACTTGACGGGGTCTTACACCAGCAACTAGATGCTTGACCCAGAAATAACATATGTCACTTCTACTCATGTCTTGATGGCCAGAGCCATTCATGGGATCCCATCCAGTCACAAGGAGGCTGGGAAATACAGTGCCACCAAGGGCCCAGAAAGGAGAACCAGAAATAATTGATGAACTCCATGAATGACGGCACATCGGCCAAGACCCCGCCCCATCTGCCAAGACCCTGCCCCATCTGTCAAGGCCACGCCCCATCTTAAAACCCTTCCTAGCTTTCTCTCCCCACCGAGATCAAGTATGAGCCCCAGAGCAGAGCACGTGAGGCCCTCCAAGTGTGGCTCCCACTGATCCATCAGCCTTGTCTCCAGTGCTCCCCCACAGCACCCCCAGTCTTCAAAGACCCAGATGGTTGTCCATGCTTGTGCCTGAGTTCACACTCTTCCCACCCCCTGAACTCCCTATCAACTCACTTATGAAGACTCGGGGCAAATGGCTCCTCTTCCAGGGCAGCCTCCTCTGACATCTCCAGTTAGAGTTGAGTCCCCACCTCTGTCCTCCTTGGTGCCTTGTTCATTGTCACCTTGCCCCTTCCGTGTCTTCATGTGTACGTGTCTGCCACCACTCAGACCCCATGGGACACTGGCCAAGTGCCATTCAGAATACCCAGACCTAACACCTTCCTCAGTTTAAAGGAGATATTCAGTGTATATTTCTTGAATGTTTGGTGATGATTACTTCAACAGTACCTACTATTAAGTGTGTCTTATCAACCTTTAAAAATATTATGAGTATAGGTTCTATGGTTTAGGACTTATTCCACAGTTTCCCAAAGGATGGACCACCTCGGTCATGCTGCTGAGTCTTGGGCCCATCTCCGTGGCTATTTGGCTGTACAATGAGACTTGACCTTGAGAATCAGGAAGGTATGTCACGAAGAAGAAAGTAGACTCTGACTTAGGATAGACCTGTATGAAAGCCTCATTGTCGCCAGGACGTAGATGGCATGACTCCCATAACTGCATACTTGCGACTCTCCTAAAAGGATGAGTGTGGGAGGTGGTGCCTGGAGAGAAAGAGACTACGTAAACTTGTGCATTAGCTATGTCTCCTTTGATGTATGGGACACAGCATACATCCAGCTGACACGTGAAGGGAAAATAATTTAAGTGCACGGGAGCATCTCTTGGAAACCATCTGAGCCTTAGGGACAAAGGAAGCAGGACTTAAACGCTGTTGGGATTTCACTTTCTCTCTGGCCTCTCTACTTTTCTTTATATGTCGCCTTGAACCTTCTCTCTCTATAGACCAGCTTCCTCCTCTTTCCACTCCAAAGGGTGGGAAATCAGGGATCAGCGAGCTTATCGCTTCATACATAACAATCCTGACCATGAGAGAGGCTGCACAACTCTCTTGGCTCCAAATCTAAAAGTCCCAGGGAAAGAATACCTTGGCCCTGCCAGGGTGGGGGGTCCTCTCCTAGACCAATCAACTGTGTCCAGAAACTGGTGTCCCATGGTGACCTAGGTGTTCCCACCATGTGAAGGAAGGAGAGGATTGAGGTTACCAAAAGTCATGTTGGCCCGGGACTGCTTAAGTCTCATTTGAAAGAATCAGCATTGTCTAGTGGCTCTCAACACCAGAGGCTAGAAAGCATAGTAGCTCTGGGTGCACAGCAGTCAAGAGGGGCATTTGTCAAAAATACAGATTCCAAGGCCCTGTCCCTAGTAAGTCTGATTCCACAGGTCCAGGCTTGAGCCAGGGCGTCTGTGATTCAGACAAGCATCCCGGGTAATTCTGATGCATTGCCGGATTTAGGACGCACTGGCTTAGCCTGTGCTTCAAATTCAATTTTATGTCTCTGTTTTATTCATTTCTGTTTCTGGGTTTATTACTCTTTCCACTTTCCTTTCACTTGATAATTTGTACTCTTTCTGGGTTATTTAGGTAGAGACTGAATTCCCACTTTTTCTTCTTTCTCACTGTTAGAGAGCATCGTGTGCAATACTTTTTCCTCTAAGTACCAGCATGGCAGCATCCCATAAATTTATATGATATGCTGTGTTTATATCTTTGTTCTTTAAATACTCTGTTCTGAATTGCTTCTTTTTCCATGGTTTTATTTAAGAGTGCCAACTTCTACGTGACTGGATAACCCCTTCTGATTTGTGAGATTTATTTCAAATTTCACTGAACTTGCAGTCTTAGGATATGGAAGGCAAAATGTTTCTGTCTTTTCTTATTGAATAAGTGTCTTTATTTCCTAGGGAGTGATACGTTCCATGAAGAATCTATCCAGGAAGGCTAACTCATCAAGGTCAAGTTTTGGGTGTTGATACTCTATACCTTACCTCCACTGAACAGCCATCCTTAATATCACCCTTGGGTACACATGCGTTTAAAAATGTAGCAGGCAACAGGTGAAAAGAGCAAGTCCTTGGAGTTGACTCCCTGCTGTGCTTCTAGTTAGCTCTGTGCAGCCTTAGGCAAATGATTCACCTCCTCCAAGTCATTCCTTCGTCTGGAGAAATCATGAGTGAAGACAGGCATGCCCTGGACATTGGTAGCATCACTTACGCAGAGTTTGCTCTGCAGGATCAGCCAGGTTTCTTTAGGTGAGTGAACACATAGCAGGGGTTTCAAGAAGGCGGTGCTGTTCTCGGCATCCCAGGATTGCATCACAGTCTTTCAGTGTAACGAAACTGATAGGAGGTGTAGACATTGTTGGTGGAAATAGACATAAGGGTTGTGTCTGCTTAGCTGCTCTTTGGCCCATAGAAGAATATAGCATCATTCCCCTCCTCTATCCCCAGTCCAAATCTTCCTAGTTTTTACAACTCAGCTCAGGGTCAATTCCTCCAGGAATTATTCCCCCCACCACCTCTATTCCACATCACTGATTATTGTACACAGAGATCACCTTGGGTCATCTCGCTGGTCATTACCTACTGCCTTGTGCATCTCCACTATTGCACTCTGAGCTTCTTTTTTTTTTAAGAACTTTTATTGAGATACAGTTAACATACAATAAACTGCATATATTTAGAGTGTACAATTTGGTATCCTAATCTCCCAGTTTATTCCCCCCCCAACCCTCCCCGCTTTCCCCACTTGGTGTCCATATGTTTGTTCTCTACATCTGTGTCTCTTTTTCTGCCTTGCAAACTGGTGGATTTGGACCGTTTTTCTATACTCCGCATATATGTGTTAATATACGATACTTGCTTTTCTCTTTCTGACTCACTTCACTCTGTATGACTGTCTCTTGGTCCATCCATGTCTCTACAAATGTCCCAGTTTCACTGCTTTTTACAGCTGAGTAATATTCCATTGTATATATGTACCACATCTTTTTTATCCATTCATCTGTTGATGGACATTTAGGTTGCTTCCATGTCCTGGTTATTGTAAATAGTGCTGCAATGAACATTGGAGTGCATGTGTCTTTTTGAATGATGGTGTTCTCTGGGTATATGCCCAGCAGTGGGATTGCTGGATCATATGATAACTCTATTTTTAGTTTCACAAGGGACTTCCATACTGTTCTCCATAGTGGCTGTATCAATTTACATTCCCATCAACAGTGCAAGAGCGTTCCCTTTTCTCCACACCCTCTCCAGCATTTACTGTTTGTAGATTTTCTGATGATGCCCATTCTGACCGGTGTAAGGTGATACCTCATTGTTATTTTGATTTGCATTTCTCTAATAATTAGTGATGTTGAGCAGCTTTTCATGTGCCTCTTGGTCATCCATATGTCTTCTTTAGAGAAATGCCTATTTAGGTCTTCTGCCATGTTTTGATTGGGTTGTTTGTTTTTCTGATATTGAGCTGGATGAACTGATTATATATTTTGGAGATGAATCCTTTGTCTGTTGATTCGTTTGCAAATAGTTTCTCCCATTCTGAGGGTTGTCTTTTCCTCTTGCTTACAGTTTCCTTTGCTGTGCAGAAACTTTGAAGTTTCATTAGGTCCCGTTTATTTATTTTTGTTTTTATTCCCATTACTCTAAGGGGTGGATCAAAAAAGATCTTGCTGTTATTTATGTCAAAGCGTGTTCTTCCTATGTTTTCCTCTAGGAGTTTTATAGTGTCTGGCCTTACATTTAGGTCTTTAATCCATTTTGAGTTTATTTTTGTGTAGGGTGCTAGGAAGTGTTCTAATTTCATTCTTTTACATGTTGCTGTCCAATTTTCCCAGCACCACTTATTGAAGAGGCTGCCTTTTCTCCATTGTATATCCTTGCCTCCTTTGCCATAGATTAGTTGACCATAGTTTATCTCTGGGCTTTCTATTCTGTTCCATTGATCTATATTTCTGTTTTTGTGCCAGTACTATACTGTCTTGATCACTGTAGCCTTGTAGTATAGCCTGAAGTCAGGAAGCCTGATTCCACCAACTCCGTCTTTCCTTCTCAAGGTTGCTTTGGCTATTCGGGGTCTTTTGCGTTTCCATACAAATCGTAAAATTTCTTGGTCTAGTTCTGTGAAAAATGCCATTGGTAATTTGATGGGGATTGCATGGAATCTGTAAATTGCTTCCAGTAGGATAGTCATTTTCACAATGTTGATTCTTCCAGTCCAAGAACATGGTATGTCCCGCCATCTGTTTGTGTTGTCTTTGATTTCTTTCATGAGTGTCTTACAGTTTTCTGAGTACAGGTCTTTTGCCTCCTTGGTTAAGTTTATTTCTAAGTATTTTATTCTTTTTGTTACAGTGGTGAATGGGATTGTTTCCTTAATTTCTCTTTCTGATCTTTCATTGTTAGTGTATAGAAATGCAAGAGATTTCTGTGTGTTAATTTTGTATCCTGCAATTTTACCAAATTCATTGATTAGCTCAAGTAGTTTTCTGGTGGCATCTCTAGGATTTTCTATGTATAATATCATGTCATCTGTGAAGAGTGACAGTTTTACTTCTTTTCCAATTTGGATTCCTTTTATTTATTTTTCTTCTCTGATTGCTGTGGCAAGGACTTCCAAAACTATGTTGAATAGGAGGGGTGAGAGTGGATATCCTTGTCATGTTCCTGATCTTAAAGGGAATGCTTTCAGTTTTTCACCACTGAGAATGATGTTTGCTGTGGGTTTGTCATATATGGCCTTTATTATGTTGAGGTAGGTTCCCTCTATGCCCACCTTCTGGAGAGCTTTTATCATAAATGGGTGTTGAATTTTGTCAAAAGCTATTTCTGCATCTATGGAGATGATCATGTGGTTTTTATCCTTCAATTTATTAATATGGTGTATCACATTGATTGATTTGCATATATTGAAGAATCCTTGCATTTCAGGGATAAACCCCACTTGATCATGGTGTATGATCCTTTGAATGTGTTGTTGGATTCTGTTGGCTAGTATTTTGTTGAGGATTTTTGCATCTAAATTCATCAGTGATATTGGTCTGTAGTTTTCTTTTTTTGTAGTATCTTTGTCTGGTTTTGGTGTCAGGGTGATGGTGGCCTCATAAAATGAGTTTGGGAGTGTTCCTTCCTCTGCAATGTTTTGGAAGAGTTTGAGAAGGGTGGGTGTTGGCTCGTCTCTAAATATTTGATAAAATTCACCTGTGAATCCATCTGGTCCTTGACTTTTGTTTGTTGGGAGATTTTTAATCCCAGTTTCAATTTCATTATTTGTGATTGGTCTGTTCATATTTTCTATGTCTTCCTGACTCAGTCTTAGAAGGTTATACCTTTCTAAGAATCTGTCCATTTCATCCAGGTTGTTCATTTTATTGGCATATAGTTGCTTGTAGTAGTCTCTTATGGTGTTTTTTCTTTCTGCGGTGTCTGTTGTAACTTCTCCTGTTTCCTTTCTAATTTTATTGATTTGAGTCCTCTCCCTCTTTTCCTTGATGAGTCTTGCTAGAGGTTTATTGATTTTATCTTCTCAAAGAACCATCTTTTAGTTTTATTGATTTTTGCTATTGTTTTCTTTGTTTCTATTTCATTTATTTCTGCTCTGATATTTATGATTTCTCTCCGTCTACTAACTGTGGGTTTTGTTTGCTCTTCTTTCTCTAGTGTCTTTAGGTGTAAGGTGAGATTGTTTATTTGGGAGTTTTCTTATTTCTTGAGGTAGGATTGTATTGCTATAAACTTCCCTCTTAGAACTGCCTTTGCTGCATCCCATAGGTTTTGGATCAATGTGTTTTCATTGTCACTTTTCTCTAGATATTTTTTGATTTCCTCTGATATCTTCAGTGATCTCTTGGTTATTTAGTAGCATATTGTTTAGCCTCCATGTGTTTGTGTTTTTTACAGTTTTTTTTCCTGTAATTGATTTCTAATCTCATAGCGTTGTAGTCAGAAAAGGTGCTTGATACAATTTCAATTTTCTTGAATTTACCAAGGCTTGATTTATGACCCAAAATGTGATCTATCCTGGAGAATGTTCCATGTGCACTTGAGAAGAATGTGTAGTCTGCTGTTTTTGGATGTAATGTCCTATAGATATCTATTAAATCCAGCTGATTTATTGTGTCATTTAAAGCTTGTGTTTCCTTATTAATTTTCTGTGTGGATGATCTGTCCATTGGTGTAAGTGGGGTGTTAATGTCCCCCACTATTATTGTGTTACTGTCAATTTCCTCTTTCATAGTTGTTAGCATTTGCCTTATGTATGGAGGTGCTCCTATATTGGGTGCATATATATTTATAATTGTTATCTCCTCTTCTTGGATTGATCCCTTGATCATTATGTAATGTCCCTTCTTGTCTCTTGTAACATTTTTTATTTTAAAGTCTATTTTATCTGATATGATTATTGCTACTCCAGCTTTCTTTTGATTTTTATTTGCATGGAATATCTTTTTCCATCCCCTCACTTTCAGTCTGTATGTGTGCCTAGGTCTGAAGTGGGTCTCTTGTAGACAGCATATAAGTGGGTCTTGTTTTTGTATCCATTCAGCCAGTCTGTGTCTTTTGATTGGTGCATTTAGTCCATTTACATTCAAGGTAATTATCGATATGTATGTTCCTATTACCATTTTCTTAATTGTTTTGTGTTTGTTTTTGTAGGTCCTTTTCTTCTCTTATGTTTCTGGCTTAGAGAAGTTCCTTTAGCATTTGTTGTAGGGCTGGATTGGTGGTGCTGAATTCTCTTAGTTGTTGCTTGTTTGTAAAGCTTTTGATCTCTCCGTCAAATCTGAATGAGATCCTTACTGCATAGAGTATTCTTTGTTTTAGGTTCTTCCCATTCATCACTTTAAATATATCGTGCTACTCCCTTCTGTCTTGCAGAGTTTCTGCTGAGAGATCAGCTGTTAACCTTATGGGAGTTCCCTTGTATGTTATTTGTCATTTTTCCCTTGTTGCTTTTAATAACTTTTCTCTGTCTTTAATTTTTGTCCATTTGACTACTATATGTCTTGGTGTGTTTCTCCTTGGGTTTATCCTGCCTGGGACTCTCTGCACTTCCAGGACTTGGGTAGCTATTTCCTTTCCCATGTTAGAGAAGTTTTCAACTATAATCTCTTCCAATATTTTCTCAGGTCCTTTCTCTCTCTGTTCTCCTTCTGGGACCCTTATAATGCGAATGTTGGCGCGTTTAACATTGTCCCAGAGGTCTCTTAGGCTGTCTTCAGTTCTTTTCATCCTTTTTTCTTTATTCTTTTCCACATCAGTGATTATCACCATTCTGTCTTCCAGCTCATTTATTCGCCCTTCTGCCTCAGTTAATCTGCTATTGGTTTCTTCTAGTGTATTTTTCATTTCAGTTATTGTGTTGCATATCTCTGTTTGTTTGCTCTTTAATTCTTCTAGGTCTTTGGCAAACTTTTCTTGCAACTTTTTGATCTTTGCATCCAGTCTTTTTTCAAAGTCCTGGATCATCTTCACTATCATCATTCTGATTTCTTTTTCTGGAAGGGTGCCCATCTCCTCTTCATTTGGTTGTTTTTCTGGGGTTTCATCTTGTCCCTTCATCTGGTACAAAGTCTTTTGCCTTTTCATTTTCTCTATCTTTCTGTGGCTGTGGTTTTCAGTTCCACAAGATGAAATACTGCTGATACTGCTTGATACTGCTGTCTGCCCACTTGTGGAGGAAGCTATCTCAGAGGCTCATGCGTGCTTCCTGGTGGGAGGTACTGTTGGTGTAGGGCTGGGTGGGCAGAGCTCAGTAAAACTTTAATCTGCTTGTCTGCCAGTAGGTGGGGCTGTGTTCCCACCTTGTTGGTTGTTTGGCCTGAGGCTACCCAGCACTGGAGCTTACAGGCTCTTTGATGGGGCTAATGGCAGACTCTGGGAGGGCTCACACCAATGAGCACTTCTCAGAACCCCTGACGCCAGTGCCCCTGTCTCCTCAGTGAGCCACAGTTGCCCCCCACCTCTGCAGGCAACCCTCCAAAACCAGCAGGTAGGTCTAGTTCAGTCTTCTATGGGGTCACTGCTCCTTCCGCCTGGGTCCTTTTGAGCACATATTTTTGTGTGCCCTCCAAGAGTGGAGTCTCTATTTCCCCCAGTCCTGTGGAGGTCCTACAATCAAATCCCGCTGGCTTTCCAAGTCTGATTCTCTGGGGATTCCTCCTCCCATTGCTGGACCCCCAGGTTGGGAAGTCTGATGTGGGGCTCAGAACCCTCACTTTAGTGGGTGGACTTCTGTGGTATAACTGTTCTCCAGCTTGTGAGTCACCCACCCAGCATTTATGGGATTTGATTTTAGCACAATTGCGCCCCTCCTACCATCTCATTGCGGCTTCTCCTTTGTCCCTGGATGTGGGGTGTCTTTTTTAGTGAGTTCCAGTGTCTTTCTGTTGATGATTGTTTAGCAGTTAGATGTAATTCTGGTGCTCTTGCAAGAGGGAGTGAGCACATGTCCTCCTACTCCGCCATCTTCACTCTGAGCTTCTTAATGCCAAGGACTGGGAATTATTTCAAGGATAGTGAGCAAGAGAGAAAGATATGTGATATCCAGTTCCTGGTGTTGAATGGATTGATGTATTGAAGAGGATGGATAGAGCTTGCATATCGTCACAAGGATGCAGAATGAGATATTTATTCAGCATATATTTATGGAGCACCTACTCTAAGCCAAGCACCAGACATACAAGAGTGAAGAAGAGTGTCATGATTCCTCTGGTGGGAAATGTAAACTTCTAAACAGGCTCGTGGGCAGTGGGGGGGTGGTCTAAGGATGGGTGAAGCACAGGGTACTGTGGGAACCTATAGAACTAGGCATCTCTTGCCACATTGGGAGGTCAGAAAAGCTGCCTGGAGAATATGGGTTTTAATATGAGGCTTTAGAGATGAGGAGTTAGCAATGCACAGAAAAGAAACAGGGAAAAGACTGTTCCAGGTAGAGGGGACAGCGAGTAGAAATACAAGAGGACACAGTGAGTGCAACAAAAGGAGTCACATTGATAGTGGCCAGATGTTAGGGGAAGGGCAGGGAGGAGAAAGAGAAATGAGAAGCACTGGAACAGAGAGGAACCTATGAGCCATGCTAAGGGTTTAAGAGCAATGGGGACCCACTGAAGAGCTCGTGCTTACTTGGGCAAACCTAAGTGAGAGATGGTGGTGGCCAGAGCGAGAGTGGGAGCAGAGCACATGGGTATGAGGGGGTGAAGAGAGATGTTTAGAAGGTAGATGCATGGAGTCGGGAATTGATTGGCCACAGGGGGGTGAGGATAGTGGCGCAGTCCAGGATGTCTGGGGACTTCAGTGGTATCATCCACCAAGAAAAAAGAACACCTGAGGAGATGAAGGTTTTAAAGGACAGGTGGAGAAGACAGTGAGGTTAGATTTGGGCAGGTCAGGTTTGCTATGTCTTTGGGTCACCAGAAGAAGATGATGTTCAACAGCAGTTGGCTGTACATCATATTAATGACAGCAACTCAACCTGGCCCTCATGACAACTTCAGGAGGAAGGAAAATGAGGCACAGAGATGTCAAGTAACTTGCCCAAGGTCACAGAGCCACTAAGAGGCAGAGGTGCTTTCATACGGACATTCGGGTTCCAGAGCTCATATGAAGGATGTAAGCTCAGGAGTGAGGTGCTCTGAGCCTGAAGGTGTAAGTGGAAAGTCATCTATACGTGAACAGAGGGCCACCGAAGCCAAGAGAATGGGCGTGGTTGCCAAGGCACAGTTCGGCCAGTCGGGAGAATCAAAGGCATAAACAGCCCCTGGAGAAACAGGCGGGGCTGGGCAGAGGAAGAAGAACCAAAAGATAGACTGAGGGGATGGCCAGAGAGGTGGGAGGGAAGCTGAGAAGGAAGGCTATTCCCAAGTCAGAGGAAGATGTGGTCCAAGAAGAAGAGAATAACATTGCCATATGCTGCTTGGAAGTTGGGAAGATGAGAACGCAGAAGCAACCCTGGGAGTTAGAAATAGGGAAGCTGATAGTTACATGGGTAAAAACAGTCTCTGTGGAGTGGTGGTGGCAAAATCCTTAATCTAGTGAGTTGAGAAGTTAGCTGTAATGGAAAGGATGTGACAGCAAATGTAGACCAGCTCTTGAATGTGCTGTTGAAAGGGAGATTGAGGAAAGCTATAGCTAGAGGGAGTCTCAGGCTTTGCTGAAGAGTACCTTCCCCAAGGGTTTATCCATTGTCACTATTTTATGTTGAATAAGTGAAGAACATTCAAGTCCCGAAACATCTTACAGAAAGAGAGTTTTTCAATAATGAAGACAGTTAAGTCTGTGTAAGTACAAATGGGAAGGAGCTAATAGAGAAAACGAGTTAAGGCAAAAAGGGGAGGGCTCCCGGAGGAGCAGATCCAAATGTGAGCAAGGCTGCTGCTCCCAGGGAAACAGGAAGGAGAAAGGAAAGACAGGCTGGAGGAGAGAGTGAAGACCACAGGAGCAGAGGAGGACCTCCAGCATTCCTGGGCTTGGAGACACAAATTTTCTGCAGCACCAGTCTGCACGGCTGTGTGGTCTTCCTCGGGAGTGCCCAGCAGCCCAGGTGTGATGGAGGAGGAGGTGGACAGGTAGATTGATTAAATTTGGCAGCTTTACCAGGAAAGCATAACCAAAAGACAAAAGGGCAGAGGAAAATATTGACACTAAAGTGGTAGGAGGGACTTCCTTGGTGGTCCAGTGGATAAAATTCTGCTCTTCCACTGTAGGAGTTGCAAGTTCTATCCCTGGTCAGGGAACTAAGACCCCGCATGCCTTGTGGTGTGACCTAAATAAATAAAGAGATAGATAACGTGGTAGGAGACACGTTCTGTGGACTCCAGCCTGATTGGAGGAGCTGTGAATCCTCTATTGCCATCTCCACCCCTACCCACCACCCACCCACTACACCCTGATCACAGGACTCATAGGGTCTAGTCGAGATTCCCTCTTGGTCCTCTTGGTTACAGAAAAGTGACATTACTCAAAACCATCAGCCTCAGGACTGCCTGACCCTTTGGGATAGCCCCTAGGTCAGGTCCATTGGGAGGATAGATGAGTCTTCCTCTTATCTAAAGCCCTGAGGTCTTTGGGGAGCTTTCCAGCTCCGGTCCAATTGTAATCTCTCAGTACACATGCTATGTCCCAAAGTCAATATACAGAGTTAACGCAATAGAGATGTAAATCCCCCTAAGTCCTCTAATAGAATTTGACAGCTCCGAGTGTAGGACGTTTATTCTTCCAGGTGAAGAACCATCAAAGGATTTGCCTTTCAATGGCAGCGATGGCCCATCCCTCCAGAGCCTTAATGTTGTGCATCCTCAATCAGTAGAACCATCCTCTGCTGAGTTAAAAGCAGCAAAGATCACCGCAAGAGAGATTCCTGAGATGAGTTTGAACCCTGGTTAAAACTAACGTTAGGTCAACAGAGGAGAAGACTGAGGCAAGAGATTGTTATTTAATAAACATCACCGGGACAGTTGGCTAACGAGCCAGGGAGAGTTCATTTAAATTCATACAGCACGCCTGTCAAATTCAGCCGTATCGTACCGTTAATCTGTGACAAACCTGGAAACAAGGGACAAGCATCACCATTCCTCCCGCCGATGAGGAGATAAATTCCCAGCTACTGAAGAAACAGATACCATCAGGGCTCTGATGGATGGCTTCAAATGTATAAGAATGAAAATTTTTGCACCGCCATGTAATAAAAATAAATATCAAAAGGAAAACAGCAGCATCCGTTATGTCTGTCATATTCCCCTTCCCAAGCTTGCTTACTGCCCCAAACAGATAACAGATGGGCCACTACGTGACTCCCCCTGCTAAGTGGTCAAAGGAGATGAACAGAATCACACCAAGAAATGGAGACAGTAAATCACCATGCGGAAACAGGGACCAACCCGCCAGCTAGGAAATAAAATTTAGAACCAAGCATCTTTCAGGTCCCATTACATGCCTATTAAAGTCACAAAAAAATAGGACTTCCCTGGTGGTGCAGTTGTTAAGAATCTGCCTGCCAGTGCAGGGGACATGGGTTCCATCCCTGGGCTGGGAAGATCCCACATGCCGCGGAGCAACTAAGCCCGTGAGCCACAACTACTGAGCCCATGTTCCACAACTACTGAAGCCCACATGCTTAGAGTCCGTGCTCCGCAACAAGATAAGCCACTGCAATGAGAACCCCACATGCCGCAACGAAGAGTAACTCCCACTCTCTGCAACTACAGAAAGCCCACACACAACAGAGACCCAATGCAGCCAATAAATAAATAAATTTATAAAAAAAAATAAAGTCACAAAAAATAAATATGATAAAACCCAAGATGGGCAGCCCAAGATGGGCAGCCAGTGAAAACACATCATTCAGCATTGCTGTTGAGAAAGACTGGACCAATTTACATAAGCAATCAGGCAAGAGGAATGAGGGTTGTTTATCCTCTCTGACCCGGCAATCCTCTGTCTGGTAACAGACCCCGTGGTATTAGCCCCAAAGAAAGAAAAACACGTCTATAGTGTCACTGCCTGTGATAACTAAACATTGTCAACTACCCAAAGGCCAAAGAAGAGGGGGCTGGCCAAGAAAAGTGAAATGGGTTAGCACAGTGGAGTAACATGATGCCATTGAAAATAATGGATGTGGGGGCTTGGTGGGTTCTGGAAACATTTCTATGAAACATGCGTGGTCGTCATTAACATGCATATCAAATGTCTTCCTGGATATTGACAAGGAAGAGACTTTGGATGGGATATCATTCCCTTTGGGTTTAATGTTCACGAAGATTTTATGATAAGTTGGATGCTAATTTTAGTCGTTCATTCACAATTCAGTGAATATTGACCCCATGCCAGACACTAAGGTTATTAAGGTGAGGAAGAAATGCTTCCTACCCCCAAGAACCCGTGGTCAGAGGGAAGACAGACGCACAGACAGACGCGCACACACACGTGCACACACATACACACTACAATCAAGAGTGGCACGTGGTACAAGAGGCACAGATACGGTCTCATACACAGAAGGCAAGGGCTGTGGATGGCATCGCAGATCATCACATGCAGAATTAGGATAATTCCCAGGTTGGGTAGAAGTGGAGGAAATTGGTGTCCCAGGCAGAAGGAACAGAATTGCACAGGCAGTGGCCATAGAAATCTGGGGTGTGTGTGTGTGTGTGTGTGTGTGTGTGTGTGTGTATGTGTGTTCTCTCTCCCAATAGACCTGATGAATCTGGGATGCTTCTCTCCTGGGGCCCAGGACTGCCTCGCCCGGGTAAAGTCAACCCAACCCTGCCATTTCTCATCACCATCTTCCGCTCCCTAACGGGCCCCTTCCCCCATTCATCCCCACCACACGTACCCCTCCCTGAAATCATCCAGGGCCATTTGTCCCGAGTAGAGACAATTTGGTTGTGTGGTGTGCTGTGTGAATAGGATTATTCTAAAGGTCAGTTTAAACAAGAAAGGATTCTTATTTTTTGGAGTCTGTATCTTATTCATGGCCGAGTGTTCTTTTTTCAAAGGATGTTTGGATAGGATCCAAGCATATTCAAAGGACACACGGAACCTCAGTTGAAATTACCCTGTTTCCAGTTTCCTGAATGTGTTGGATATGGAAACCGCTGTTAATAAATTGAGTAAAGTGGGGAAAGTCAATCAGGAATGCAAGCCCCCCGGCTCAGATAAATATTAACAGATGTGTGGTGTGTGGAATGTCATAAAGAGCTACCAGGAGAGCGAGTAGCCACAAGCTGGCATTTGAGTGTTGATGTTTTGAAAGCTGTGGGCCTTATGATAATTCAACATACAGTTTCATTTGACAATGTACAGCTTGGCATTTAGAAACTAGTCTGTGTGTGAGAAGGAACGCTGAGAGCTTTGAAAAGGAAACAAAGATGTAAATCAAGAGGTTCTTATGTGAGAATAATAAAAGAAGGGGCTTAATAGGGACTTCCCTGGTGGTCCAGTAGCTAAGACTCTGTGCTCCCAATGCAGGGAGTCTGGGTTTGATCCCTGGTCAGGGAACTAGATCCCACATGCATTCGAATGCCGCAAATAAAGACCCCACATGACGCAGCTAAAGATCCCACCTGCCCCAACTAAGACCCAGTGCAGCCAAATAAATGAATAATTTTTTTTTTAAAAAAAGAAGGGGCTTAATGACATGGTATGATCCCCATCATAGCATCAACCCATGATTTTGAAAAGGAAATCCCTTTTCTGCCGAGATGAGCCAGCAGCTGATGGAGTTGCCTGTCCCGTAATCAGGAAGCATGCAAATGATATCAACACAGTTCCAAGCGCAGAAGGCAAGCACTCCTGACTGTTCTTCTTGGCAGTCTAGGGTTCCCTGAAGAACAGGCCGTTCCAGAGACAGATTCAGGGAAGAAAGCACAGGAGCACCTAGTGACTGGAGAGCGATAATGGTCCAGGGGGCTGTGTCAGACCGCCACGGGGGTGAGCGGGTAAGAGGATCCCTCTTGCAGAAGTTGTCATACAACAACAAGTAGAACTTGAACTTGAGCATCAAGACAGTAATTACAGCCCCTGAGCCAGCTAAGAGTCTGTAAAAGATCCTTGAGTCTGTGCTGATCCTTTGAAAGGGAACGTTAATATGAAGTGAGCCGACAAGATGGAAAAGTGGCAGCTGAAGCGTTGTTCACAAGAGTCAGGAAATGCTGTACATCGATCACACCACGTTATCAGGAGTCCATCCCCGAGTTCCCGCGGGTCTCTCTTACAAATCACAGCTCCTCTTGCCCGACAAGCCTTCAGACATCACCAGCGGTTTAGTTGAAGTTGCAAAATGTATCCAGGTGATTCTATCAGGATGTCTTTAAATCACGCCTATTGTGCATTTTAGAAGCAAGCCCTTGAGGATTTACGCACACACAAGGCCCCCCTGCCTCTGCCCTGGGAAAGGGTCGTGGTCACCAGTCAAGGGCACTGAGACCTGGGCTTGACGGATGGCTGGAGGGGAGTCTTGTGGGAGAGGTGACCAATGACAGGGATAGGCTGACCTCCTGGCCGCCCTGCAGCCCACGCCCTTCCTCCCCTGATACACACCCGATTCCCCCACTTCCCCTTGGAATGGTCCAAGATTGTCATTTGGGCTGGGATTGTATAGCAAAGACTGCTCTCTGATCACCAAAATCTATGTCCACCTCTTGGCCCATAGCTAGACTGTCTTTCTCAGTGTCTCTCGCAGTCATGTGGTAAAGGTCTGCCCCACCAATGGGAGATGAGTAGAAATGTGTGTCCCTTCCAGGACCACCCCCCACACAACTCCCACCGATGCTCCTCTTTGCTGGTGCTCCTTTCAGGCTGGCTGAAGTGGAGGCGACCCTTTACTGGAAACCCTTAGGTGAAGGTGGCCAAGCTTCCAGCAGCCTGGAGTCCAGAGACAGCATGAAGGACGGCCTCCTGCTGACCTGATCGCACACCAGGCCCATGGCAGAGGGAGGAAACAGTCTGTCGCATCTGAGCCATTGTACAGTTGGGGGTTTATTTGTTACAGCAGCAAGTATTACCCTAACCCACGCAGACGGCAAACAGAGTTGAAACCCAAGCCACCCAGCTCTGACTCAGACTGAATCCAGCCAAGGGATGATTTCACAGACGCTTTGCTTGCTTTTGGCTGTTGGAGGGATGGTGGAACATACACTTAAAGTTGGCCAAAAAAGGGCCCTTGGTGGCTGTCTTGACTGGCAGCTCCCTAGGGCCACAGGAAGGAAAACGGAGTCCACAAAATGCTGCAGGGCCGCCAAGGCACCATGATCCACCCCTGTGCTACATGGGCCATGATCTACTGGGCCTGCAAGGTGCTGGGTGCTGCCCAAGGGCAGGAGGCAGCTCTGACATCCAGGCAGCAGTGGCAGGAAAGGGGGCTTGTGGGGAGGCCCAAGCAGCCAACCACATAGCAGGCACATTTGCCTGTGCCTGGCACCTAGCGCTCTCTTCCCAAAAAAAGATCCCTTTCATTAAATGTAATGTCTCCTTTTAAGTCCCACATGGTTAGGCTTGTTATGTTTGCTCTCAGGGCCCTGGAACTGGTTAAAAGAGCAATTCACAGGAGACACAAGGAAAGGAATGACTCAGATACCTGGACTGGAAACAACTCTCTCCACAGCTGGGCAGCTTTTTAAAGAGGAGGCCCGAGTCGCTTACTAAAGACTTCTCAAAAAGCTAGAATCCATGCACTTGCATCGGACCCCAGCCTCGTGATCAGTTCTTGACTTTATGCTGAGTAACCAGAGCACATGGGAGGAAGCCAAGCAATAGCAGGGACAGGAAACCGAGTCACACACAACAAAGTCCAGGGGATGTTTAGTCGAGAAGAAAAGACCCCAGAATGGCTCTGATTCCAATGGTCACATAACGGATGCCCCCCCAGGTGGGTCCAATGGGACCAGGGCCGTGGGAGTGCGGTTAGCTAGATGGACAGGTGTGATTGAATACTCGGTATAGAGGAGAACTCATCCTCTTACTGTTATAGCTGTCCCAGAGGTGGAGTGAGTTGGTCTGGACAGTGGTGAGCTCCCTGACATTAGAGGCATACAAGCAGAATTGGAAGGCCTGCGTCTCAGAGAGTTTGTTATAGGGGCTCCTCTTTCTCTGGGAGAGCAGAGGCATGTGTTCAAAGGAGCTTTCAGGTCCAAAATGCTATGCTTCTGAGCCTTTCCCCAAATAGAGTCTTTCCCCTAATAGAGTCTTTCCCCTATTGTTTTGTATCCCCCCTCTAGGTTCCACTCCCCTTTTGAGGGGATAATAAATGTCCCAAGCGCACTTTGCAGGGGCCACCTCTCCTAATCTGCAGGCTCTGGGACAAGCATAGCCAATCCCAGCCCAGGCACAAAGTGCGTTATCTAAGTTGCCTAAGCTTATGGTCAGGCCATATGACAGTGATTAGTTCGGGAGGGAGTGGGCAACTAAGTTAGTCCAATCAGAGTGAATTCTAGGGTTTATGTAGGAGCTACCAGGGGAAAAAAAAATTTTCTCTCTCTCTCTCCTGCAGGCCTGGAAACAGGCTGAAACTAATCTTCTACAGTCTTCTTCACAGTGTGTGTGTCCTCAAGATGGAGCCACCAACAGAATTGGGCTT
This sequence comes from Hippopotamus amphibius kiboko, assembly GCF_030028045.1. NCBI lineage: Eukaryota > Metazoa > Chordata > Mammalia > Artiodactyla > Hippopotamidae > Hippopotamus > Hippopotamus amphibius. The sequence continues at coordinate 19,974,889 of NC_080202.1, forward strand.
AGAGTCAGTGAAAAATCAGGTTCTGATCATATTGCTTCGACACCTGGATCCAGCTATACCTGAAGTCTGAACACTTTGGTTTATTGAAACAATATGTTCTATTTTTGATCAATATAATTCGAGATGTGATCTTATTCTCCCCTTTCCTGGTGAATGTGAGGGGTTTTAATGGAGGAGTCTCAGGAAAGAACATATTGGTCCTGACTGAGTAATGAGGAAAAGAAATCAAGATAGACTTCAGAAAAGGTTGTAGAAAGAGGAGAGGGGATCTGTTAGCCTTCTGTCTGGGACCCCCAAGGCTGGGCCACCCATGGGAGAGCCAACCATGGGAGGACCTGTGTGTACGTATGCTGGATTCTCCCTAGAATTCCAGCCCAAGAAAATCATCCTAAATATTCAAAGCCATCCTACGCGGCGCTGCTCTTTGAAGCGTTGTGTGTAACAGCGAGAAATTGGAAACAGTCTAAATGTCCAATAATCGGGGGCTGGTCCAGTGAGTTTGCTGCCTTCAAAATGACGTTTATGAAGTATATGTAATAACATGGAAAATACCTATGATAGTGTGAGTGAAATCAGGGCTTGAAATGGTCTAGTCAATATGAACTCAAGTATGTGAAAAGCGGGGCTGGGGGGAAAGAATCACATACAGGAAAAACAAAGGAAGTAAGTGTACCCAAAAGCTAATGCTTGGCTAGTGGGACCATTTTTCTTCCTACTTGGCTGTATTGTCTAAGTTCGGTTTGTGTTTTTATAATGGAGGAGACTTGTGTGGTGTCAGCTGATGATGTACATAGGGAGAAGGACGCACAGAGATAAACAATTTCTGAAGTAAGAGGCAGATGGGTGACATCACTAGCCTTCTCCCCACTTACCGGCAGGAGACCCTGGCAAGGCGGTCAGATCTGGTCCCTAAGGTGTCACTCAGCAGCTAGATGATCTATGGGTCTCTTTGTCTCTCTAGACCCCAGCATCCTCCTCTGTCAAAGAAAAGGCATCAGAACAGATGTTCTGGAAACAACATCAAACAGGAGTCAGAGTGCTGGGTTCTCCACCCACACGCTTAGCCACACACTTGCTGAACGAGTTCCCCTCTGAACCTCAGTTCTATGGATGGAGACGATCCACCCCTTCCCCTCTCCCCGTGGGCTGTGAGCCACTGTGCACACAGGAGGTTGTCTTGTTAGAAAGCCCTCTCCCACTCGGTCCTGCCTAGGCCCCATCTGCTGTCACCTCTGCCCACTCACATTAAACCCTCTGTAAACAGCAAGACAGCGTTCTCTCTGGTGGCCTTTCGGGCTGTGCCCTTTCTGCTTATCCTGTTGCAAAGCCTATTTACCTGCTCTCCAGAAACACGGCTGGGCAGACAGGAGCCTGGCACCCCTCCATTAGACATGGGTCCCAGAGGGGGAGGGTCCTGGAAATTCACAACCGTAGATTCCAAGCCTGTGACTCTTGGGGTGCCCCAGCAGAGTACATGATAACACATGTCCCAAAGGGCTGCCTTCTCCAAGTGGATAGAATTGTCCCCTTTTCATTCAAGACCCAAGTCCTTGGGCTTCCTAGGTGGCGCAGTGGTTGAGAGTCCGCCTGCCAATGCAGAGGTCACGGGTTCAATCCCAGCTCCAGGAAGATCCCACATGCCGTGGAGCAACTAAGCCCGTGTGCCGGAAAAAAAAAAAAAAAAAGACCCAAGTCCTGGAAAGGGGGAGTGGTCCCACCCACTGGTTGAAGAGCTGAGACCCACCCCAGATCACACAGCTTGTCAGCAGCAGAGCTGAGGCTAAATCCCGACTCTCCTGACCCGCTGCTTTTGCACTCATCCCATCATCACCTCTGCCTGGGGATAGGCACAAAGAAAGGTCTGCAAAGGCAGAGGGAGGCCAAATGACCCTTCCTGGGTCCTGTGCTTTGGGGTGGGAGTGTTTCTGCTTGTCTTAAGGCCTGTGTGGTGCCCTTGGCATGTTCTTTCCAATCCTGATCCTCACCCGAGACTGGCCTTCACAGAGATGCTCAGAAGAGAGCATCTCTCACTCTCCATGCTCAGGCCCTCTTCCTCTCTATCTGGACCAAAACTCAGCCCCTCCACCTTACCTTACAGGGCCCTCATCACCCAGATCCCATTCCCCCCACCCCTACTCCAGCCACACAGAGCCTGCTGAATCTCAGGGGACCATATACCCTGTCATCCAAACCAGGGCACATTTGAGAGTGGAAGGCAGTTCTATGAACAATTATGCCTGAGCACCTTGCATGGATGGGCCTGTCCCACACACACCTGGGCCTGTGGTCACCCTAGCCAAGCCAGAGTCTTTGGGGACATGATTTGTACATGTTCTCATTATCTGTTTTCTAATCTCTCCCCTTTCTACTTGGCAAAGCCCTAGCCATCCTTCAAGACTAGTCACAACCACACATCCTCTGTGAAGTGAAGCCTTCCTTGTCTCCCAAAGACAGGTTTGATTACTCTCTCATCTGCACCCAAACGGTTTGGTTACTACCTCTATGACAGCACCTGATGCATCGTCTTGGATCAAGACTTCTCAGCCTTGACCCGTGTTGACATTTGGGCCAGATGATTCTTTGCTGTAGAAGGATGTCCTGTGCATTAGAGAATCTTTTGCAGCATCCCTGGCCTCTACCCACTAGATGTCAGTAGCAACCCACTCACCCCCCACCCAAAGGTGACAACAGAAGAAATATTTCCAGACATTACTAAAACCACCTCCAGCTGAGAACCACTGTCTGACAGTTGGGTTTGTGTCTTTTCTTCCACTCTGCAGTGAATTCCAAGAAAGCATTATTCTCTTCTGCACTGGTTAGTGCCCAGCGCATAGTAGACTCTTAGAGGTTGTCTACTGAATGAAGAAGTGAAGTGACTCAGAAGACACTCAGAAAGGTAGTGTGGCTCTCTAGCGCCATTGGGTACAATCCCAATTATGACCACTAGAGGGCAGAAAAGGCCTGCCAAAAGAGCAGAGCTGGTGCTGGGAAAGTGGGGGAACCCAGTGCCGGTCCCCACCTCGCTCTGGGGGCTATGGTGACAAGGCCCCTGTCTCTCGGGCTAGCTCCTGGTCCTCTCCCTGTCCTATAAATATTCCTGCTCCAAAGGCTCTGTCTTCAGACCCCTGCTCTTTCCTATCCTCCTCCTCCCTGGACCATCTCATCCGGTGTCACGATTTAAAACACCTATCTGCTGATAACTCTCAAATGTATGTCCCTAGTCCTGACATCTCCTCAAATTCAGACGTGTTTTCCAATTGCCTACATGAACCTCTATTTGGAGATCTAATTAACACGGCCAAACATTCCCTGACCTCCGCACCAAACCCCACTATTCCTGCACCTCACTCCAAGGTTACTCCCATTGCCCCAGCCAACACCCTTGGACTCACTCTTCCCTCTCCATCCGACATCCAATCTGGCAGTAAATACTGTTGCTTTCACCTTCAAAATACCACCCGGCGCCATCCAAACCCTCTTGACCATCTCAGACACAGCTCCTGGGCACAGCCACCATCATCTGTCACCTGGACCTCCTGACCGGTCCCTGACTCACCCCAGCCCTACAGTCTATTCTCTGGCAGCCAGGGTGGCCCGTTTAAACCGTGAGGAGGTAGGTCTCATCCACTGGTGGCCTGCATCTCCACCGCCCCCTCCCCCAGCCACACTGCTCTCCTGGCTTTGTTCCCAGGGCTGCCTGGCATGCTCTCCACGTCTCACACCCACGTGGCTCCCTCCCTCACCCCATCAGGTCACAGTTCAAACACACCCCCCAGCAAGGCTTTCCCCGGCCAGCCCCTTCCATCCATCCTCCCTTCTCTGCTTCATTCCCCCCACAGCAGAGATCCCACCCTGACACACTGTACGTTTTACTTCATTTCTCGTTTATTGCCCTTTTTTGTTCCCTGATTGTGTTCTCACTGGAGTCACAATCAGTGTCCACGCTGTGTCCCCAGGGCAAGGCACGTAACAAGCGCTCACCAAATCGCTGTGCAATGATGAGTGAGCGGGAGGATGAGTGAGTGATGGCAAATCCCCTGTAAAAGAGCCCCTGCTGTCCAAGGAGAAATCCATTCTCAGCCCAGGGGGCTTCCCGAGAAAGGGATCATCCACAGAAGAGGAATCTTTGTCCAAAAGAGAGCGCAGAATTTTCCCGAAGTCTGGGCAGAGTGGAGCTCGAGAGACTATCATTTTTGGATGCCTCTGTAGGTTAAGAGGACGCGCTCTGGAGCCCGAGAGGCGGGGCTCAAACCCCAGCTTTGCCACTTACCCCTGGTAGGATGCAGGCAGACGCATGAACATCTCCACATCTCAGTCTCACAACCAGGAACCAAGGACAGTAATGATACCCGCCTGGCAGGGCTGTCATGAGGATTAAAGGAGGTAAGGCACGTAAAGCCCACGGAACAGGGATTGACACCTAGGAAGTGCTCTGTAAGAGGTCGCTGCTACCGGTGTTCTGTGCCTCACGTATCTTGTCTGAGGCTTATAGCTACACTGTAGGGTAAGGGATATCATCAGCCCATTCTGCAGATCAGAATGTTGAGACTTGGAGACAATCAGTTGCTTACCCAAGACCTCACAGCTCCTGAGAGAGGATCCCAGCACAGTTCTTTCTGACTCCGTTTCCCTCAAGAGAGGATGGGTGGCTGAACACTGAGCCCTGAATCCAGCCCCTGAGCCCCTCCTTCCTCCCAGCCCTCTCTGGTTTCTGCTGCTGTCACCGCCATCAGGGTGGCCTGGTGCGTAACAATCTCTGCTTTATAGCCCTGGCCCAAGGGAAACACAAACTCTTTCCGGAGCTATGAGCAGCTCCAAGTCAGGCTGGCATCTTAAAGAGAATTTGCGAAACACTAAAGCAGTCGGGAGCCTCAGGTGGGGGTCTCCTCTTCCCAAGCTGCCTCCCCACCAGCCTGTCCCTGTCCCTTGTGGGGGAAGAGACCACCAGACCACGTGCAACAGCACAGTGGAGGTTCCACCTGGCCCGATCCACTTCCTGGCTGTTCCCTGGGGATTCTTATTCAGTGGGGGCCAAGATGGACCTGGAATCTGCATTTTAACAAGCTTCCCAGGTGATTGGGGAAAAAGCCACTGGCATTGAACTGAAGGCATGGACTCTGGAGTCAGACTGCCTGGGTTCAGATACCAGCTTGGCCCTTTCCTGTGTGACCTGGGACAGGTTTCTCAACCTCTCTGACCTTCCATTTCCTTGTCTGTCAAATGTGGGTCATAAAAGTTCCTAGCTAGCAGGGGTCCATGAAATACTGCGTGTAAAGTGCTTGATACAGCGGCACTCAGTACACGTTATTATTGCTATTATCGGCATTATTATCCTAGGTTCTATCCAAAGGGAACATTCCAGATTCTCAGATTCCTTTGGGCCCAAAACTCAAGGCAGTATGATTCACAAGTCCTTGGCGATACGTATCCTCGGGGGCCCAGCCTTGGGGACTCAGCACAGTCATGGCATGGCCTCCCCACTGGAGGGAGAGCTGACACACGTCACCCTGGTAACGTCTCCCTGAACCACATGGACCCCGCCCCCCGAAAAACCAGAACTGCACACACAGGAGGGAGGTGGCCTTCTCAGACACCCTGGCCCTGCATTGAGTTGCAAAGTCACACAGAGGTGCCCGAGGCCAGCAATAGACCCCACTGCCCAGAGGGACAGGGGTTTGTCGAGGGCCCTCGGTGTCTCCTCTGGGCCTCGGGGAGTCGTCTGCCTATGGCCTGTGGCTAGATGCTAACTCACCTCCACGTGTGCCTTGGAACACGACCTCCTTTGCCTGGAGATGAGCCCCCTTTCAGGAAACCAGGGTTCTGGAGCTAAGGAGATGCCAGCCCTGTGTCACGTCTGTGATGCGGCAGAAAACAGCGATGGAATTATACCCAATATCTTCTAATAACCTCTACTGGAAAATAATCTGCAAAAATACCAAATCACTATGTTGTACACCCGACACTAACACAATGTCGCATATCAACTATACTTTAATTTTAAAAAAATAAAGAAAAGAAAAAGAAAACACAGCCATGAACCAACTTCTCAACCAGCCAGCAGAAGATACCATTCCAGGACGTCCTGCTCTCAGACCCCAGCCCTCCTGACCCTCCCCTCCCTACCCTTCCTCTCCCACAGGAAGTGGAGGGCGAGGTAACCGGGTATTTGGGGAGCGAGGTGCTGGGGGAGGGGCTGGGAGAGCCCGATGGCACTGGGAGCAGAGGGGGACGCACCAGGGGACGTAGAGGATGAGAGACAGGAAGGAAGCACCTGGCCTTGACCCTGGGCTGGGCAGGTACCCTCAAGCCTGCAGGCTGCTGACTGCTCCCCTCCTCTCCATGCCTTGGGCTCCAGAACGTGTGCCATGCCCACGTGCCGGGCGCTCCTCTCTCACTCTAGCGCAGGCCCCCACTCTGCCCATCACCAAACCCTCTCGTACCAACAGGGCTGATTCTTCCTTGTCTCCCAGGATTCTACCTGAAGTCTCGCTCTGCAGAACCTTCCCCGACCTTCCCCTTCCCCAGTCTCGTTGGTGTCTCCTGGGACCCCTCAGTTCCTGTGCATGAGACATCCCTCACTGACCAGCGTGACACTGTCCCTGGGGACCGTAACTGCCCTTTGCAAGACCGTATCCACACAGACTGGCCTCCTGCAAGGATCAGAGAGTCTATCTGTCTGCCACCTCTCTCCCCAGCACCTCCCATACGACCCAGCACCAGAGCTGCCAACAGAAGCCGGTGGAAGGAAGGAAGCTCCCGGGAGTCTCCACCAGAGGACACGCCACCTGGCCTCTCAGTGACCCCTGGGTTCAGCCCCTCTTCGCCTCGCCCCAGGCTAGATTCCCTCTATGGCACATGACAAGCCCCCAAGGCCAAAGCTGCAGGTACCACATCCCACACGAGCAAGCTCATTGGAAGTCCCAGACTGGGAGCTAAGCCTCCCTAACAGGTGAGGTCACCCAGAGCAGCTGGGAACATCTCATTGAGAGAGAGGCGGTCTAGAGCGCAAAGTGCCTGGCCAAGATGGCCCATCAGCGGAGCTGAAGCCGGCAGGGCCTGGAGACATCAAACCTGCCAGCTAAAATGCCCCATGAATATTTAACAGCCATCAATATTTAATTAGTGCAGACAGATTAACTCGGAAATCGCACACACTTGGTCTGGGAGAAGGGGGAGCATTAGAAGGAGAGGGGTTGGCTCGAGGGAAAGGCCATACTTATTGCATAGGGCCAAGGAGGCTGCTCACCTTCCCTCCCCCTCCCCCTCCCCACCAGCCACCTCCCCCTACAGAAAGCAAGTGACAGGGAGAAAAGTCCTAGGGAGAGGAACACTCGGAGAAGCCAAGGAGAAAGGTCTGCATCTCAAATGAGACTTGGGTAGGGGTGGGTGAGGGCAGTGCTGGGGTGCTCCCTGTGTTAGCAGCCCTCCGCTGGGCCTCTTGGACCCCAGCCTGACTTCCGAGAGCAGGTGTGGGTGTGTAATTACCTCTGTGCCTTTGGTATCCGTGGATTATGCTGTTAGTTTATTGCATCCACAACGCTACTGTGAGTCTTTTATCCCCTTTGAGTTTCTTTGAGTTTTATCACATCTTGTGTCACTTTTTTATTTAATAGAGTTTTCCTGAACTTCATCATCTGGTAATAAATTGCCATTGTTGATGTCTTTCTTTTTTTTTTTTTTTTTTTTTTTTTTGTATAAACATTTAGTCAGGGACTTGTAAAATGTCAGAGCCAGACCAGGGCTCAGGCTGCCTCTCTATGCTGGGGGTAACATTCCAGCACAAAGACGGCTTGGGTTCCACGCATGGACCAGCTTGTTTCACACCTTCATGTCCTTGGGTACACTGTATTTTCTGCCTTGAATATCCTTCCCCTCTTTTTCCTTCCCTAAGACATCACTCAGAGATCTTTACCCCTGCAGGAAGCTTTCATTGACATCACATTTTGTGACTATCTTTTTGCCTCCCCCAGGCTGAGCTCATCAAAGACAGTAATCCAAACTTCTTGGGAATGGGCATGTTGTGGGTGCTTAATGATTTGTTTTTATTTTTAATTAATTGAGGAAAAAGATTTTAAATAGGAACTAGAGCCCTCCAAGCACATTGTGTTGATGGCTTGTGTATTAGTTAGCTATGCTGCATAACAAACAACCACAAAAATCTCAATGGTGTATGATAGTGAACATCTACTCTCAAGGATATTCAGGTCAGCAGAAACTTGGCTGGTCTAAGTTCAGCCAAGCAATTCTGCTTCAAACCATGGTGGCTGCGACAGCTCTGCTTTTCCCTGAAAGGGTGGAGTTGGCCGGGGAGGCTTTACTCCAGCTGTGTCTCATCCACCCTGCACGAGTAGGCTGGCTAGGGAATGTTCACCTCATGGCAGTGGCAGAGGGGTACAAGGAGCTGCCCAACCACACAAGCACACTTCGAGTCCTTGCTTTCTCTGTGTTGCTAACATCTCAGTGACCAAAGCAAGTCACATGGTTAAACCCAAGGTCAAGAGGCAGGAAAGTAAACTCCACACGTGATGAAGTCATGGCATGGGTTAGGTGAAGCGGGTAAAGACTGTGGGCCGGTGTTTGAATTGATCACAGGTGGATCCGACCATACCATGCACAGGACCCCTCAATGAAAGGACCCCTCAATGAAGGGACAAGAGCCAGATGAGTCCTACATGCTTCTCCCTCTCGTCCTCATCCCCACCCCCCCACCCCCTGGGGCATCAGGGTTAACAAAACAACAACAGACATGAGATGGGAGGTTAAAGAAGGCACTGATGTGAGACACCAAAAGCAGAGAGAAGGGGACAGAGCCAAAGCTGAGAATCAAAGTCAAGGCCAGTCTTCAGATGCCAAAGGACAGAAGTAGTGATGAGGGCAAATAATAGGCTTAGGCTGAGAAGTATGGAAAGTAGAGCCTTGGACCTCAAGTCAGCTCCAGCTCCTGGTGTTGCCTTGGGCATATCCCTCCCTGCCCTCAGGCCTCAATTTTGCAGGTATGATAAAGTCTTTGGACTCTGGGAGCCTGCACATCCCTGAGCACGCTGACATCCTGTGCCCTTGGGCCCATCATTCTTCAAACTCTGCCCCATTTCTTTCTCTTCAACATGCGAAATCTGAAATCCTCCCTAGACATCTCAAAGTTAAAACCAGGCAGTCCTCTGTCTATGTCGTCAGAATCCCAAGTCTTTAGGACAAAGGACAGTCACTAGAAGTAGGTCACTGGCAGGTGGGTATCTTCCTCTCTGATGTGTAGAATCAAATCTTGAGAGTTAGAATAAGCAGCTGATAGAACAGAAAGGAATTCTCTTGGGAATCAGAAAAACATGGATTCAAAGTCTACCACCACCATGTGTAGCTGAATAATCTTGGAGGGACTCATAAACTCTCTGAGCCTCAGCTTCCTTGCCTGTGAAATGGGCAGGTCACAGAAGCACACAGGGCTGCTGGGGGGATTAAATGATAGGATGTTTGCAATGTACCTAGCATGGTGCCAGGCCCCGTAAAGGAACCCATATGGTAATATGGTACTTCCTTTCCCTCTTCTATCTCAAGCTCTTGAATCTTCACTGATTCTGTCTCTCCCCTAAAAAAAAAAAGTGTATGTGTGTATCTATATATCTATATACATGTATAATTAACCATATATATAGTTAAAACAACTGCCAACGGTTTAATCCTTTCATCAGCTAATTCCCTTCAGCCCCCATGGCCTGCATGCGGAGGTGGTGATTTGAACTGGGTGGGCATTATCCAGTTTTTCTAAGTATTCTCTTTCCTACCTTTCATCAATTCTATGGACAGGGCTTCTGTCTCTTCCTAATTGCGTTTCCCTCGGATTTTTTTTTTCTTTTCCTTCTTAAAGACCAATTTTACAAAGCACTTCAGCAGCTCAGCCATGTTTATCATCATCATTAATTTTATTTCCCTTCTCATTTATTAATGGGCCAGGCGGCTCTCAAGGATTCTTTATCCCCTGATGTATTTGTAAAACGCACTTCTTATTCCCTTTGGCGGCCCCAAGACTCCCGACGGCTTTTATTTCCTCCCTCGGCTGCCCTTCTGGTTCTCAGAAGCCTTCACTGACTTCAGGTCTCCCTCTTCGTGCCCCTCTCCCCTGTCCCCGCCCTCCCTCCTAGGCATCCTGGCCTCTAAGGCTTCTCCATCTGCAGGCCCCATTAGCATCAAGGGTTTGTCAGGCTCCTACCCATCCCTGTTCTTCTCCCACCCTGTGAGCAGAGAGGCCCTTTCACCCATGCTGGCAACCAGATGGGAGGGACAAGAAAGGCCTAGATCCTGCCCTGGTCCCCCCCACCAGCCCCCACCTCCCGGGGATTCCTGACTGAGGGAGCTGCGCACGGGAGCATCTGTTCATTCATTTTTCAAAAACAGGATTGCGGTATAATTTACATACCATGCAATTCACCCATTTTAAGTGCTTAAGCATTAAATTCAATGATTTTTTGGGTCACTCTACCAAGTTTTGCAAACCATCACCAACAATTCGGTCTGAGACATTCCAACCACCCCAATAAGATCCTTCACACCCATTTGTAGTTAACCCGACTTCTCACCCCCATCTCCAGGCAACCACTAGCTAGATTCACCTCTCCTAGACGTTTCATATGAGTCGACTCATATAACATATGGTCTTTTGTGTCCGGCTATTTCTTATGCAGTGTGTGTTTGGGCTTCATCCACGTTGTAGCATGTCTCGGTGTTTCATTCCTTTGGACTGCTGACTCTATGGGTAATACCGCATTTTGTTTAGCTATTCCCCTGCTGGTGGACTTTTAGGTATTGTCTATTTTTGATGATTATAAGAGGCCTGCTGTGAACATTTGTGTGCAAATCTTTGTGTGGACATATATTTTCATTTCTCTTAGGTCAATCCCAAGGAGTAACAGTGCTGAGCAAAAGGTACATCTATGTTTGACTTTTTAAGAAATCGCCAAGCTGTTTTGCAAATTGGCTGCACCACCTTATAATCCTACAAGTAATATGTGAATGTTCCTGTTTCTTCCCATCCTCACCAGCACTTATTATTTTTTATTACTATTATTCATTTATTCATTTTATTTTGGGCTGCTTTGGGTCTTTGTTGCTGCGCGCGCGCTTTCTCTAGTTGTGGCGAGCGGGGGCTACTCTTTGTTGTGGTGCACAGGTTTCTCATTGCGGTGCCTTCTCTTGTTTCAGAGCACGGGCTCTAGGCACACAGGCTTCAATAGTTGTGGCGCACAGGCTCAGTAGTTGTGGTGCACGGGCTTAGTTGCTCCGCAGCATGTGGGATCTTCCTGGCCTAGGGATCGAACCTGTGTCCCCTTCATTGATTGGCAGGCAGATTCTTAACCACTGCACCCCCAGGGAAGCCCCAGCACTTATTATTATATAAGTTTTTTTTAACATCTTTATTAGATTATAATTGCTTTACAATGTTGTGTTAGTTTCTGCTGTACAACAAAGTGAATCAGCTGTGTATGTATATACATATATCTCCTCCCTCTTGAGCCCCCCTCCCACGCTCCCCATCCCATCCCTCTAGGTTGTCACAAAGCACCAAGCTGATCTCTCTGTTTTATACAGCAGCTTCCCACTAGCCATCTATTTTACATTTGGTAGTGTATATCTGTCAATGCTACTCTCTCAATACGTCCCAGCCTCCCCTCGCCCCCTGTGTCCTCAAGTCTATTCTCTGCGTCTGCGTCTCTATTCCTGCCCTGCCTCTAGGTTCATCGGTACCGTTTTTCTAGATTCTGTGTATATGCACTAATATATGTATTTGTTTTTCTCTTTCTGACTTACTTCACTCTGTGTGACAGTCTCTAGGTCCATCCACATCACTACAAATAACTCAATTTCATTCCTTTTTATGGCTGAGTGATACTCCATTGCAGATACATGCCACATCTTCTTTATCCATTCATCTGTTGATAGACACTTAGGTTGCTTCCACTTCCTGGCTATTGTAAATAGTGCTGCAATGAACCTTGTGGTACATGTGTCTTTTCGGATTACAGTTTTCTCAGGGTATATGCCCAGCAGTGGGATTGCTGGGTCATATGGTAGTTCTATTTATTATATGCGTTTTTGATAAGAACCTTTCTAGTCATATGAGGTGGTTTCTCCTTGTGGTTTTGATTTGTGTTTCTTCAGTGACTAATGATGTTGGGCATCATCTCATCTGCTTAATTCAATCACTTTTTTCAACAGGTATTTATGGGGCATCTACTCTGTGCCAGCATTGTTCTGAGGACCAGTGAACAAAATAGATAAACTTCTTCATGGTGTTTATATTTTTATTGGGGAGACAGATACTAGACAAGATAGTAAAGTATCTAAAATATGAGATGCAGATAAGCGCTAGAGAGGAAAAAAAAAAGCAGGAAAAGGAGATCTACAATGGTAAGGGGCTGAAATTTCAGGTAAGGGAGCCAGGAAGACCTCACTGAGTAAAGACTTGAAGGAAGTGAGGGAACTTACTACATGGGTCTCTGGGAGAAGAGCATTTTTGGAAAAGGCAACAGCAAGTGCAAAGGTCCTGAGACAGGAACATGATGGGCCCACTCAAGGACTAGACAGGAGGCCAGTGTGGGGGGAATGAGGAGGAAAATAACAGAAGACAAAGTCAGAGATGGGGGAGCTGGATCTTGTTAGGTCTTACAAGTCATAGGAAGGCATGTGTGTGTACGTAAGAGAAAGAGAGAGACAAAGAGAGATAGAGCAAGACAGAGACAGAGAGATAGACAAAATCATTAAGGGGCATTAACGGTTCGGCACAGATGAGTGCCGTGGCGTGATGTCCATGATCACAGAACCACTGTGATCAAGTATGGACAGTGGTGGGACTTCCCTGGTGGTCCAGTGGTTAGGACTCCGTGCTTCCACTGCAGGGAGCGCAGGCTCGATCCCTGGTCAGGGATTTAAGATCCCACATTGCCACTAAGAGTCCACATTGCCACTAAGATTCCACATGCCACATGGCACAGCTTAAACAAATATATGCTCTTTTAAAAAAAGAGGGGATTAAAAAAAAAGAATGGACAGTGGTGTGGGGCTCAGAGCCAAGGGTAGAAGCAGGACTAGCAGGCAGATGAGTCAGGAAACGCTCCCCGCTTCCACCCCGCCAGTGACCTATGACACAAGGTGTGACTGTGGCCCAGACCAGGGTGGGGCAGTAGGGATGGAGGAAAATGTTTGGATCCTGGATACATGTGAGATGCAGAGCTAACCAGAATTTGCCAGCTGATTTGGTGTAGGCTGAGAGAAAAAGAGAAAAATCATGAATGACACTAACTAAGGTCTTTTTTTTTTTTTTTGTCACACAGGCTTAGTTGCTCCATGGCATGTGGGATCTTCCTGGAGCAGGGATCGAACCCATGTCCTCTGCATTGACAGGCAGATTCTTAACCACTGCGCCACCTAGGAAGCCCCACTAACTAAGGTCTTTAGCCTGGGAAACTGGGAGAAGGGACTTGCTATTAACTGAGTTCAGGCTGACTGCAGGAACAGCGGATTTGGAAAGAAAAGGTCAGTAGATCAGTGTGGACCATGTGACATATGATGTGCCCATCATACAGCTTCGGGAGATGCCAAGAAGACTGTCAGATCTACAGATTCAGAGCCCAGAGAGGGATTCAGGGATCATCAGCATATAGCTGGTATTTAAAGCCATGAGACATGAGTAGAATGGAAATTGAGGGATTGTTTTATTAATATCTGAGCTGGTACCCAATAACCTCCAAAGTTGGTGTTTCTGATATAACTGAGTTAGAGAACGTGGCTGAGGCCGAAGGTCTAACATGAGTTTCCTTTCCCTGAATCTGAAAGTGAGCCTAACTTATCCACCAATTTGGGGCCCAGGGGATGAGGCCAGCCCTGAGTCTTTGGGGCCTGTCTTGTCTGCTTATCGTTTCCATATGGAACGCAGAAAGAAGAGCCTGCCTGGGGTGTGTCCACAAAGTACCAGAGGGGATTCTGCACCTGGTGCAGGATCTTACCTACATTATGATGTTCCCATGGAAGTCCAGAATTGACCTATTGCATTATAACTCCTCCTCCCTTGTGGAGAAGACACGAGCATCTGGGAGAGAAAAAGTAGAGCATGAGAAGAGAGGCTGAAGTTCATTCCCCAGCAAAATTCTCTCAACAGGAAGAAGGAAGTAGGACCTTTACTCCACAGAATCAATAGTGGTTGTGACAATGCAAGAATCATCAATGTGGTGCCATCTCTTGTTTTGTCCAGCATAGCAGTGTCACTAATGCACAGGTCCTAACCCCTGCTCCTGGGCCACATGCAGCCTCTGCACCCAGGCTTCTCACCTTGCAGCCTCCACCAGGAATGTGCGGAACTCCACCCTAACTGCCGACTGTCATGGTCAGGAATGCCTTGGACTCCTCATTCTCCACTACATTCTCTAATAGATTCTTTTAGCCTCCAACATTACTGATCTCTCTGACATGTTCTCCCCACCTTGCCCTTTGACCTTGGTTCTTGGCATTGACCTTCTCAGGCCAAGGAACTTGGCGGTCTCTTGCCTATGACTGGAGATTTTGCTCTATCTAAATTATCTCAGGATACCTTGGGGACTCATCATCTGCCCCCTCCACCTTACATCCCTCCCCCTCACTCCCTCCAACTCATTTCAGCCTGTGGGGTTATAGATGGAGTCTTTTTATTGGACTGAACACTCTTCAAAGCAAGCCATAGTGACAGATACAGAAGAGCAAAAGACACAATCTTGGGAAGGAAATATCTCCTGTTCCTGAATTATGGTGTATGTGGAGTATAATACCTGTTACCCTGTAGACCAAAAAAAAAAGTTATAAATTTAAACACAGGGTTGTGGTATTTGAATTTCAAAGATTGTCTGTGCTAAGCAGAAAAATAAAATGCCCCAAGTTTGGGAAGAAAGTTGATACAAATGATAACTGACAGAGTACAACTTAGTGGTCCTTAGACTTTAGGATTTTGTAGTTCAGCAAAAGTTTTATAGAGAAAATTGGAGGATTCAACATAAGGTTGCCAGCTTTACATCCTGCCAGGCATAGATGCTCAAGAAATCAAGTCTAGTCTACTATCACCACTGTTTCATAGGTGAAAGGATGTTTTAACACCAAGAAAGTGGAAAAGATAGAATCCCAGAAAAAAAAAAAAAAAAGACAATCCTATTGAAAATGAGTAAATTTAGCTTTGTGAAAAACTCACTCATGTTTTTCTCACTTCTCCAAAAGTGGATGAAAACTGGCGTGGGGCACTGGAACACCTAAATTAAACACATTAATTCTCATAAAATATACAGAGTCCAGAAAGGGTCCAACCCTCACCCAGATGTTGCCTTTTACACATCTGCATATAAGTTGGAGGGTCCCAGTGGTGAGGGGTGAGGGGGAAGGGTCCCTTGCCCTGGGGTCCTCCTTCCTTTGAGAACTGCTTCCCTTTATCTTTTTTAAGCAGCTGACTTCACCATCATTCCTGGTCTTCCCAAGCATCTCAATTTTATTTTCCCATCACCAGCTTTCCCCACAGGTTTGTGATAAAATCCGGCACTACTTTCCAAGCAACTGGTTGCTGGTTTTCCATGAGTAGCCACTTCTCAGTAAGCATCAGTTAAATTTGGGGTGAAGGGGAAGCCTGCTCCCTGCTGGGCTCCTCAGCATCTCTTGGTCAAGCACACACAGAGCCAGACCCTTAACCCTCCATCCCTGCCGCATTTCCTATTCGTCTGTTCTACTTATTTTCCATCATTATCTGGGTTGCTAGCTGGGTCGGTGTACCTTCCAGGGGAATGGAACATAGTGGGAGTAAATGGTACGAGGAAGGAAGTTGCTTTAGAGTCTACAAAAGTTTAGATGTCATAGAATTGTGTGGTTTAGGAGTCTGAAGAGATGGGCGAGTCTATAGCTGCTTCTGGGGCAGTGAAAGCTGAAGAGCTGAGAGGTAGAGCGAGAAGCCCACGTGATGCAGAGGCGATCAGGTGCCTGTGGATTCCGACCCTAGTTCCACCAGCCACATAACATTGGGCAGGTCACTTAACTTTACAAAACCTCCGTGTTTTCACCCCCAACTAATACAAGACAACCAGCCTCAAAGGGCAGTGGTGAGGATTAGAGGAATAAGGTATACAGAGGCACTACTACTGTGCTGGCCCAAAGTGGGGGCTCCTCTCTTTCCATCCTGTTTTCTTAACTCTAGGGGACGGGGTCCAGGCAGAACCGACTTGGAAAAGAGAGACATGCTAAAAGTCAAGGGCAGAATCTAGGTGAATGAGGGACAGATTCAATAATATTACAAATAACTTGTCCCTGGGTCTGGCTGGCTTACGTAACCAGGCTCTGTAGCCCTGAATGGGTTTCACGTACCTGCCTCAGACACTGAGAGGCTCCCATGATGCAGTGAGGTCCCTGCACCAACCGCCTGAACGTGTGTCAGGCTGGAGGGCATGCAGCAGCCCCCGCACCCCGAGGCTGGGCGCTGTGCTGAGCACCTGGCATGCAGGAACTCCTGTGAGGCAGAAAGCATCAGCTCCAAGCGACAGGCGCGCTGCATAGCGAAAGGAGCAGAGGGGTTTGTAAGTGGCCCCACGTCTCCAGCTGGTACCTGCGAAAATCCTCATTCAAACTACATGTGCCCTTGTTCTGTGCATCCTGTGTGGCCCCCACTTAGGAGAGGGGAAACTACCAGAGAGATACAGGCAGGAAAGCCCTCTCCAAGCCTTCAGTTCAAGGAGAGAAATTCCTGGACCTTTTGGTGTGTCCTCTCCAAGTTTAACAGAGGTGGGGCCGGGGCGGCATGATTTAGGGAGGGTGTTATTTACAAGTAGAATTAAATATAAGAAGAGAGGGTGAGATGCGGTGGAAATGAGGAAGGAGGGAAAGGGAAGTCAGAGTCTTCGTCACCATCCCCTCCTCCTCCCCTCCCCCTTCTCCCTCTCCTCCCATTCCCCCATCTCCTTATGCATCCTCCTCTCCCCTCTCCCCGACAGGAGCAGCAAGGAACCCAGCCCAACCTACCACAGCTCCTGCCTCCCCCCACCACAGCCCTGGCTCCTCCTCCCCCATCCCTCCATCCCTCCACCCCCACCCCCTGCTTAGCCCAAGAGAGCATTCTGCCACCTTCCATTCCCTCTTCTAATATTTTCTCATTTCCCTGAGAGAGACTCAAAGGCCAAGGAGAGAGAAGATGACTTCTCTGTCAATAAGCCCTTAAGCAAGTTTCTCAAAAGGATGCTTTCCTGACAAACTTGCAAGCCTTAGTTTCCTCCATGATTTCAAATGAAAGCAATGTCACTTATTCTCAACTGAGAGAGGTTAGTCGATCAGTCATTGTGGAGTACCATTGATGCTTGACGCTAGCAAGACACTTTAACCTCACAATAATCCAGGGACCCCTACCCTCCACCCCACCCCTCATTATACAGAAGAAGAAAGTGAGGCTCAGAGAGGTGATGGGATTTGCCCAAGGTCACAAAACAAACAAGTAATGGAGACAAATACAGAAAACATTCAAAAGAAAGTTCATCCACGCTGTCACTGAAATATGTATAAGGCCTAGGGGTATAGCAGCCAGGTTCTTGAAAGATAAGCTCCCTAAAGTGAAAGGAACTTTCCTGGAAGTATATCTGAGACTCAAAGGATCAGCAGGAAGGCTGGGGAGGCAGGCTCAGACGTGGATGGGACCCAGGACCACTTGGAGGGCCAGGTGTAAAAGGAGGACAGCAGTGCCCCTCTGCTGTGGGCCCTGCCCTGCGGGTGCATAAGCTCACTTGGTTTCCTGAGGCTCAGTGCCTCTTTTCTACTCCAGAAGATGCTTTTGAATTGCTGTGCTTATTCATGTGCTGTCCTTTTGGTGACAGGGTCACAGGTCCCAGATGACTGTCCCACCAGATTGTAGCTGATGGGGAAGAAGTAAACCCCCAACAAATGGTAGGGGACTCAGATCACAGCGAGCTTCACAGAACAGGAGATGCTTAGCTGGGGTTCAGTGGGGGAGCTGTAGCAAACTAATGACGGCTCATTGGGACTGCATTCTGGGAAAGCTGAGCTGGACCAGCCCATCCATTAACTGCTTTGCTCCTGCCAGCCCCCCCGAGGTAGGGGCTATTCTCACCCGCTGCAGAGGTGAGAAAACTGAGGCTCCGAAAGCTTCGGTTTCTTACCAAAGACCTCACAGTTATAAGTGGCAGTCCGAATTCAGTCCCAGCCTCCCTGATTCCAGAAAGCAAGCTCTCAACCGCTCCACTAGCAAATAATGCCTCACTGTGAAAGACACTTCCACATGTCAAAGTGCTCCCAGATCCATCATCTCAGCTCACACTCACGGCAACCTTGCCAAGTAGATAGGGCAGGTGTGAGTATGCTCTTTTCCCTGCTAGGCAGATGGGGCCCAGAGATGCTAAGTGACCCACCCAAGGTCACACAGCCGATTAACAGAAGGGTCAGGCTTGCTGCCCCCTCTCAGCTCCCTCCTCGCTGCTGTAGATGCTCTGAGACTCCTGAGCGCCCATCCAGGGAGAGGGACCAGACTCCAATCACGAGGGAACAAGGCAGAGCCGTTCATTTCCAGACTTCGACATTTAACTCCCAGGCAGGTACCTGACCCATCGCCCCACATGGGCACCCGAGGGCCATGCAGGGCTCGGCACCCTGCCATCTCGGAGTCTGGGCACAATTAAGCACAAACGAGGAGTTGGTGCCTAACATATTAGCAACAGGTAAAAGCCATCAGGCCATCTGTTGCCTCCCACCAACTGCCACTGCCTAATCCCCTTTCTCGGCGGTGTCCGCGGCTCCGTGCTCAAACACAAATTAATATACTGGCCTTTGCATATGTATTTATGGCTTCAGGTGGGGAGAGAGCCTCAGGAGCAGGTGGAGAGCAGGCTGTCGCTGGAGATGCTTTGCTCATGCAAATGTCCTTCTTTAGGGAGGGAAGTCAGTTGAAGGGCATGAGACAGGTGAGTTGGAAGGCAGACCAAGGGCCTTGAATACCCAGGTATGGAGGCGGGGAAGGGGATGGAGGGACAGCTCCTGGTTCCTTGAGGGAAGCATCTCCACACCCTACTCATTCCCACCGGGGCCTTGCGTTATTCATCCCATCAGCCGTATAAGAAACGCTGAGGCAAGAGGAGGCCATAGGATCTTCCCCAGCCAGCAGGAGGCATGGACGGAGCCCCCAGGCACCCAGGTGGCCAGCCTGCCTAGGAGCCAGTCTTTTCTTTTTTTTTTACTTATTTATTTATTTATTGGTTGCATTGGGTCTTCGTCACTGCACACGGGTTTCCTGTACTTGCGAAGAGCGGGGGCTACTCTTTGTTGCGGAGCACGGGCTCTAGGCATGCAGGCTTCAGTAGTTGCAGCACGTGGGCTCAGTAGGTGTGGCCCACAGGCTCAGTAGTTGTGGCACATGGGCTTAGTTGCTCCGTGGCATGTGGGATCTTCCCGGACCAGGGATCAAACCCGTGTCCCCCTGCATTGGCAGGTGGATTCTTAACCACTGCGCCACCAGAGAAGTCCCTAGGAGCCAGTCTTGAGCAGCCTCTTTGAATCTCAGTTTCCTCATTGCAAGTTTCCAAGATGTGTCTGTGTGCCAGCCATGCCAAACCAGTTCAGCTCAAGAATGAACATTAGTATGAACAGAGGCTGGTATTTCCTGGTACTTGATGCCAAGCTCTTTACTTCTTTTTGCTCCTGTAGCAACCTTATGAGGTAGATGTCATTATACCCATATTGCCAGTGTAGAAACTGAGGTTGCAGAGAGGTTAAATTCAATGATTTGTAAGGAGGTACTTAGGGCGGACCTAGGCTGGATCCGGCTCCAGGTGGGCCCTTGGGGTGCAAAGACGTACAAACTGGTGCTGATCCTTGTCCTCACAGCAGGTTCAGAATCAGCCACAAGTGCTGCTGAGTAAATGACAGGGGGACAGTAGCAGATTGATGGGTCTGGGATAGGCAGGCCTCCCTGAAGCCCAAGGTGTGAAGAGGAACCATCTAGAAGTGAAGGAAGAGTGTCCCAGGAAGAGGAGATAGTATACACAAAGGCCCCGAGGAGGGAAGGGCTGGGTGTCTGGGGCTGATGTAGCTGGTGTGGCTACAAAGAGAGGGTATAGCTGGTGGCAGCAGAGACAGAGGCAGGCCTGGACCAGGCAGGACCTCATCAATTCTGTAAAATGTTCCAGATTTTCTCCTAAATGCAATGCGAGACTGCTGCCAAATGTCACCTGGATCAGTTAGACTCCAAAGCCAGGTTCCCACCACCAACCCATGCTGTCCCCTCTCACCTTGTACATCTTCTGCAGGAGGGACAGGAAGATGGCAGTCACCTCCTTGGAAAGTCTGCCTATAGTCACAGAGCGGGTAGCGTGAGGACCCTGGGGGTTCCCAGGCTGGTTCTCCTAGTCACAAACAGGGGGTCACAGAGCTGGGCTAATGTCCTTATGATTTTAAAGTCCCAAGGTACCCAGGATGGGGACAGCCAAGGAAGAAAGGAGCTCCCATCAGTTAAGTCCTCCTGGTCAACCAGAAAGATGAACTCGGGCTGATGTGGCACATCTCTGAATGTCCAGGGATCTGTCTGGGGGCAGAGAAGGCAAAGAAAGATCTGAGCCCCCTTACGCTTTCAATCTGTCGGTGGGAAGGGGTCTGGGAGCAGTCCCAGTCACTTTAGCATCCCAACCTGGGGAGTGGGTACGGCCAGACTCCACCACTTACCAGCAATGTGAGCTCGAGCAAAAGTTTGTTTCTCCACCTGGAAAAGGAATAGTCTGCCTCACAGAGGCTTGGAGAGGAGAGGATTGGCTGTCAGGCACCCAGCTTGATGTCTGCACTTAGGTGCTCAATCAGTGCTAAGGAACATTGCTGTGATCCACACCTGCTTCCTGACCACCCCCCTCTCCAGCCAATCAGCATCCACCCTCTATCTCCCATTGTCCCAGCACTGTGCGGCATCTGAAGTTTCAAATCCCTTGTTAAAAATAAGCTTAAAAAAAAAGTCAGAAGAGGAGGCAGGAAAGGAAAAAAAGGAGAGGGAGAGATGAGGAAGAAGTTTTTTTCACCTGAAGCCATATCTCTAATTCTGCTGGTGGCCACCCTGCCGCCAGCCTCTCTTGCAAATCAAAGGGCCTGCCGAGTAAGCAGCTGCAAATAGAGTGCTGGGCTCTTTGAGGGTGTGGAGTCAGAAAGGAGCTCTTTCCATCCTCCTGGGCTCACAAGAATGCCTCAGACTGGTCCCGGCTGTGCCAGACGGGAGCCAGGCGGACAGACAACTGGTGGGGAAGGGAGGGCTGTCATTTCCAGTTCAGACCAGAGAGAGGGAGGGGGTGAGACCAGCACTGGTTGTGCTGTCAGACCTGAGTCCTCATCCTGCAATTCCAGCCAGTCACACACATCCTTAGCCTCCATTGTTCCATCTGTGAAATGGAATGATACAGCTGCCTGGCAGGCCCCGTGCATAGCACACAGTAGGTGCTCCTTGAGTGGTGCTTCTCATCTCTGCAGACAAAGGGGACAGATGTGGTGGGCTTAGGTGTCCAATCATCAAGCCTGCCATTTCCCCCCCGAAATCCCCCACCAAGTTGTCCTTCTTCTCTGGCTCCCTAGAAGCATCTTCCCTGTGACTCAGCAACAAGCCACACATCTGGACTCTCGCGCCATTGTTCTTTCTCTCTCTCTCCATTCTGACTCTCATGGCCAATCTCCCCACTGTCCTTCTCCTCAGCTATCTCAGCCACCTCCTCACAGGCCTCCCTGCCTCCAGCCTCCCCTGGGGCCCACCGAGCACACATTCTCCAGAAGCCCAGGTGTGGCTGCTCACATCCTCTGCGCCATGCCCAGCCTCACTGCCCATCACCAACTTCTCCACTTGGCAGTCAAAGCCAGGCACGCTCTGGATGCCCCGGCCTAGTGGAATGACCAGCACAGTATCGGGTATGCCCGACCATGGCTCTCATTCCTGGCTCCATCCTCCCTTCACTCTGCACTGCGGCCATCCCCAAGACTCAGCCTACCCTAGCCTGCCTCTTTGTTTTCGCTCATGCTGTCCCTTCCACCGGAAGGTCCATCATCCTAAAACAATCTCCCCTTCCAGAATCCTACCGGCCAGAATCTTCTCTCCCTCACCCTGCAGAATTTGGACTTTTCATCCCAGGGTTCGGCAATGTCTATTTATTACAGGGGTATTTGCACTGATGGATAAGCTTCTAAATCCGCGGTTGATACGTGGACTGGGATGTGAGTTCTGACTGAGGTGCGGATGAGGGAGATTCCCCGGGACATAGTGAGTGAATGTGAGCTGGGGCCGCTCCAGGGCACTCGTGGGATGTGAGGTCTGAATTGCCAAGAATGTGGTCATGCTCGGGGGCAGAAGGGGGTGTGCATGTGTGGACCAGAGCCCACAAGTGTTCATGTGGGACCCTCAACGCACTGGGCTCCCTGTGCCAAGCCAGCAAGCAGACACCCTCCCCACTGCACTCTGTGTCGGTCTCTGTCTCTTTCTCTGTCTTACATGCGCACACACACATACACACACATGGCATACACAGCACACAGACACCTTGTAAATCTTCACATTCTTAAACCCTACAGTTAGTACGAAGTAATCCGCAAATATTGAGGTGCAAGTTCAGCTGCACTCTCCAAGCCTCCATCCTACTGGGCATATCAGAACACTGCCGACTGAATAATAAAATAACAGGCAATGACAACCTGGTTGTCCCTTGACCGTGTTATTCACGAGTGCGATCTCAGAGCCCTCACAACCTGGTTCCATCTTTCAAGTGCAGAGACCAGAGGGCACAGTCTGGTTGAGGCAGAGTTGGGATTCAGAACCCCATCTTTGGGTTCTGATCCCCAGCCCCTGACGGCAGAAGCTGTGGAAGGCTCTAGATCCTCGGGAATGGTGGCCGGTTGGGGATTTAGCTGGAAGCGGAGCTCCTGAAGCCTGTGGAGCTGCGCCTGCTTCTTCTGTGAGATGAGACACCGGAATGTTCCATTTGGGTTAAGTAATGGGGGTATGAACATCACAGGTCCTCCTTCAAGGCTCTGCTCAAAACCACTTCTTCCAAGAAATGTTTTCTGAAAATCTCCCCTTACCCCGGGGCTCTGGTATGTTCCCGTATCTCCAAACCACAGCGGGCAGCGAAAGGGCCTGTCTGCACTTCTGTCACCTGTCACCTACAGCAGCCTTTGAGCCTCAATGACAGGGACAGGGCCTCGTTCACCTCTGCATTCCAGGGCTGGCACAGTGCCCAGCACATCTGGGACATTTGACAAACCTTTACAGAACATATGAGTGAATGAGTGAAAGAATGAATGAATGGGGGATTAGCCCAGGACACAAATCAACACTATGCACAGCTACATTCACAGAAGCAAGACTCCCCTGTGAGTGTGGGGGACGAGGGAGGAGGAGGAATGTGCTAGAAAGAGGATGCAGGAGCCTGACTCCATCCTCATCGCTTCAACCTGGTGGTTTTTCCCAAGGAGGGATAGGTTAGTCTTCTGAGGATGGAAGAGGGGTAACGAATAGGGAAGGGAGCCCTTCTGCCTTCAGTGGGGTCCACAGAAGGGGCCCGGTCCTCAGCCCCAGGTGCCTCCCAAGCCCCAAGAAGAGATCAGCCTTGAACCACAGAGCCGGCAATCTCTATCGCTGTGCCGGCCAGGGACGAGGGGTCCCTCCTGCACCGTCTCCCCATGCCGCCTGCACACTACCAGCTCCCTTGGCTGAAAATCTTGAGGGTTTTTCCCCTAAGTAATTCCATCTATAGGAACCTGGGAAATGACCACGGAGAGAATCTCCATCCCTGACCCCTCTGGAAACCCGACAGAGGCTCGGCAAAGTTCATCTTTCCCAGACGCCCAAAGTTCCATCTTGCCCGTGGCCAGTAGCCAAACTGTGAGCGAGTTCATTAATATTAATGTTAATAATCTCCTACATTTGCTCCACGCTTTCCCGCTTACAAAGCACTTTCAGATCCATCATCTCACCTGATCCTCACCAGCGACCTGGGAGGTCAGCCAGGGCTGTCATTATCAACCCCGTTTTACCGAGGAGAGAACTAAGGTCCAGGGAGAGAAGGAATGGGCCCAAGGGTGCACACAGCAGCCAGCTGTCCTGACCCCAGGCTGGCCCTCGTCCTCTCCTCGCCGCCACGAACCCCTTCCCCCGTCTACCGTGCCAGTGTCATCGTCAGCATCATCTCCTGGTTCAGGTGATCTGTTCTCAGCCACTGGAAAGACAGGCTTAAAATAAATAAGCAAGGCAAGCTTTAGCCATCTGCTAAAATGGGTAAAATGACCTGCCAGAAATTTGCTGAGTGACCTTGGGCTAGACATTTCCCTTTCTGGGCCTCCAATCCATTTCCTTGTGTATCGGGTGAAAGGCCTGGTCTCTTCTTCTCCTTCTGCCCTGCCCTTCTGTGATGGGAGACCAGTGAAAGCTGAAGGGCCTTCCCTTGGTACCAGACTCACGCTGGCAGTAATCACACCCCTGAGGTCCCCTCCTGGAGTGTAAGGGCTCCACCTATCATGAGCCTAGGACCACGAGGGAATGGAGCTACCAAGCAACAGAAGAGTCCCGGGAACCCTCCTGAGAATGGGGCCAGAGCGAACCAAAAATTGCTACACTGTGACAAGTGTTCTACACACATTATTGACATGGCTCAAAATAGCCCTACTAGATGGGAATCATTTCCATTCTTTATATGAGAAACTTGAAAGATGAAAACACCATTAGAGAAGAAACTTGAAGCTCAGAGAGGTCATTTGACTTGCCCAAAGTCACACAGCAAACAGCGGACTCAAGTTCCAAACTCAGATCTGGTCTGCTTTCTCAGTCCCAAATGCTTAAGGATCCAGGGGTGAAGCAGGAGGAGTGCACCGGGGGCCAGTCCTTCCTCCATTCCCTTTCTTCCAGCCTCCCTCACCTCCCTTCTTTCTTCCACCTTCTCTGTCCTCTGGGGTTTCAGCCCTGGGCGGGGCCTCCTCTGCTGCGCCAGCTCGCCCTGTCATCTCAGCCCAGGCTGAGATTTATGGATCTCACTTCAAGGATTTTTCTTTAATAATAACATTTATAATCATTTTAGAAATTAAGAGCTGAGGATGCACGGCATTTTAATTAAAATAATCCGCAGTTGATAATTATAGGACTCTCTTAGTTGGAACCATCTTCTTTCAATCTGTCACACTCCCCGAAGAAGGCAGGAGATAGCTGTGAGCAAGTGAGTGAGCCTGGTGGGTGCGTGTGTAAAACCGGGTGGCCCAGGGCTCACCCTGAGAGGCTTCTGCTGGGGAGATGAGCCCCAGGGTGAACCGGGCTGTGGCTTCAGCTTTGGGGTCAGTCCCTTGGGCACCACGCAGGGCTGGCTTCGCCCAAGATGACAGCCCTTCTGGAGGTCTGCCCACCTGGCACACAGTCTTCTGCCAGTTTCCCGGTGGGCTCGGAGGGGTCAAAGCCGAAGATGCAGAGGGATATGTAAGGGCTGCTTAGTGAGAAGTGGAATTCTGGCTCAGCCCCTGCCTCTCTGCCCCAGTCCCACCCTCACCTCCATCCTAGGCACTGTCCTGCCCTCTGCGGTCAGGAGAGGGCAGCGAAGGCTACCAAATGCAGACCTGAATGGCCTCAAAGATGGGACATAAAGAAGGACAGGAGAGGAGCCGGCTTGCAAGGTTGGGTACCAACAAGTCAAGACAGCCCCATTGGGTGCCCATCACTGAGATGCCATCTGCTCAGCCCTGGGCCCACGGCAGCTTGCAGGACACCATGGGAGAGTGAGACACACCTCTTCCCCTTGGGAGCTCACATTCCTGCACAGATGGTCCATGCGTAAACAAGTCATAAGAGAAAGTGATGTTTGCCCAGGATGAAGGTATAGCAGTGAGGGGTCAGTTATCAGCGCTGTGTGTGGGGCCATCCAGGAGGGCTTCACAGGAGAGGGGATGCCTGGGCAGGGTTGTGAAGGGTGAAGAGGAGCCCGCTGGCTCAGTGACAATCACATCTACTAGGATTTCTTGACTGTTTCCTAGGCTCTAGGCACTGTGCTGGGTGGTTGCAGCATCTCCTTCAAACTTCACAGCAAAAGCCTTGAGGAGAAACTTACTAGCACTCTGGTTTCTTCCAGATAAAGAAATGGGCTTGGAGTGGCTGTGTCACGTGCTCGAGGTCACAGAGGCAGGCCGTGACCCCCAAACCAGTGATGCCATCCTTTGTGCTTAGCAGGTGGGATACGAGGTACTCAGGATAGCAGACTCTTGGGAGGGGCACGTCCCCTGCAGAGGGGACACTTTACAAGGGCTTCAGCCTGGGTGACGGGAGTGATGGGCAGGTGTTATCCTGCCAGACTGGTTTTGGGAAACCCTAACTGAGTGACTTCCCTCTGTGGGCTTTAGTTTCCCCATTCATAAATCGAGGGTGGGGCTCTCTCTAGAGACCCTCTTTTTTCGGGGAGTCTTTAGCTTTCCCAGGCCACCTGCAGCATCTCTAGCTCAGCTGGGGCAGTGCCCCACTCCTCCCACAATCCTCAGCCTTAAAGAGGAGAAGGTGCAGGGAACATGCTCCCCGCCAGAACTCCACCCCAAATCCACTTAGACCAAAAATGTGATGGGGACTGGGGTGTCGATAGTGGGCTCCAAGTGGCCTCCTTTGGGCTCATTCATGCCTCCCTTTCCTCCGGGAGGGAATGAGGGTCTTGGGTGGGTCGGCCAGGGGGAGGGCCTGGATGGCCCCAGCAGCAGAGGTGGCTGTCCTGAGAGCTGAGGCCAGGCCTGTTCCTCCACCGGTTCTCCCTGCAGCCCAGACATGGCTCAGGCTCTCCCAGCCCGGGCAGCTTCCCTCCCTGCCCCGACAAGAGCCCCCCCAAGCAGTGGACGGGACTGGAAGGGGATTACACAGACTCACTCATGGATAAAATTGCTTCTCGGCCTGAGGAGCAACAAGGGAGGAGTCCACGAAAAGCCTCGTGGAGGGCCCGGGGCTCACGCTGGCAGGGAGGTGGCCTGGGGTGGGGGTGGTGCTCTGGCCAGTCCGGGGTGCAACTCCAGACCCACCCTCCCATTCCAATAATCACAGCTCAGAAACATCCCAGGTCAGCGCCGGCTCTGTGTCCTCCTGAGGGCAGTTGTTGGCTGGAATCCCTGAGAATAAACTTGGCCCACCTAGACCCACAGCTTCTGGAGAGCTGTTCTGCCAGGGCTGGGGAGAAGTGGTGAGGAGATGCCAGTATTACAAGGCTTCTGGCTGCGGACACAGATGGCTTAAGTGAGGGTCTGGAAGGAGGGGGATTATTCAAAAAGCCCACCCTTCTGAACTCTGCCCAGCAAAGCTCATCTTTCACGCCACTTCCTTAAAGAGTGGCCTCTCCAGAAGGGGAATTTCCCTCCCCCTCTGTCCTCTCCCCTTCAGAGAACACTGGACGCCAAGATGGTTTCAGTAAGAGTTTTATTGCAGCTAAAAATAATAGAGCAACTCACATCTAATTCCTGTATTCTATTACTACAAGTACCCTAAAGAGAGGGAAGGGGAGAGATCAGCAAAGATGCTGGAAAACACTCAGATACAATAAAATAAGTATATGAAAAAAAGAAAGCAAATCAATGACAGATATAGGACACACAGTGATGCTTACC